>NC_071511.1:44540312-44846171 GCF_027887155.1 Malaclemys terrapin pileata
ACGGATCTGGCGCCCAGATGATTCTGCCTCCAGCTGCCTGGGGTTTGGAAATCAAATGTCTTGCTCATGCCAAGGCTCTTTTGGAGGATGCCCAAGCATGTATAGGGAAGAGTCAAAATAGCACGAAGACAATAGTAAACCTGACACTGAGCAGCCGTGAAAGTTCAAGAGTCCCCGTCTCTCTCTCTGCACAATGAAGCCCTGGATTAAGGTTACATTATTCCACGCTGCATTGTGTCACACAGGGGCTATTTTGGTCAGGGAGTAGCTGCGCCCATATTTGGGAAAGTCTCTCACATTGAAGGGCAGGCTGAAGGGCAGCGATGAGAAATGGCTCCTGACAAAGGCAGTTTTACTGTAGGAGAGAAAGGATCAGAAATTCTCCCCTTAGGCCCTTCTCCCCATTAACACCAGAAGCCCCTGCTCTAAACCTGACCAAGTGCCTCTCCTGTGGCCGCTACATATTGTGGCTTGTGAGCAAGGTACTCAAGTTGCTGACACTTCTGGGAGAAAATGCTCAGGGGACAAGGAAAAGTGGAACTCGCCATCCATCCAGGAGTAATCACCTCAGAGATTTAAGACTAAGTTACAGCTGAGATTTTACATACACCAAAATGTACAGCAAAAAATTTATATGGCCCCCACAGCCACTATAACTCTGCCCCCAGCAATCTGTTCTACCTATCAATTGCACAAAGCATTGTAACTGCAATGCCTTACTAGCCAGAATGTTAGATACACGGATGGATCCGCAGCTTTGCCACCTTTTACCCCCTACAGAGACCTAGAAGATGTTCATGAAGAGACCAGCCCTGTTCTTAAAAGTCATCAAGGCCTTGAGCCTCAAAGGTATTTAGATACCTATCTCCCACTGAATTCAATGAGAGCGAGGCACCTAAATATGACTGAAAGTCTTGGCCCAGGGGACTAGATTATCTCCAGGGGATTTCTCTAAAAATAGACTCTGCAGGAAGGGTTAAAACTAACAGGGCTCTCTTCCGTCAGCTAAGCCCATGCAGGAATCTTGCTTCCCAGGAACACCTACTCCCTGGCTTGTAGAGCACAGACCAGAGTCCCTTGCTTCAGAGTATATTTAACACAGGCCATCTCCTGAACAAGCAACTTTGAATCAGGGCTCAGTCTAGCCTATGGGCTCAGAATCTCCTCTCACTCAGTCACTCTCTGGCAGGGGAACTCAATGTTCGAAGTGGAAAAAGCAGGGTGCCTG
Organism: Malaclemys terrapin pileata; assembly: GCF_027887155.1. Classification (NCBI taxonomy): domain Eukaryota; kingdom Metazoa; phylum Chordata; order Testudines; family Emydidae; genus Malaclemys; species Malaclemys terrapin. Next base: position 44,541,541 of record NC_071511.1, read on the forward strand.
CTGAGGGGGGGTTGGGGGCAGGCAGAGAGAAGCACCCGGCAAGATTATGGCAGCCAAGGGAAGGGGGATAGGGAGGGGCAGGTACTAACTCTTCATCCCCCTCCCCCTTGCTTTCAGAATAAAAACCGGGTCATGTTACATTCACCTCACCCACTTCACTGTTGATCATTGGCCATTTTCTACCTTGTATCTGCACCACCAGCTCCCTTTCTCCTAAGTCTCCCCTGTTCTGACTCTTATGTTATTTCTTGCTCTTCTCACCTCTGATACTTACTGTGCTTTCCCCTTTTCTCACATCCCCCCCCATACTCCTTCCTTCTCTATTTGTCCTTCCCCCTCTCTCTGCCCTGCCCCCATTCATTCACCTCTCCACCACACCAAGGCTGCAGGGGCTGATTTAGAGGAAATGTTCAAAGAGCTAACTATGGTGAGCTTGTCAACTGCTGGGGGAGGGAGGGAGATAATAAAGCCTATAAATAACGGATGGGTCTAGAGCCTGAGAGGGAACAGTCCATGCAGCACAGAGAGCTGGGACTGGGATTAAGGGGGCAAAACTAACAGAAGGAAAATTGAGGCTAAACAGGAGAAAAATCTTCCTCACAGGGGGATGTGTTAGACTGTGGAATAGTTTCCCCAGGGAAGGCCCTGTCACCAGCGACATTGGAAACTAGGCCAGAAAACACACAGCAAGGAACACACTTCCACTGGCAGGGGCGTGGTGAGAGGAAGCCTTCACTATCTTTGACCTCTGTGACTTGCACCCCCTCCTAGCTCCCAAAGCAACAATCCAGCCCAGCTCTCTGGTTTTTCCTCCTCTGCAACAAACACCCACAGCCTCTGTCTCCCTTTCACTCAAGCCTGCTCCTTAACTAGTCACAGCTGGCACTGACTGACAGCCCAGGCAGCTTCTTCCTATAGCAGCTTTTAACTCCTTTGTTGCATGACTGGGTGTGGGGTACATGCCCCTCATTACAGAGCACCCTTCCTTGGGAGAGGACACTCATCCTCTAGGTATCTAGAAGTTTTTACAGGCAGATCTACTGGGGACTCTATAGTTACAAGGGAGAAACACAAGGAAGAAAGGGAGCACGTGTAGGCCTTGAATAAAAAAATCAGACTATTTTTCACCTGACAAGCATCCCTTTTGCACCATCTGGTGGTGAAGTGTCATTACAGCAACCCCAACATCAAATAATTGCTCCATAGTCATGTTCAAAGACAAAAACAATACATTGTCTAAAGCAGGGGTAGGTAACCTATGGCACGCGTACCAAAGGCGGCACGCAAGCTGATTTTCAGTGGCACTCACACTGCCCGGGTCCTGGCTACCAGTCCGGGGGGCTCTGCATTTTAAATGAAGCTTCTTTAACATTTTAAAAACCTTATTTACTTTACAAACAACAATAGTTTAGTTATATATTAAAGACTTATAGAAAAAGACCTTCTAAAAATATTAAAATGTATTACTGCAGTGGGTCTCAAACTTTTTTTACTGGTGACCCCTTTCACATCGCAAGCCTCTGAGTGCGACCCCCCCAAATATATTTAACACCATTATAAATGCTGGAGGCAAGCAGAGTTTGAGGTGGAGGTTGACAGCTCAGGACCCCCCATGTAATGTCCTTGCGACCCCCTGAGGGGTCCCGACCCCCAGTATTACTGGCATGTGAAACCTTAAATTAAGAGTGAATAAATGAAGACTTGGCACACCACTTCTGAAAGATTGCCGACCCCGGTCTAAAGAGCTGTCACAGGGTTGGCATCAGCCCTCATGCTATCACAACTTGTTCTTCCAGGTTGCACACTGGCAGGAGACAGCATGAAGGGGCATTGTGCTGTCCCCTGCTCTGAGGAGCAGTAGAGATCCTCAATCTCCAGGATTGTCAAGTCACCAAGTTCATTAAAGAGACAGTAACAACTAATTTTAACAAAGGAACTCTGTAAAGCCATCAGGAAATGCTTGAAGTCTGGTAATTTTACATGGCCTTACAAACCTGGATGACATGTTTTCAGCAAGAGAGCCATTGATAACATCCATAATTACAGGGGTGACTGTTGCCACACCTGAGTTCCCAACAGTTATCCATTATTTTTCAAATATCTTATTGAAACCTATTATAAATGACAATACACACACTTTCTTCCCAGTGTAATAAAATAGTCAGCTAGATCTATAGTATAGTTCTGCCTCTATTTTTATTACTCAATCTCCTTCCCAGAAAGCAAATGGAAATGTTTTTTTGGGGGGCTGTCTACAAAGGAACTGGCTTTGTGGCCCCTTTCTAGGCAATACAGAAGCTTTCTTCTGACTAGCAACAGAAGTGCTTAGAACAGGTCTGAGATAGTTGATGAAAACCAGAGGCAAACTGTTACCAAATGGGCAGCTGGAAATCACAGATACTCTTCTTCACTTAAGCCATCTTTACACTTTTCTAGTAGTGTAAAGGAAACACAGAATGAGGTAACTGATGTAGTAGGAAGAGAGCCTGAAACATAAGCCCTTGTATCAGAGGCCTGGTATGAGGCAGGGCTTGCTCACAAAATCTGGCAAGAACAGGGCTGATAATGCAGAAATACGCATTCCTAAGAAATGCTAAGCACAGATTACAGTACTCACACAAACACATCCCAATATCAAATGGCACCAGAACATCCCGATATCAAGGATGGTACAAAAAACATTCCTCAAGGATAACAGGAACACACTGAGCCCTCCTAAAAGATAAGGTCAGGATGACAATACGTAATAGAGATGTTTTGATTCAATGAACATGTACAAGGTGATGAGTGATAACTAGCCGCATCGGGGGAAGTAACTATGTCAGAGGCAGTACTAATTTGTTTGTATCTCAGAAGAGGGGGGGTGGAAAGTCCCGCCATTCACTGAGCTGCATCTGTTGTCAGGGGCGTACATGTCTTAGTATCTTTGAGTCTGCCAGGTGCTATTACCATGCTTTGTCAACAATAAACCTGGCGCCTTCATACCTTAATGGATCTTGTGATCATTGGGCGGTTCGCTTGAGGTCTGCTGTGCCGGCTGTTCATACAGAGCTGGGGAGGCATATAGGGAGAACACACACACACACAGCCAAACATCAAACACCCACTTTATGGCTTCAAACACTACCAGAGTGCTGTGAAGAGGTCTTAGGACTTGCCTACACATAAAAGCTGCACTGTTTTAATTACACCGATAGATAGTGACACTCCCTTAGTGTGGCTAGTTATACAAGGCCTGGTCTGCACTAGTTAGGTTGATGTATGGTAGCTTACGTCAACCTGTATGTCTATACCAGGGGTTGGCAACCTTTCAGAAGTGGTGTGCCGAGTCTTCATTTATTCACTCGAATTTAAGGTTTTGCATGCCAATAATACATTTTAATATTTTTAGAAGGTCTCTTTCTATAAGTCTATAATATATAACTAAACTATTGTTGTATATTAAGTAAATATTTTTTTTAAATGTTTAAGCTTCATTTAAAATTAAAATCAAATGCAGAGACCCCGGACTGGTGGCCAGGACCCGGGCAGTGTGAGTGCCACTGAAAATGAGCTCGCGTGCCACAGGTTGCCTACCCCTGGTCTATACTAAAATGTAGCTCCCACTGATGTAACTTGCCCATTATGCTGACTTAACTCAACCTCTGCAAGAGGCGTCGCGAGTAGGTCGATGCAGTGACAGTGTAGACGCTTTGTTGTGTACATCAATTATTGCTGCCTTTCAGAAACCATTCCACAATGCCCCACACTGACAGTTAAATCTGTGCATCCTGGTGAGGATGCGCACTGCTGACACAAGGAGCATAGTGTGGACATGCAAAAGTGATTTAATTACTGTGGTGGCTGTACACTGATATAACTTAGGTCGACTTAATTTTGTAATGTAGACTTGACCCAAGTATAGCTTTTCCCATACAGTAGAACTATAGCAGTAAAATAAATCAGACTCCTGACAGATGCAAAAACCTTGTGTAGACCAGGCCAAATGAGAATCAGGCCAACAGCATATGTTAAAGTGAATTGTTTAAAATGTTGGTGTTATGCTGGTTTTACCAGCATCATAACTCTACAGCCAAGAAATATCTTTTCCAGTGATGTGTAAAAAGGGGTCATTTTAACGACAGATTATATGCAGTTAGCCCAGAGTCACATAATGCAGTTACTCACTGTTAACGCGGGGATGCACACACCTCATAGGTGATGCTTTACCTTGAAGGCGTTAGACAGGAAACTACAGCTACACTCCCCAGTGTATTTAAAACTGTCAACTATCCCAATTTATATTTATTCCCTTGGCTTTAGATAAATTGTCATTGACCTCAGCAATGGGTGTAGCAGAAATACCTAATCAGAATGTGGTTACGCAAAGCTAGGATGTCCCCTGATAACTACACTACCTTGTCTGTAGTGGAACCCACCAATGCTAGAGCAAGAATTTTGGTGCATCAAAACTATTTTTTTAAATTGCAATTTCTGGAAAAGGAAGCTAGTCCTTTAGAGAATGTATTTTGGTTTATGCACAGAAAAGACATTTTACTGAACTGTGCTTTCCTCAAAGTCATTTGACAGTACTTTACATTGAAGAAACTTACACAAGAAGCTCCAATTCCAGCTTTACTTTTAGAGTTCAAGAAACAAACATTTTGTAACTTGGAAAAATAGGCTAGTGTGAAACATGTGCGTAAAATCCAAAACCAGAGTCACATCAATAACGTGTTAGGCTAAAAAAGCACTGAGGGGGAGCAGTCATTTCAGTTTCCTTTGAGGACAACAGACATCAGCTGGCAACTGTGAAAACTCCAGTTAATCCGAACAAAGATGCACACAGGTGGCTATAAATAGCCTCTAAGATGCCTCAATTATATTTAATATGGAATTCAAACAATTTTAATATTAAATATGGAATTTTTGAGAACTCAACATTTTGAAGTCTTGCCTTCAAACTCAAAAGGCCAGGATGCTTGTTCTTGAATTTTGTTACTTCTCATTTTATTTGTACAAAAATGCTTTGAGCGTAACAAATGCCAATAGAAAAAACTACTTTTCAGGTTCAAAACAAGCCAGTCCTTTCATTGCAGAGAGTCAAGCTGGTTACTTGGCATTGTTGGCCCGCATTTTTTTCAGTCCCTTCTTGTTGTGCTTCTTTGCAAATCGCATGTTCCTCAGAAACTTGGGATCAACCTATAAAACAAGGTAAAAATAAACCAACTTGGGGGAGGGAATTGTAGGTCATTTGAAGTGTACATTCAAGCTAGGAAGCACGCCAGTGTTTCCCCATTTGGGACAGATACATTACACATTTAAAAAAAAATAATCCCCAAATATTGGTGGCATTTAAATCTGAAACTACTTCAGAATTAAGAGTTTTACACAACAGGTGTAATTCTTAGAACTAAACTAGTATTTTCCCTCAGTTTTAGAAACAGAAACAAACGGCACTTTGGAGTAGAAATTAGATAATAAGGCAAATTTAATTTCCATGCAATGAGATCAAAATTTCATGTAATGATTTATTCTGGATCCAATAACACCGCAAACAAATCCTGTCGATTTTTTTGGGGGTAGTTCTTAGCATTTCCAGGTCAATACAACAGTGCCTTGTCTTCACTAGACTAAATGGTCTGTTCTTATCATGTGTTAGCTAACATGGGGTAAGAAGATACCTTTTCCCCCTATCCACCCATAAAGTATAAGGGCAAAATAACTTTGTGCTTCTTGGAGCAATCTATGCGACAGTACCACTGCAGTGTAGTTAGCATGTGTGGACACACACCTCTGCAAACTCAAGCTAACACATAATGGCCTAGTTCAAACAGCCAACACCATTAAATGATCAAGTTGCAGATAAACACAATTTGCTATTTACTGTAGTCACCCAAACAATGTTTTCACTAATCAAAAGCATTTAATGACATACAATATAAGGACCTGATCCTTGCAGTCTTATTTGTATAATGCTTATTCAGAGGATTAGTCCCAAGGAAGTCAATAGGACTAGTCACATGACTAAGGTTTTGCAGGATTGGGCCCTAATTGTGGTATAAACAAATGAACAAACAAAAACATTATGCAAGCTTTGAAGAATGATTGCATATACCAAGGTTTCAAGAGAATACAGATAAACCCATAAACACAGGGAATGTCTTTGGGTTCTTATTCACTTTATTTTCCAAAAAAGGGAGGCGCTGTTATATCAGCTGACTGATTTCACAGTTAGAGGAATTTAAAGCCACTTCTGACCTATAGAGGGGGAGTTTCTCAACACCAATAAGGACAGAGAAATAATACAAAGGGAACAGTGAAGTTAGAAACCTAGGCAAAAAACAAATATGGAAAATAATTACCCAACCCACATATATTCACTGAAGGGGAGAAACATGGGAAATAATAAAGATGACCCTTGTCCAGACTAGGATTTAAAAGGTGTCAGCTAACGTATGTTAGCAGCCTAGTATAAGCAAGGCAGCATACTTTTAACACAGAGGTTCTCAAATTTTTGTACTGGTGATCCCTTTCACACAGCAAGCCTGAGTGCGACCCCCCCTTATAAGTAAAAAAAAAAAAAAAAAAAAAAAAAAAAAAAAAAAACAACACATTTTTTATATTAAACACTATTATAAATGCTGGAGGTAAAGTAAGGTTTGAGGGTGGAGGCTGACAGCTCACGACCCCCCAAGGGGTCATGACCCCCCCCACAGCTTTAACAGGTGTTAAGCTAGTAGTGTTAAAGTGGAGTCTAGACAAGGCCTGTGAGACTAAACAGTTTGCGGATAGCTATTTAGACAAATCTGCAACACAGTATATGACTGCAGGAAAGGCAAGTGCAAAACAGTGAAAAGAGAAAAATAATGTTTACTGTAGTAAAGTTTAAACCCACGCATATTAGGAAATGAGACAACCATTTTCAAACAGAGGACTGGAAAGTAAGTGTGCAAGTACTGATGTTGGATGTCTACAGCTCATGTGTAAGACTGCAGAACCTGACATCAAAATTATAAAAAGAGAAATATTCACCCCCTTCAGAGATTCGTATCTCTGGGATCTGGGTTTCTTGATACCATTTCTGTGCCATTTGCGAGCTGTTGACAGATAGAAACATTCACAGATTAAAAATAGGACTGCAGATATTATCAAATATTCCTGTTAATATGATATTTTTGCCCACCACTTATCCTATAACCCCCCCAATACAGAATTTAGTACAACACATGCAAACTTTTTAATACAATCAGCAATTTAAAACAAACGTTCCTGCTCTCTATAATACCTTCCCTTTGCATTACATGAAGTTTAATAGTTGTTATTATTGTAGCTAAGTTTTGATGAGAAAAATGGCATAGAAAATATTTTATTCAACGGCACAACTGATTTTCAAGAATCCATCGAAACCAGTTTTCCATGCTTTTTGAGGAAAGCATAAATCCTTTCTGTGCTGCTATATACCAACTCTTGATCATTTACATTTTATTTTTGCTTGTTTACAGTCACTTCCTTCAACTTGAGGCATGTTAGGCCACAAGAAGGGCAGGAATGCTTTCTCTTGTTGAGTGACATAAAAGTTTAAAATAACTCACCAGAATGGTTGATTTTCTACTGAAGGAAAAATAAAATGAGGACCCTAACCCAATCTTTCTCCAAACTAGCAGTCTAGCAGAACACACCTGGAATTATTCTGACAACCTGAGGATGGCAAAATATTTACCTATCCCAAGCCCATGCTAAGTATTAGTATTATTGGCAGATGTATCCCCGCCCATCTCCACCAATTCTCACCATCAGGGATAGAAAGTACAGATCTCTCTTCCACAAGCATGAAAGAGGCAGTGTTGAAAATTTACCTCTGCTGTAGCTGACTGTACTAAACCAAGCAACGTTTTTAAAATCTCAATACTTTTGGGTCAGAACCAGACCCAAACTTACACTGGTTGTGAGTGGTGTGATTCTTGGACTTGGCCATGATTAAACCTGTGAGGGGGAAAGAAACGTTCAGCTCAGGACAGGCAGAACAGAGGCACCATATTCCTTCATACCCACATGCTCTGTAATGCTTCCAATAGGGGAATGCAGAAAAGGCAACTCTCGCCTATATAACCAAGCCCTACAGATTATCACCAACCTTCCCCCTGCAGCCACACGCGCTACCCACCCAATGGGAAATATCTTGTTCAAATTCCTCCTGCCTCTGGATCCACAGATATCACATGTCCGCCCTAAGCCCAGTGGGAGCCAGACTCGCCCCAAGCTTCAGCCTAATGTTCCCCATCGCAGCAGCCCCAGCCCCGCTCCCAGGGGCTCCCCCCAAAAAACGATCTCCTGCCCCCGGATCCGAGTAGCCCTCAAGTGCCAATGCCAGAGACCCCCGCACAGGAGCGTGAGCCGCGCCCCCAGGCGGAGAGCGGGGCCCACCCCCAGCACAGCTCGCCCCGCACTGGCTCCGCCACCGACTCCTGTGGGCACGATGGGGCTGGATTGCGGAGCGACGCTCACCGACGCTTCACCACCGCGGGGACCGAGCCGGAAGAGAAGGAGCAGCTGCAAAGTCTTCTGGGAAACCAGCCGAGGGAAGGGGGAAGGGGAAAGCGAACGGACCGGAAACCTCACTCCCCTAGGTCCGTCTGGAAACAGGGCCCGCGAGCATGGCGGTTCCGGGCCTGAGAAGTGCAGGCAGTGGACGCTGGACGAGGTGTTGGGGGCGAGGCTGGGGTCGCGTGGCCGGGACACCCCGCCGCCCCCTCGCTGCAGTCTCCGCGCACTTTACCGCTTGCAGCCGCCCAGCGCTCCGGGGGCAGGGCAGAGCCCTGCTAGGCTCCAGGACTGGGAGAGCTGGACTGAGGTGGCCTTGGGGGCCTAGTAGTCCTGGGTAAACCTGGCCAGGCAACAGCAGCCCTGGCTTAGCCCCCATGTGACCAGGGCCAGATTAACTTTTTTGTGGGCCCAGCGCCAAACATATTTGTGGCCCCCCTGGGGGAATAATTGTACAAGGGGCCAGGGGTAAAAGCACAGTGGGGCAGGAGCTAGGGTTGGTCTCTGGAGCAAGGGAGGGGTCAGGGGTAAACTGCAAGCGCAGCAGGGCTGGGGAGGGGGTAAACAGGATCCCCCCTGCTCTTGCCCACATAGAGTGGGTACCTGCCTGGTTCTAGCCCATTCTCTTTGTCTCTCTCTGCACTGAGCTGTCCCTCCTCCCACAGCAGCAGGACAGGTTCTCTTCCAGCCCTCGGGGGTGGGTGTTGGGAGTGGGAGGAGCGGAGGCTAATGTGGTTACTCCTATAACCTGACATTTAGTTTCCAGTCAGCACTGCTAACCGGACACTCAGGTCCCATTTTGTAGCAGAAAGAAAAGCCTGAGAGGGGGAGGAGGGGCAAGCAATCATTTTTAAAAGTAAGAGGGCTAAGCCTTATGGGGGGGAAGGGTGGCAAGTGGTGGAGGGGCTAGGGAGTGGAGAGGAGCTAGTGGGCAGGGCCATGTCTGCTGTACTGCCCAGGTAGGTTGGAGACTATGGGGATCAGCTGACACAGTATCCAGGGCCAGTGCAAGGATATTTTGCACCTTAGGCGAAACTTCCACCCCCCCCCCCCCCCCCCCGAGCATCGCTTATTATACATTTTCAGAAATGAATACAGTGGAGTCCCATCTTACGCGGGGGTTAGGTTCTAAGGTCAGCGCGTAAGAAGAAAATTGCGTATAGTGAAAATTACCATAAAGTACAGTATACACTAGAACAGGGGTCCTCAACCTATGGCACGCATGCCAAAGGTGGCACGCGAGCTGATTTATTTTTTTTTAATGGCAGCCTGCGGATCCCGGCCACCACTGAGCCTGCTGCCGGCCTGGGGTTCTGTTCACTCAGCTGCCAGCCGGGGTCCCAGCCAGCGACTCTGCTCAGCCTCCTGCCGTTCACCCAGGCCAGCAGGAAGCTGAGCAGGGCCGGTGGCCGAGACCCTGGCTGGCAAGGGGCCAGCAGCTGGAACCCCAGATCATCAGCGGGCTGAGCAGGTCTGGCGGCCGGGACCCCAGACTGGCAGCGGGCTGAGCTGCTCAACCCGCTGCCAGTCTGGGGTTCCGTCCACTGGCTCCTGCCAGCCGGGGTTCTAGCCGCCGGCCCCGCTCAGCCTGCTCAGCTTGCTGCCAGCCGGGCTCCTGGCTGCTGGATCTGTTCAGCCTCCTGGCGGCCGGGACCCTGACTGGCAAGGGGCTGGCAGCTGGAACCCCAGACCGGCAGCGGGCTGAGCGGGGCTGGTGGCTGGGACCCTGGGCCCACTGCTGGCCCTGCTCAGCCTGCTGCCAGCTGAGTGAACAGAACCCCAGGTCGGCAGCAGGCTCAGCGGCAGCCGGGACCCTGCGTGCCGTAGGTTGAGGATCCCTGTTCTAGTGTATACTGTAATTTTCACTATACGCAATTTTCCTCTTACACGGTGACTTTAAAACCTAACCCCTGTGTAAGATGGGACTCCACTGTAGTGTAAAAAAAAAAATTTGGGGCACTGCTTTTTGGCACCCCCAAATCTTGGCGCCCTAAGCGGTCGCCTAGTTTGCCTAGTGGTTACACCGGCCCTGACAGTATCCCCAGCCCAGGTGATGTGACAGCAGAGTTAGTGGGGCCCTCCAGACCTGTGCTCAGCTTCATTTTTGGGGCTCCTCCTTGGGACCCAGTCAAGAAAAAGAACATTCTCTCTTATCTCCACCTGCCCCCATTTTTCATTCTTTTTTTCTTCATCCTTCTCCTATAAGTAATAGCAAGTAAATGGAAAATAAAGTGAGGTACCTTGATTGTTCTTGTAGTCTAACTTATTTTTCCACAGACCACTTGAAAATCACAGAGGGTTTCGACGGACCTCTTAATGATCTTTCCAAATATTGTAAAAGAATGTTCGGGTGCGGGGTCTGGCCAGGAGCTAGGGCGAGGGAGGGGACTCAGGGTTGGGGTGTGGAGCGCTTACCTGGGGCAGCTCCTGTTTGGTTCTCAGGATGGGGATGGGGATGGGGATGTGGGGGGATGCAGGAATCAGGGCAGGGGCCTGGGTGTGTGTGAGGGGGGTGCAGGTTTCAGGGCAGGGGCTGGGGAGCATGAGGGGGGGATGCAGGGGTCAGGGCTGGGGGCTGGGGAGGTGCAGGGGTCAGGGCTGGGGGCTGGAGGTGTGAGAGGGGGTTTGCAGGGGGCTGGGTGTGTGTGAGGGGGATGCAGGAGTCAGGGCAGGGGGCTGGGGAGGTGGGGGTGCAGGGGTCAGGGAAGGGGGCTGGGGAGGTGTGGGGGGATGCTGGGGAGGTGTGGGGGGATGCTGAGGAGGTGTGAGGGGAGTGCAGGGTCAGGTCAGGGCCAGGGGCTCAGGACGCTGGGGGGGTGCAGGGGTTAGGGTGGGCAGGGGGCTGAGGGGTTGGCTGGGGTTGTGGGGGTGTTCACACAGGGGGCTGGAGGGGGTATGCCCCAATTCCAGCCCCTTCCCCAAGGCCTCACCTCACCTCATCTTCTCCTCCCCAGAGTGGTGTGTTGCGGCTCGCTCCTCCTTGCCCCCCTCCTGCCTGCAAGGCTGATCCAACTGACCAGCAGGGGGGTGGGGGAGAGGGCTCCCCTGGGTGCTTTGTGAAGCCCTAAGGCCTGGTGGTGCACAGGCCTTGCATTCTTTGCATCCCTTCTCCTGGTGCTCACCCCACAGTGCTATAGCAGCCATGCTGTCTGGGAAGCCCCAGCCCTCTGGCCATTCCACCGAGGAAGGTAGGAAGGTACTGCCTTCCGCCAGGAGCCCTAGACTGTTACCTTTTCTAGGCAAGCTCCATGGGGCTATAAGGGAGACAGTGCATGTCCACCCCAGCTTCAGCCCATGGGGGACTATCCACTTGTGTGGCTCACTCACACTCGCCGCCTCCTTGAAATGGGGATGAATCCACAAAGCAACACTCACACACCTTCCTTCCTAAAGGGAGGATGATAGCTGGCCCTAATCATCATCATTATTATTATTATGCACAGACAGTCATGTCCCTTAGGCACATTATAAAGGATTGGATTCTCCTCTGTTTTACACTAGTGTATTTTAAGAGTAAATCCATTGAAATAACTGGTATAAGTGAGAAGAGAATCAACTCATAAAATATGTCAGCCATGTGGATTGCCACGGGCATGCAGGGGTGAAAGAAAATGCAGGCCTGTTATTTTCCAGGCTGCACGTGGCAATAGACTATATGGGAAGGGATGCAAGGAGAGTATGGGTCACGATGCAAACTGCAGACACACCCACACCCCCACAAATTAATCATAGATTCATAGATTATAGGACTGGAAGGGACCTCGAGAGGTCATCGAGTCCAGTCCCCTGCCCGCATGGCAGGACCAAATACTGTCTAGACCATCCCTGATAGACATTTATCTAACCTACTCTTAAATATCTCCAGAGACGGAGATTCCACAACCTCCCTAGGCAATTTGTTCCAGTGTTTAACCACACTGACAGTTAGGAACTTTTTCCTAATGTCCAACCTAGACCTCCCTTGCTGCAGTTTAAACCCATTGTTTCTGGTTCTATCCTTAGAGGCTAAGGTGAACAAGTTCTCTCCCTCCTCCTTATGACACCCTTTTAGATACCTGAAAACTGCTATCATGTCCCCTCTCAGTCTTCTCTTTTCCAAACTAAACAAACCCAGTTCTTTCAGCCTTCCTTCACAGGTCATGTTCTCAAGACCTTTAATCATTCTTGTTGCTTTTCTTTGGACCTTTTCCAATTTTTCCACATCTTTTTTAAAATGCGGCGCCCAGAACTGGACACAATACTCCAGCTGAGGCCTAACCAGAGCAGAGTAGAGCGGAAGAATGACTTCTCGTGTCTTGCTCACAACACACCTGTTAATGCATCCCAGAATCATGTTTGCTTTTTTTGCAACAGCATCACACTGTTGACTCATATTTAGCTTGTGGTCCACTATAACCCCTAGATCCCTTTCTGCCGTACTCCTTCCTAGACAGTCTTTTCCCATTCTGTATGTGTGAAATTGATTTTTCCTTCCTAAGTGGAGCACTTTGCATTTGTCTTTGTTAAACTTCATCCTGTTTAACTCAGACCATTTCTCCAATTTGTCCAGATCATTTTGAATTACGACCCTGTCCTCTAAAGTAGTTGCAATCCCTCCCAGTTTGGTATCATCCGCAAACTTAATAAGCGTACTTTCTATGCCAATATCTAAGTTGTTGATGAAGATATTGAACAGAGCCGGTCCCAAAACAGACCCCTGCGGTACCCTACTCGTTACGCCTTTCCAGCAGGATTGGGAACCATTAATAACAACTCTCTGAGTACGGTTATCCAGCCAGTTATGCACCCACCTTATAGTAGCCCCATCTAATTTGTATTTGCCTAGTTTATTGATAAGAATATCATGCGAGACCGTATCAAATGCCTTACTAAAGTCTAGGTATACCACATCCACCGCTTCACCCTTATCCACAAGGCTCGTTATCCTATCAAAGAAAGCTATCAGATTGGTTTGACATGATTTGTTCTTCACAAATCCATGCTGGCTGTTCCCTATCACCTTACCACCTTCCAAGTGTTTGCAGATGATTTCCTTAATTACTTGCTCCATTATCTTCCCTGGCACAGAAGTTAAACTAACTGGTCTGTAGTTTCCTGGGTTGTTTTTATTTCCCTTTTTATAGATGGGCACTATATTTGCCCTTTTCCAGTCTTCTGGAATCTCTCCCGTCTCCCATGACTTTCCAAAGATAATAGCTAGAGGCTCAGATACCTCCTCTATTAGCTCCTTGAGTATTCTAGGATGCATTTCATCAGCCCCGGGTGACTTGCAGGCATCTAACTTTTCTAAGTGATTTTTAACTTGTTCTTTTTTTATTTTATCCGCTAAACCTACCCCCTTCCCATTAGTATTCACTATGTTAGGCATTCCTTCAGACTTCTCGGTGAAGACCGAAACAAAGAAGCCATTAAGCATCTCTGCCATTTCCAAGTTTCCTGTTACTGTTTCTCCCTCTTCACTAAGCAGTGGGCCTACCCTGTCTTTGGTCTTCCTCTTGCTTCTAATGTATTGATAAAAAGTCTTCTTGTTTCCTTTTATTCCCGTAGTTAGTTTGAGCTCATTTTGTGCCTTTGCCTTTCTAATCTTGCCCCTGCATTCCTGTGTTGTTTGCCTATATTCATCCTTTGTAATCTGTCCTAGTTTCCATTTTTTATATGACTCCTTTTTATTTTTTAGATCGTGCAAGATCTCGTGGTTAAGCCAAGGTGGTCTTTTGCCACATTTTCTATCTTTCCTAACCAGCGGAATAGCTTGCTTTTGGGCCCTTAATAGTGTCCCTTTGAAAAACTGCCAACTCTCCTCAGTTGTTTTTCCCCTCAGTCTTGATTCCCATGGGACCTTACCTATCAGCTCTCTGAGCTTCCCAAAATCTGCCTTCCTGAAATCCATTGTCTCTATTTTGCTGTTCTCCCTTCTACCCTTCCTTAGAATTGCAAACTCTATGATTTCATGATCACTTTCACCCAGGCTGCCTTCTACTTTCACATTCTCAACGAGTTCCTCCCTATTTGTTAAAATCAAGTCTAGAACAGCTTCCCCCCTAGTAGCTTTTTCAACCTTCTGAAATAAAAAGTTGTCTCCAATGCAGTCCAAGAATTTGTTGGATAGTCTGTGCCCCGCTGTGTTATTTTCCCAACATATATCCGGATAGTTGAAGTCCCCCATCACCACCAAATCTTGGGCTTTGGATGATTTTGTTAGTTGCTTGAAAAAAGCCTCATCCACCTCTTCCACCTGGTTAGGTGGCCTGTAGTAGACTCCTAGCATGACATCTCCCTTGTTTTTTGCCCCTTTAAGCCTAACCCAGAGACTCTTAACACTTCCGTCTCCTATGTCCATCTCTACCGCAGTCCAAGTGTGTACATTTTTAATATATAAGGCAACACCTCCTCCCTCAATCAATTTAAAGTTTTATTGGGGTTAATTACAAGGGGTAAGGGAGCAGCGTTTGATTAGCTAATAGAGTTAATGAAACTTAAAACACACAATGACTAAAATATCTACTAACAATATTTATAAACAAAGATGCAGCATTTAGTAATAACTCATACTTACAAATACAAACCAACGCATAACGACTGGCAAACGTAGAAACTCTGTTTGAAATACGTGAGCTGAGAGAGAGGCTTCGAGGTGATCAGGCTCGGTTATGGGTGTACACAGGATACACAGGATTCGTTTTTCTTTCTCCTCTCCCTGCCTGCACATGGCAGGCAGGCCCCATAAAGTACCAACTATGACATCATAGAAGTGTCATAGGGGACGGGGCCCAAAACCTGTTTGTGTTCGTTTCTGATTGGCACAAGCAAAGTTTACACCAAGGAGAGGAGCAGGTGCCTCAAAGTCTGGCTTCGCCCCCAAAAGGTGAGGAAATGCATATTGTTTTAGAATGCGTGCAACACTGAATGACAAAAGAAGAGGCCAGGGTAATACCGGTATGGGCAAGTTTTACAGGATGCAGACAGGAACTCATCTCAACATGCCCCCGTGCCCTGGCCAAAATAGGCCGAAAACCTAAACTTCCGAGTCTGACCCCTCATTCCCACCTATGAGGGGATGCACTTCGGGGGTGGAAGCGATGTAGGCCGAGGCAACAAACTTGTGAATGCAGGCTTTAATGAAGGCACATCCGAGACAGAGAAGAGCGAGCCCAACTAGAAGGGACACAAACAGGGATTGGAAATAGGATTTGTAGGGCGCAAGGCCAAGCCAAACAAGCCATGACCAAAACTGGAAGGACTCTCGTGACTCTCGGACAGTAGAGCTCAACGTTTGCAGGTCTTTAACAATTGAGGACAAATTAGGAGAAATAGAAGGCAAAGAAACGCAGCATTTATCAGCAAAGTCAGGATATACTTCAGCAAATTTAGTACAAAATGAGGAAGATTGTAACAAATATTGAATCATTAATCTATTTTGAATACTATACTGAACAAGGGAATTTAACTGCTGATTAATTAAGGAGAGGCCCTTGCCCGTAGTATTAGCAAGCATTTCAATAGCAAGGGATTGAAACAGCACTTGATCACGTAACATCATATAACCAACAGGGTTAAAACTAACAATAGAGGAGGCGAGGGAGGAAGCTGCTGTTTGCAAACGAGTCCAAAAAGAGTGGGTACTACGATGGTGTCGGTGGCTAGATGGCAAGGTATAAATACCTCCGCCCTGTAGATACAGGGTGCCAATGGTGCATATACCCCGGGGATTGGGAGGAAGCACAGCAAATGCAACATTACTGCAAATCCAAAAATGACCGGGTCTTAAGGAAGAAACTGTGGTATGGCTCCACCCATTATTGGTTACAGAATAAAAGCTGTATGCACGATTGATACATGCAGCCTCAGCATGATGCATATGCTGGGCATGAAACAGATACATATGTGTTATGGAGGTATAGAAGGTTCCAAAAAAAATATTATAATTAAGACGATAAGAACAATTAATGGGAGGGGGATAGGTAAAATTAAGAGTGGGTTTAGTTAGGGAGGTATTAGCATAAGAGAAACTCCACATAGAATTAGAATAAGTACCAACCCAAGTAGGGGTTGGGGTTAAACTAACTATTACCAACAAAAACCCAACAATGAGATGCTGGAACTTTAATACTCTCAATTAAAGGAAGCTATGATCACTTCGACCTGAAGCATTAAGAACAGGAAACACATAAGAATTAAATTGTGAAGAACAATTATTCCAAACACTAGAAGCAGCCCACTGCACATAGGGGGAAGAACAATTCACACTAGAAATATTAAATGAAGAAAAATTATAAACTATTGGTACAAATTGAAAGGATAATGGATATTTAGGTGAGAACTGAGTGGAGGAAACAAGACAATCTTTTGGACTCAGCGCTGACAGGGACTGGTTTCCGCTGACCTCTTGCACCAGGTCGAACCAGGCGGCGAACCAGGTTTGTAGTCCACCTTCTCCTAAGGGCTCCGTGGGCAAAGATGTTGTGAGGGAGAGCAGCATAACCTGTAAAACAGAATAATACGAGCCCTGCTCAGGGGCATTAGTTTGTTTATTAAGAACTACATTTGCTGAGCCAGTTATGATGAACTAGCTTGTCACCGGGGGTACTTGTAGCCACTAAGTAGGTGTTAGGGTACTTGTCGGCCCAGAGAATGGTGGCTTTTATAGGTTCTCGATGGCCGGAGGCTTGGGGTTCTGTAAGCCAAACCAGTTGGCCGGTGTTAAACACGGGGGACCCAGGCGGCTTAGGTGTAGGTGAAATGTGAGGCCAGCGAGAGTAACTTTTGTTGAGTGCGATAAGTACCTGGGGTAAAAATGAGCTCCAGTTTTTAAAATCAGGGTTGGGGTTTGCTGTTCGCAGCATAGTCTTAAGGACTGCGATTTTTCGCTCCACCACACCATTGCTTTGAGGATGATATTTAGTATGGATGTGAAGGGAAGCCCCCCATCCAAAAATGAGCTGTTCAATGCTTTTGCTGGCAAAGGGTGGCCCACCATCTGCTTGGACTTCAGTGGGAGTGCCCCAGGCAGCTGCTGTTTGCTTAAGAGCCACAGCGACAGAAGCAGCATTGGTTTTAGTAAGAGGGATGCAAAAAGTTTGCTGAGACCCCAGATCGACAGTAACTAAAGCTTTTGGAAAACGACGAGCACCTGGCAGGGGTCCTATTAAGTCAATTTGCCACGTACTACCTGGGGCAAAGTGTTCTGCAGCGTATGCAGAGCGCTCATATCGGGGACGATTCATAGTTTTTATCTGCACACACTGCAAGCAGGACTGAACAATGAGCACGCACTGACTGCGGCTAACATCAGGCTTCAGGTTAGAAAAGCCAGATAACAGGCCGTACAATTTTGTGGGTGGTAACTGTCCCCATTCTTCGTGGAGCCAGAGCAACAGCGGGTCGGCCTGTGGGGCGGGATTTGCCATATGAACTTGGGAGACCTCTCTCATTCTTTGATCAAGACTGGAATGCAGGGGGTTAGAGTCTGGTCGACGAGAGGGACAGTGTGTAACGAACCAAGGGTGAGAGGATTTACGAATTAGGGCAAAAATTTGGTCTCACATTTTAACAAAAGCTGAGGGAGAGGCTTGCTCAATTAAAATATCTAAACAAAATTGAGAATCAATACCTAAAACAACTTGCTTGTTGGCAGAGTGGGCATTAGCAACATGCTGGGCAGCTAAAAGAACGCCCTGCATTTCGCATTCTTGTGCAGAGCAGGAGGGGGGCAGTAACTGCACATTCAAGTAATTACATGTGGAACAAAGAACTCCCACCTAGGGGATGGTGAGATGCCCCTGTCAGACACAACCCAGGGATCATATTTTGCTTCAATGCATAACGGTTGGTGAGATGGGGGGGGCTAAGATGTTATCGCTGGGAGTTAGGGTCCAGGCCTGCCAAGCTACCTCAACCTGGAAACATAGAAGCTGCCAGGTGCGAGTAGTGCCATGAAACTCGGGTGGAGGGGTACTTGTAAGCCACGGGATTAAATGAACACATGGTCCAGACAAGGTACCTGGGATAGGGACTTGGGATCAGTGACGAGCACTGGACGCAGCCAGTAGCATTTTTCCCACCAGACCATAGTTATACTGGGGTCCAGACAGGCGATGGGCCCAATTGTAAATGGCATTACCATGTTGCAATACAGTGAACCCTACATGGTGTTTTGTGATAAACAAATTAATGTTGAGGGGTTCTTGGGAATTAAAATGGGTGAGGGGGGGGAGTTAGAGGCGAACCAGCCAGCTAGCTTCTCTAAGCTTTTTTGTGCTGATACATTCCACACTTCTCGGGAGCGTTTAGGAGAGAGAGAGCTTTGTAGGATTTCTAGGTTAGAAATTAATTGCGCCAGAATATATTGGCGGTGATAATTAAGGAGACCTAGTAGCTGCTGAAGCTCTCGTTTATTTTTTGGAGGGGCTTCTGTCCAAGGGTCTAATACGCTGGCTGGGGCTTGTGTGTGAGTGGTGGGAGTGAAATGGAGTCCCAAGAATGAGAATTGCTGGCTGGCCTGCAGGTGGCTCTTTGTTTTGTTAATTTGCCACCCACCTGCTTCTAATGTATCTATTATCATTTGGGTGGTACTTTGAACTGCTTGTGGATTGGGCCCACAAATGATACTGTCATCTACATAGGCTAACATGGACACATCCTGTACGGGTTTTACCTTTTGTAATGTGATATTGAGATGGGACTATGCAAGTGCAGGTGAATTACAGAACCCCTGTGGGCAGACTTTCCATTTATATTGGACACCCTTAAAAGCAAAATTTAAGATTCCTTGTGTGTCCTGGAGTGGGATTTGGTAAAACATATCTTTTAAATCAAGAGTACATGCCCACTGATTACTTGCATCGCTTAGTTGCCGCTGTATTTCTGGAATGGTGATAGAGCTGGAAAATGCGATAGGCTTTACACGGCTGTTAGCTTGTCTATAATCAATGACAAGGCGATATTTAGAGGGATCGCCGGGCTTGGGAATACCCCAACCCGCGGACAGAAAGGTGGATACCGTAACCCTTTCTATCTTTTTCTCTTCTAGAAGCTGAGTGAGCAAAGCTTCAATAAGGGGAAGCCCTTCGGATTTTGTGGGGATAGGGGAAAATTTCCATGGCTGGGAGTTAACTACTTTGGGGGTATAGGGGGAATGATCGCCTACAGTTATAGGGAGGGCTTGCAGAAATTGATTATGCAGTTTAAATTTTTTAATATCTGAGACACCTAGCAGATTTTTTGATCCTAACAAGGCTTTTATTTTTCTTATGTATTTTTTGTGGGCAATTTTAACCCAAACCACGGGTTTTTCTTGTACTGCATTGAGGCCTTGAACAAACATAAAGGAGCCAGTAGGACAGTGGGGAACGTTGGGCTCAATAATGCTAACTTGAGCTCCAGTGTCTAATAAAAAGAAGGTGGGGGTATCACTGTTAACTAACAGGGTGGCGTATGGGCGTTCATCGGTGGGATCTTTAATTTGGGCCGGGCAGCATCCGGCCCCTATTCGTTTTTTGACCTAACATAGTCCTCCCAATTTTTCCAGCCTAGCTGTTCGGCTATATTTTGCTGCTCTTGGCCTGACATTTTATGCAGGGCTTCTTTGGGGATTCCTTTGTTAAGAAGGAAGCCAAATCGTGCCCGTTCAGCTTTAGTTCACTCAGGATATTTTTGGGGATTAAACTGACTCTTTGGAGGGTCTTTTGGTGGCGAATCAACTGGGAGGACAACAGGCGGGGGCGGCAGTGACAACTTAATTTTACTAACTACTTTAAATAACGTTAAGATGGATCTGCGAACAGCCACATGCAAGTGCAGCATGGCACCGGTGTCAGCCCCAGGGGCAGCTTCTAATGCTAAATCAACTGCCTCTGCTGAGACAGGAATTTGGGTGGGATCAGTAACATGTATAAAGGGTGTGGCCACCAATTGCTGTTGAACAGTTAAATTAAGTGGGTTTTGTAGTGGATCCCACAGGGCTATGGAAGCTCCTGCGATTGCCCATATTAAATCGTGTGGAGTAACTAAGGCTCCCGGAAGGATATACAATCCTTTAAAACTGCCTTGCATTGCTAAAACGGCAGCTGCCGGGGTGGTAAGTGGCCAAATGCAATTATTTAATAAAGCATGACCTAGGAAGCCTCGTGCCCAACTGGCCGTTTTGGCTAAGATGCCAGCCTCCTCACGGTCCACCAATTCTGCTCCGTGTTCTAAGGCTAGCCACCCGACCCAAACCATTGGTGCCTCATCGGCTTTTCGTTGCGTTTCCTTTAAAAACTCTTTAAGTTCGGCCTTAGTACGTGTTCGCAGTTCAGTAACCTGCGTGGTGTTGCCTGTTTGAGCATCTATTTTAGTTTTAGTTATCGCAATAGGCGAAGCTTCTGCTACAGTTTCAGATTCAGTAAATTCTGGGGCTGTTGGCAGAGCTGGATACAGAGGAGTTTTAGGAGCTTCATATGGGGGTGGCAAAATTTTCTGAGAGGGACTTGGGGAGGGGGAGGTAGTGATGGGCTCTACCTTTTCTGTCTTCTCCTCGTTATCATCTTTAGGAGAGCCTGGGGCTGCCTGTTTAGCTGCAAACATTGTGCCCCCATGGAGGACAGAACACAGATCGAGGGCCTTGCATATCATGCTAAACAGGACGGTGGAAACATCCTCAGATTTGTATTCATCGGGTCACAATTTTTTGGTTTTCTTAACTAAATCTAATTCTTTTATCATCTGGCATAATAATCTCTGTGCCGGATCAGCAGGTATTACCTGAGGTGGGGGAATCAATTTGGAAACGGTACCTCCGGATTTTCTAACAATGTGGCTACACTGTCTCCAAAGCTGAGAGGGATCTGCAGCACCGAGGTTCTCCACAGTCTCCATGCACTGAGGATGTAGGGAACAATCAGCTGGCTGACACCTAAAGCTCGGGTGGCACCGAAGGAGGCATCCCGTATCTGCCAGGGTTAATGGTACAGTATAGCCTTTTAGAGTTTTACCCGAGCCAAGGGAACAGATCCATTCTATTTTTGGATCAGTCGAATTTTGGCCAGTAAAAAGGTGAAACTGCAAATGTTGGAACTGTTCAGTTTCATCATCTGCGCGGTCAGCAGCGTGCCACGGGCATGGCCCAACTCCCTTGCATCCTGTTCGTGACACCATGTGGATTGCCACGGGCACGCAGGGGTGAAAGAAAATGCAGGCCTGTTATTTACCAGGCTGCACGTGGCAATAGACTATATTGGTAAGGGATGCAAGGAGAGTATGGGTCACGATGCAAACTGCAGACACACACACACCCCCACAAATTAATCAATTTAAAGTTTTATTGGGGACAATTACAAGGGGTAAGGGAGCAGCAGTTGATTAGCTAATAGAGTTAATGAAACTTAAAACACACAATGACTAAAATATCTACTAACAATATTTATAAACAAAGATGCAGCATTTAGTAATAACTGATACTTACAAATACAAACCAACGCATAACGACCGGCAAACGTAGAAACTCTGAAACACGTGAGCTGAGAGAGAGGCTTTGAGGTGATCAGGCTCGGTTATGGGTGTACACAGGATACACAGGATTCGTTTTTCTTTCTCCTCTCCCTGCCTGCACATGGCAGGCAGGCCCATAAAGTACCAACTATGACATCATAGAAGTGTCATAGGGGACGGGGCCCCAAACCTGTTTGTGTTCGTTTCTGATTGGCACAAGCAAAGTTTACACCAAGGAGGGGAGCAGGTGCCTCAAAGTCTGGCTTCGCCCCCAAAAGGTGAGGAAATGCATATTGTTTTAGAATGCGTGCAACACTGAATGACAAAAGAAGAGGCCAGGGCAATACCGGCATGGGCAAGTTTTACAGGATGCAGACAGGAACTCATCTCAACAAGCCAGTGCTGCTTACACTGAATAGCAGTAATAGCCAGTCTGTCATCAACCAGCCCTTCATGTTAACGGTGAGAAAACCTCCATAACCTAGTCCCAACAAGAAATAAACACTTGGCCAAAAAGAGGAGCCTCCCACTGCACCCTGAAGAACAGCGAACTTGCTCTGACAGCTGATCTGTGGAGCAAATTACCTAACCAGGGTGATGTTCACAGAGAAAACTCTGTTTCTGATTTTTAGGGATTCAAATCTAGGGCTACGGTATTCTGCTGTTAGGATGAGGTTAGGTTGCCGAGCCAATTGAGAATGCAACAGGTCTAGACTCTGCCTTCAGTTCTGCTTCCCCAGAAAAGCTTCAAGTAAGAAAACACACACCTGCTTCAACAGTGCCCAAGAGCTCCTGCCCTTAAAAAAATGCAACTACTACTTATCGCTTTATATTTCCCAAACAACCCTTTTTTCCCAGTCCTCCTCCACACGATACGTCTTAATTTGGTAATTTGGAATGCATGAACAATGAGATGCAAACTTCTCCAAGATTGCTCAGAGTTAAAGAGTGTGCCATACCTTCACTTAAGAAAGGAACAAGGGATTAGATTTGATGTGAGAGCTTCATGTGATAATTTAGGCAATATTAATAAGCCTTTTCATTGAGAATTCAAAGCATAAGACCATGTGAAGTGGATTCAGTATGTAAAGTTGAGATGTGTTTCTCTCACTTGGTGGCACTGTTTGATCACAGAATCAGAAACAGAACATCTAAAATAAAATGTTGATAAATTTTGGACTGAAATACTTATCTGCAGTTGTACATGTTACATAATTTTAGCAGCAATTTTGTTCACAATTTGTTAATTAAAATGTTACCCATTTAGCAACTCTTCGTTAAGAGTGGCTTTATTTTCATAAAATATAGGCCTTTTTCAAATGAGAGTCAAAGGCTGTTTCGATTCTTGGAGACACTGCTCATAACTCCCTTTGGAATATCACATCAGTGTCCAGCTAAAATGATAATTAAAGGCCTCAATCCTGCAAGCACTTATGCACGTGCTTATCTTTAAGAACATGAGTAGTCCCATTGAAGTCCAGCAATCTATACAGGGGAAACAGTGAATGTGACTATCCAACCTAGTACTGTCAAATGTATCAAATAAAGACACTGACAAATGGAGAAACTTTCCCCCCTTTCATCTCTTTCTGGCTGTACAGGATAGAAAATTAAGTCAAGTTTCCAGAGAAAAGCTGTGTAAACACACTTGCTTAGGATTACTCAGACAAGTAGCTTTACATTTCATGCAGGTTCAGATCCTGAACTAGTGTACATTAGCATAATTCTGTTGAAGTCCATTGAGCTATGCCAGTTTACAGCAGTTGAAGATTAGGGCCTGAGTTTTTATCCTGAGCCTTAATGAGCCAGGTGATGTCTTCAGTTATTGTGTTATCATGAATAGCTGGTCATCTTGACTATAATAGTTTTAATGATTACAGACTTCATTACTCAGTGTTATCCTCAGTGTCATCTATTAAAGAATGGTGTTTGTAACTGGGATTTTAAAAATGCATTGGTTAAAATGAAAATCACAAAATGCCTTTGAAATGACAGGAACAGACAGTGTTGTATCAGCCAATGGCATTACATAATGGAAAACAATCTCTATATACCTCTCATAGCCTTATTATTTCTTTTTACTTTGTTGTTCCCACATCTCAGAAGCAATTTCTAATTCCATTGCTGAAACCACCCCCTTTATCCTATATTTATACTTGGGGCAATGAATTAACACAAGTAATCCCTCATTCGTTCATTTCACTGATTGTCAAGGAAGTATAGTTGCTGGGCCAATTCTCAGCGATGCTGATTCGGAAAGCCCTTGACCTACTTCCGAGTGGTCTCCAACATTGCATAAGGGAGCAAGCACATTTTAAAGGGAGTGCTATGGGTTTAAAATCCAAATGACACACTATTTCCTTAGATGTCCACTTTCAGCAGGAACATCCCACCCAATATGTTCCTGTCCACATGTGCATTTCAGCTATCTGAGGCCAGCCACCAGCACAGCTGCGCCAATGCAACCCCCCTACTGCAGACAAAGCTTTATTAATTTAAAATAGTAACAAAGGAAATAAAGGATATCAAAGGGTTAACTAGGTCCAGCTGGGCCTTGGAGAGTTGTGGTCTTCTCAGCAGCATTAGGCCAAGTGGGAAGGTTGTGAATCAAGCAAACACCTTCAAAAAGCATTAGTTAGTGAATGTCTGTAAAGATAAAGTGATATCTGGGTGCTAAGTATTACTGTCATATTCACTACAGGAGCAGAGCTGCCAGGGTCCAGCCAGAGGCTTGAGGGAAATTGGCACCATGTAGAGGGCAGGATGGAGATTTGGATCCCTTTGGCTTGCTTTGCATCCTGTTCTTTAGCCCTCTAAAGCTGTGTTTTTATCTACCCATCTAAGCATTTGTATGTGTCCCTATCCTTTTTTCTCCATTCTGCCTGACATGCATGGCCAGAGCAGGGAGCCAGGTACCAATCAGGGGAGCACTCACAGGTTACACAGCTCTGGGTGCCAAGTGTTTCAGAACTGAGTGTGACCCGCAGGGTGGAGTAGTTCACAATGGCTGGGATGGGCCAGGGAGCCAGGGGAGATGAGAGGAGGCTAGTTGGGGAGCAAAAACAAGATATTATATATGTCACACACACAAGATACCACCCACTGCTGGCATGAGACGTGACAGGTCTGAGTGGCAACATTTCCTGTTGGCTGTGCACTTTTAACAGCACTACATCCCTCTTATCATTTGTATTATGGTAGCACACAGGGGCTCTGGTCGAGATCAGGGCCGACATTATCTAAGCCATTGCACAGACATGTAGTGACAGACAGTCCCTGCCCTAAGGAGCTGAAACAGCCAGACAGACAAAAGGTGGGAAGGGAAACGGAAGCCCAGAGAGTGGAATGATTTGCACAAGCTCGCACAGCAGAGCTAAGGTGAGAATGCAAGTCTCCTGAGCCTCAGTCCAGTGTCCTCTCCACTCACACCACCTTCCTGCTGTGCTAAGGCTACCTTTCAAATGAGGTGCCTATGCTGGAGACCCAGGGCCTGGCCTTGTGCAACCATTCATCCCTGTGTAAAGTGCATGTAAAATGCTGACACCTCCGAATGGGAATGTTTTACCCCCATGTTGCACAGGGCTAAATGACAACCCAAAGGGCAGGAAAGGGGAAATCTAGGACCTCGGATTGTTAAAGCCCAGCCAAAAAGAAAGCAAAGAGTTAAACTAGATGCTCAGTTGCATAACTGCATTCTGCTGCAGCTGAAATCTTCCCACAAACAAGGCCTTTCATTTCTAAATACATGGAATTGATAAGCACAAAATATTACAGTAATGGAGAGGCTTTATGGTACATAAGTGGCGTAGGAGGACTAACGCGTAAGAAATGGGTGGCCCTTTGTTGCATGTCCAAGAAATCATTTAAAAAGAAGCCTGATGAATGTTCTGCTGTGCAAACTTTCACCCTTTTGTTCTAGGCTTATTCCCGTGACCCTGCGAATATGTCTTTCTGCAAGTCTTCAAATAGGAGTGGTGGAAGCATCAGTCTTTGTAAGATTCCTTGTGGTGTTGCTCAGTGAGAGGAAGGCTGGCCTGGGAATTAAGAGATCAGGGTTCAGTTCCTAGGTCTGCCACTGACTTCCTGTGTGACTTAAGATGGGATTTCAAAAAGGTGTATAAGGGAATAAGGTGCTACTCACTTTCCATGAGGAAAATTCAGCTGCACTCTCTGTGCCTCACTTCTCCCGCTACAAAATGGGAACAATAATCCCCCATCTGTCTGTCTTGTCTAGTTACATTGTAAGGTTTTCAGAACAGGGACTCTTACTATGTGTATGTACAGTGCCTAGCACCATGGACATATAAGCGCTACCATAACATAAATAATAAGAGAAGGCAGCTGGAGATTAAACTGGCAGATTTTCCTGTCCATATGCAGGGAATCACATTGCCTACAGGTTGTGCTATGATTGGATTAATTGAATTCTTCCTTTTTAATACATTTGTTTATATGATGATGTGCTAGACTTTCCTTAAGCATTTTCTTAGCACTTTATAATGTACGACATGTTATACTTTAATTATGGCAGTTTACAGCATTCATGATTATGCCAAAATGCATCTCATCATTAAAAGAGAAAACAAATCTGCCCTTTCATCTGCCTTTCCCGGTACAGTCCATTTTGAAACAACAGGCTTAAGGCATTTACAAACATTGCCAATTACACAAGACCAGCCTGTGATTAGAATTGTGTTACACTGCATTTTACAAGGCAGACCTACATTGGCCCTAACGCTAACCATTTCCAAAGTTTGCCCCTTGGGAGCAAGAGAGAGGGGACAGGGGATTCTTTATTTAAGATGCTGGACACACAGAGACGGTGTAGCTCCCCAACTCTCTCATGTGCAGACAGACTCTGCTGCAGTGTCACCACACCAGGGCCCTCATAATCTTCACTCTTCACAGCTCGGAGATGGGAGGGATGCAAAGATGGCTTTAATACACCTTTACTCTCTCCCAGTCCTGTCCTGGTGCTATTACAGTCCGTGAGCAGAGCAATCTAAAGGCTGCTATAATCTGTAACACCTGTAGACTGCATCAGGGAGACCATTCTGACCAATGGGGAATACTTGGGTGTAGGAACACCTTGGCCTCACAATCCTTTTCCCCCCCTCACCTCCCCAGACACACTCTCACTGGTCCATGGGCTGAGGGGTGGGTTGTAGGCGCTATAATACCAGCCATTCCCTTAGTCCGAGAGAGCACCACTGGCTGGTTATGCTGGTCTGGGGCAATTTTGTAGCTCCACAGAACTGCCCCATCGCAAAGGACAATTGGGCCCAGAGTCCACCTAAATTCTAACCCCGATTTAGCAAATCCCAGAGTGGATGGGTGACTCCACCTCTAAAGTGAGAAAAGAAAAGCTCAGCAATTCTAACGTAGAAGGCAAGAATAGCAGCTAAAACAAGCAAGTATGTGAGGTAGTACAACCACTAGAAGGAGCCCAAGTGTAACACATCAGGAAACAAACAGTGGGTTTGGCCATTGTAAAGTAGAATCATTAGTCACAATCGGGGAGAACAGAAATCTCTGGGGAATACTGGCAAAATATGCAGTAATTTCCCATTTTATTTGCTATTCTATTTGGCTGCAGCTCTTCTGTTTTGATACCTGTTAGTTTTTTTTTTAAGACTGAGGAAGGTCATTAAAAATATTTCTTAGCTGATTGAAAGTGACTAACTGCCTTAGGGGAACTGGTTGGTTTGGGGGATTGGTAAAGCGGTCAGGAGTCATCTGAAACCAGATCTAATCTGGTCCACATCAGCAGGGCCTGAATGCCAGACCATGTGATACTCTTTTTCGGTGGCTGATATTTAAAGGAGTTCCTTGTCTCAGTGCAGTTCCTAGTGGACGGACACCCGTGTCATAACAATCACAATTGGTACCAACTAGCAGGAGTGAGTATAATAGACAAGCTATATAGTTTAAAAGAATAAGATTTCTTGGAGGCAAAGATTGTTAAGAGGAACAATGGAAATGCAAAATGAACAGAAGTATTCATTCAGACAGCACAGGGGGAGCGTTGAAGAAGTCCTGCTGCATTCTTCACGAAACCACTCCTGCAGAGATGGAGAAGACAGGAAATAGGATGTGTTGGGCCCAGACCACAGCTGGTGTAAACTGGCTGAGGTCTCAGACTCATGGACTTTAAGGCCAGAAGGGACCATCACGATCTAGTCCAGGGGTGGCCAACCTGTGCCTCTGGGGCCACACGCGGCTCTTCAGAAGTTAAGGTGTCAACTTTCCAATGTGCCGGGGGGTGCTCACTGCTCAACCCCTGGCTCTGCCACAGGCCCTGCCCCCACTCCATCCCTTCCAGCCTCCTCCCCTCAGCCTGCCGTGCCCTTGCTCCTCCCCCCACCCTCCCAGAGCCTCCTGCATACCACAAAACAGCTGATCGTGAGGTGCGGGGAGGGAGGGCGAGGTGCTGATTGGCAGGGCTGCCAGTAGGCAGGAGGCGCTGGGGACAGGGAGCTGATGGGGGGCTGCTGATGTATTACTGTGGCTCTTTGGCAATGTACATTGGTAAATTCTGGCTCCTTCTCAGGCTCAGGTTGGTCACCCCTGATCTAGTCTGACCCTTCTGCACACTGCAGGCCACAGAACCTCACCCATCCACTCCTGTAATAGACCCTAACCTCTGGCTGAGTTACTGAAGTCCTCAAATCAAGTCCTTCAAGTTACTGACAATCCACTATTTATACTAATATAAACCTGCAAATGACCCATGTCCCATCCTGCAGAGGAAAGTGAAACCTCCCCGCCCAGGATCTCTGCCAATCTGACTGGGGGGAAAAATTCCTTCCTGTCCCCAAATATAGTGATCAGTTGGACCCTGAGGTCAATGGAGCTATGTTGAGTTACACCAGCAGAGCATGTGTCCTGGTGTTAGCACTAGGTGGAAGTTGAGGGGGAAGCAGGAAGAAACCTCTTTTCTCACTGAGACATCCTGCCCCTTGTTATTTTTTAATATGAAGATTTGCCGGCCGTGCCTCTGCAATGGGGACTCAGCATTGCCATGTTTTCTCCATTGGCATTTTCTTAAGTTTTTCACTGCATTTACCTTGGAATCCTGTTGTTTACTGAGAGCAGTCCCTGTGAATGACTCTGAATCTAGTACAAGTGTGGCCAAACTGTGGCTTGTGAGCTGCATGTGTCTCTTTCACAGTTAAAGTGCGGCACCCAGAGCCTCCCATGCACCCCTCACCCCCATTTTCCTGTTACCAGACAGGACCGGGGGTGGGGGCCTCAGGGCTTCTGCCCTGCAAGGGATGGGGTGGGCCTAGGGGCTTCTGCCCTGCGGGGGTGGCGGGAACTCAGGCCCCGCTGGAGACACCACGCCTCTGCAGCGGTGTCCGGGGCCGCTCCTGGACACGGCGCGCTGAGGCTCTGGGAGAGAGGGTAAGCGGCATGGTAAGGGGCCGGGGCCAGATACCCCCCAATCACATCCCCCCCACAGCCCTGACCCCCAGTTCTGAGCCCAGCCCCTCTGAGCCAGGCTCTCCCCCCGACCACATCCCCCCCACAGCCCTGACCCCCAGCTCTGAGCCCAGCCCCTCTGAGC
The DNA here is from genome assembly GCF_027887155.1 of Malaclemys terrapin pileata. Taxonomy (NCBI): domain Eukaryota; kingdom Metazoa; phylum Chordata; order Testudines; family Emydidae; genus Malaclemys; species Malaclemys terrapin. The sequence goes on from NC_071511.1 coordinate 44,571,098, forward strand.
CAGGCACTCCCCCGGCCCCATCCCCCCCACAGCCCTGACCCCCAGCTCCGAGCTCAGCCCCTCTGAGCCAGACACCTCCCGACCCCATCCCCCCCACACTCCTGACCCCCAGCTCCGAGCCCAGCCCCTCTGAGCGGACACCCCCCGACCCCATCCCCCCCAGCCCTGACCCCCAGCTCCGAGCCCAGCCCCTCTGAGCCAGACACCCCCCCTGACCCCATCTCCCCACAGCCCTGAGCCCAGCCCCTGTGAGCCGGGGATCCCCCAACCCAGAGCCCAGCTCCCCACCCAGCCCTGGGCAACAGCAGCTCCACCCCCAGGCAGCGACGGCCCATTGGCATCAACCATCACCATCACCCAGCAACAGCCCATTATGTGATTGCAAATGTATACATACCATTAAAGCATTAATGTTTTAAAATAATGTATTTAGTGTATTTTCAAATTATTACAAATTAATTTTTGAATGTATTTCACTAGTTATTTTTTACATTTCCAAATACATGTTACTATAGTATTGCAACTTGTTTTTATGGAAGGGGCCCCCAAAATTGCTTTGCCCCAGGCCCCCTGAATCCTCTGGGCGGCCCTGGAGTGTTAACCCTGTCCAGATCCTCAGAGGTATTTAAGTGCCTGACTCCCACTGATTTCAATGGGAGACAGGCACCTAAACTTCCTTTGAGGATCTGGGCCCACATTCCCGAGGAGCAAGCAGCAGACACCAGCTTGCAATTCTGTCTGAATCTTCACTCCCTTTCCTGCCGCCTCCTTCAACCCTCTCAGCGCTGGCGCGGACTGACATTGTTTTCCTCTTGTTGTTTTTCCACCTCCTCTCCTTCTTCCTCAGGGGAATCAGCATTGGTGACCTATGTATAAGTGACTCACAGCCTGGGGCCTGCGGGGAATCAGCTAAGCTACCAAACATTAGTAACTTCTTATTTTCCATTGCCTGCTCTCAGGGCATTTCCTCTGGTGCACTATTCTACTGGAATACCTTCTGCAGCTGGCTGAAGAGTCAGGGGAGGGCTGTCGGAGGACTAATTAAATTATATTCCCTAGAAGTCTTGGCAAACAGTGACCCAGTCTGAGAATGATGCTGAAAAATTCCTTGTCAATGAATGTTCTGCCAGACTTCGCTGCTATCTACAAACCGTAATCTCTCCTGGACATCAAAGAGGGGCTTCCGGACTGGGGGAACTTGTAAACAAAGAGGGACGACACTTGGTCTTGTGAGTTAAGGCAAAGGCTTGGGAGGAATGAGAGCTGGCTTTCCTGTCTCTGCCGCAGTCTTCCTATGTGACAAGGGGCACATTACTTAGGCCTGGATCCTAAAAGGGATTTAGGCATCTAATTCCCATTGAGGATCTGGGCCTTGATCTTTGTGCCCTCATTATCCCATCTCTAAAGCAGGGTAAATAATGCATCTCTGCTTCACAAGAGGGTGGCAAAGTATTACACCACCTTTCCATTCCTCTAATCCTGGGGGAAAATGAGGGCTGCTTCAGTCCAGCCTTAGGGCGCCTTGAACTTCCACCAGCTGGTAACAGCCCTGCGGGGCGATTGCCAGAGCACAGCACGTTCTAGCCACATCACCTCAGACCCCCCCAGAATGGCCCCCTTCTGTGGCGTCCCCCACTGACTATTTAAGCCAGCTTTCTGGCATTGGTGCAGTTCCAATGATGCCAGAGTGGGAGCTAGAATGTGACCCAACATGTGACGTACACACCACTGAACTTGGCCCCTCTAGCCTGTGTGAAAAGATTGGAAAAAACCAATACCATGAAAGGAAACTCTCACCCATAGGGGGAGCATTTCCTCAGAACTCAGAGTTCCCTCATTTAAAGCTGAGGCAGAACGATGTTTCCAAGAGCATTGTTTTCTATCCTCAGTAACCCCAAGCTGGCTCACACCAGTGGTTTCTTTTCCCAGGCCAATAATTACTTACAATTGACACCGCATGGAAGTGGTTTAGAGCAATTACCTACTTCTCTCTTCTGGTGAAATGCCCCTGTATAGGGATTATTTCAGCTGGGGACAAAGAGGCCTCAAATCCACGCTCATCACTGGCTTCCCGCATGCTCACAGACCACACTGATCTCCTCATTCAGCATAGCAGGGGAAGCTTGTTCACACCTGGGTGGTAGAACTAACATGCTCTACATTAGGCAAAGAGACATCCTAGTTTCATGAATTCGCTTTAGAGGGAACATGCCCCTCCTGGGCCAGATCTCCAGCGGGTGTAAATCACCATCGCTCTACTGACTTCAATGGAGGCTCTGCTCTCCGTCTCCCAGCTCAGCTTGCATTCCTGAGGCCCTGCTTCCTCCTCACCAACCTAAACCCCTCCTGAACGAAGCTCAGGTTTCTCCAGTGCCACTTTCCATACCCAAAAGAGCACAAACAAACAGTATCGCCATGCCCAAGGATTCACACCCAAGTCTGGCCCCAAAAATCATGAGATTGGCTTAAAAAAAAACCCATGAATTTTTCTCTTTTTTAAAACCTCATGCATTCAGGGTTTTTACCTTGCCTTCGGGCGCCCAAGCCTGCAGGATACTCTCGCTCCACATTTCCAAGCTTTTCTCACGAGGGCAAGAAACATAAATGTGTTTTTATTAAAAAAAATGAAAGGGTAGATTGTCATGTAGACTCTCACATCCAGCAGCTGGACTCACACCGAAAGGTGGCAAGAGTTAGCCATACTGGAAACATTTGAAAAAAGCAAAAAGAACAGGAGTACTTGTGGCACCTTAGAGACTAACAAATTTCTAAGGTGCCACAAGTACTCCTGTTCTTTTTGCGGATACAGACTAACATGGCTGCTACTCTGAAATTTGAAAAAAGGTTTCCCCTTGGATAGCATTAAAGCTGCTGCACATGCAGGATTCAAGGGCTGGAAGCTTGTTAGCTTTTCAGGGAAGGGATCACATTTTTGTTTTGTTTGTACAGCACCTAGCACACTGGGCACCTGATCTCTGCCTGGAGCTCCTAGATGCTACTGCAATACAAATAAAGAATAAAGAAATCCCACGCGAGGGAGTTAAGTTAATGGGAAGATGTAGCAGTTTAGAAGAAATGGTCATTTGATCCACTCAGTGTTAAATCCTCCTCCTTTCAAGGGAAATGGCACGGAGAGGTCAGTGGGGTTTTGATTCACTAAGCTGTCTGCTCATGTAACACATCAACAGCTGTCTCCTGCATGAGTTTGTTCTGAGCTGGATGCTAAGTTTTGCTCGCAGGTTAACATGAGGACAGGGCCTGACCCACTGCATATTGGTTTACACGGCACACTAGAGTGCCACTAGCCCACTAACAGAGATGGAAGACTGCAGCTTGACAAGGCAGGAATAAATAGATAGAAGCCATTTCCCACAGGGTCAAAAGAGTACTGGTGTAATGTCAACAGACCCCAGCAGGCAGGATTGAACCAGGCACCTTAGTGCATGAGTCTTTACTGGGTGAGCTGAAAGTCTCACAGCTGTGTTTTGTGCTATAGTGTGAGCCCTCCTTTGTCACCCTGGGCTCTGAGAGTCACTGCCGCTGGCTGTATAGACGTACCTTCTGTGCCTAACCTTACCTGTCTCCTCATTTACCCCTGTGCAATGCAAGTGCAAATCTACCACCGACTCACAGCTCTTCACTCTGCTGGTGTATTTTAGAACCCCTATGCTCAGTGGTAAATGACAACACAGTGCCCAGACTTAGAGAACCACACGCACCCACAAAGTCCTGTCTCAGCATACCCAGGGCTCACTATATAACCCAGGACAGATTTCTGGGGACAGTTACTCCAAAGATCTCATCAGGAACTTTGAGAGGATGCCCCCCACAGGACATTACAGTGATTTCATCCAGTGTTTCGCAACCTTTTTGATACCAGGGACCAGCTTGCTGCCTTCCTAAACCGTGTCAGGGAGATCTCAGGGACCGGTCACTGAGAAACACTGACTAATGTATGTGGCTGGGGAAACACATAACTCAGGGTTTGGCAGTAAGGACAAGGGAACAGAATTCCAAAAGTTTGCTTTAAACATCATAAGTAAAGGCATTTTTAAGTCTGCACCTGTAGTGTGTGCGGTTAGCAGTATGGCATCTTCAGCAGTTTGAAATAACTCCTCCTTATTGTAAACTAAAGAGCTTTTCATTTCACCTTTTACAATTGGATGATGCCCAGAACTTTGACCAGCTTTTTGTTGTTAAGAGGAATCCCTATCACTGAGTTAGCTGGCTGGTGAAAGGATTTGTGCTCCTACAGCACAAAGCAGACTTCAGCTTCTAGCCTCATTATCTTTTTTTGGGCAGCATGCCAAATGAGATTGAAGCTCTGCAGCACAGGTTTTTCAAGGATAAACTGTGAGCCTGTCTAGCTTACAATCAGGCTCCTTTGGCTCTCTGCAATTCTGTGGCTGAAATAAAAATCAATCCCCAAATCCTTTGTCTGTAAGGAATTTATTGTAGTCTTGTGTGAGAGACACCAATTTCTGAACCCTTAGGAATGATATCTTGTACTCAGTTTTTGCTTATTTAGCAGCTCATCCTATGTGCTGCACATGTATATTTCAAAGCTGTAACATGATGCAACACTGTTGATTTGAGGGAGCATGTTCTAGATTTGAGCAGGGTGGTGATTGTCTGGACTCCTGGGTCCTATTCTGTTACTGGCTCACTGCATGGCCTTGCACAAGTCAAATACAGTGGAGTTTTGAAAGCAGAATATGGGTAGTGCTTGTTCTTTGGAAACGTGCTGGCCAAGTGCTTGGGCCTCAGCTGGGGGCCCAGCCGCTGGGATATTCAAAACCTCATTGCTGTCTAATGCTAGACCCGTGAAGAAAAATTAACCCTTGCTGGAGAGGGGGAAAAGGAAGTTGGTACCAGCCTTGCTCTCCTATCCCAGCAGCACAACAAGCTGCAGCCAGTGCAATGAGCTGCTAAAGAGACTTTCAACCATCTCTGCTATCAGGCATCCTGCCATGACACGGAGATCTGCGGCTGGACTTGATCCACGCTACATACCGCCTAGTCACTTAGATAACATGATAGCATTTTGTGGGCTTCCAGGCCTTTGTACAAGCTATTGGCACCTGATGGTTTGGCCTCAAGGATGGCACATTAAAATATGTGTGTGTGTCTAGAGGTGGGGAAAGGCTGGACAGTTCACAGCACTGGCTATGCAGTGCCTTTCATTATAGGCCACCAGACTGCATCTGATTCAGTCTGCAGTTATCATCTGATGGCTTTGCCCATGGCCTGTGAGAAATGACCTGAACTCAGGCCAAGACCTAGGTGGCATTTGTCCGGAGTGACCAACAACCCTATCACCACAAATTACACTCTCAGTCTGGCCATCTTCAGACATTCAGCAATCATAAATTAGGGCCCCTAAAAAAAATCACGAGATTATTTTAAAAATTATGAAACTTCTTAAAAAATGTTTTTTATTTGCCTTCTGGGATTGGAGCCTTTAGAGTTTGACAACCAGCTTTTCTCCAAGAAAGTAAGCAAGAGGCGATTTTCATGTAACAGGAGTCCAGGAGCTGAAGCTTTAAGAAAAAAACATCCAATATCATACTTGCTGGCATTCTCAGCAGACAACACAGGACTGCTGACCACAGAGCATCCATTTCAGGCTGCACTATCCAACTCAGAGATCAGACATGTTGGCAAGGAAGCTTGCGCCGATGGGGGCCTGTTCAACTGCTGTTCTGGAGGTAGATTTCTTTCAGGGCTCTTATCACAGCACCCTTCACCACTGCTGGGTTTTTAAAGAAAAAAATGTGGGGAATAAATTTACCCATATGTAGTTTCATGCAAAGGAGATCACATTTTCCTACCCAGACCACTCCAAAGAGGTCTAAGATAGTTTTCAGAACTGACCTAGCATTGAACTACTATGTATAAGTTGCTCATGATCAAACAGCAGCTCGCAGTTCTGGGCATCAAACTCATTCTGTTTTTGTTTCCCAAACTCACTGAATTTTGTTTTTAATTGTGGTCCATGGTAGGCGTAAATGCTGCCAAGAAAATTCTCCAGCAGCTTCATTGTAATTAAAAAAACTGAGGTTTTTAATGAATTGAACATCACAATTAATGCAAATCAGTACAAAAGCCCTGGCATTATTTAGTTTGCTAGCAAGTTCCATTTATATTACACTGCCCCCACAGTTTCAGTTTTTGATATGTCAAACATTTTTCTATTAATACAGAATTGAAATGAAGAAATTGCCAGAGGGGAAATGGCAATTGAGTAGGAGACATCTAGGGCTTTGACACATTTTGGGATGGAGATAAATGCGGTGGCTGGATGTTTTGGCTAAAATGAGCAGAAGTGAAGCAGTTAACAGCACTGACTTTTAAATTGTCATCCTCAGTGTGATGTATTAAAAAACGGTTACTGTTGTCAGCTATCACTTTAAATAAGAGGGTTTTCTCCTGTTCCGGCTTCCACATGAGGGGGTTCTGCAGGGAAGCATGTGATCTGGGTCTAGCAGCAGTCAGTCTCCTGAGAACCAGCCCAGAATAAGGTGGGTTGAGTTATGCTGTTGTGTGTGTGTGTGTATTAAATATATAAAGCTGAGCTATTGCTTCAGACTATCTGCACATTCAGGCAGACAACATTGCCTGGTTTACACTAGGATCATGTTTGGAGGGTGTTCTGCACAAGACATGGGCTAGAAGGTTAGGCCTTGTCTATCTGAGACAATTGCACTGGTTTAACTGAACAGAAGTCAAAGCATGGACTTAACTTCTGTTGACGTGAGGCACTTTTACATTGAAATAAAGAGTGCCTAAGCAGAGATAGGCATCTGTGATTTAAAAACGCACTTCAGTTAAACTGGTACAACTTGTGTGCAGACAAGGCCTTGAGTTTTTTAAAAGATGAAAGAACAGATTCTTTGCAAACTGAATAGGCCATGTAGCCCTCCAAGGGAAACTAAGAAGTTGTGCCCCATGGACTGGATATGACCCGGGGCAAGTATATGACATTTCTGTATTATTTTTAAATTAAGCATAACTCCTCCTGTGCTTCCCAGAGAGACACCATTCATTCTCAGGCACCCAATATGTTTGTGAATTCTGGCTGCACAGTAATGCTATAAAATTATCTTGTCTGGTTTGTTGACAACCTGGGGATATTGCAAAGGTCAAGTCACAAGGGAGTTAAGGAAAATCCAATTTCACACTAGGATTTAAGATCAGACAGTCACATGGGGCATATATTCTTAGTTTCTCCCTGGCATGTGGGACTAAAGCAGAGAGGAGACTCCTTTAATGAATTGAATGAAATTTCAAAACAGGCAGTGATCTGTTTTTTTCCCAGCTTCAAAGAATCATGGAACCCGTTTGGATGCTGGATTTTCTTTACCTGTGGGAAGAGGATTATTGAAAAGCCACACTGATAAATGCTGCGGCTGAAAACGAAGATGAGCTTCTGCACGAAGACAGTTTGTTTGTGCTAGAGGGGGCATGGGGAGGGAGTTGACATTCAAAATAATGCTTACCTGTGACTCCTCTAATACAATGGCTGAAACCTTTCATTTGTAGCAACATAATCCAAGGTTCTCTTTCCAAACAGCAGGGAAAAATTGGTCCTGCTAAGCAGAGGTTAGGGGAGCTATGCACAGGGTTGTGGGCTGTCTTGTGAGACACTGAGCACCCCCAACTTCCTTTGAATGCAGGATCGAGCCTTTTGTTCTCAAACTCATTTTAGGTGTAGGGAACAGCAGATACCGATTTTTATGGAAGGTCAGTCTATGTATTTAGCAAAGATGCTTTTATGTTCAGTTGAACTCAGTCCAGGATTACTATCAGGATAAATAGTGGAGAAAGGCATTTAAAATGGTCTGTGCGCACTAGAAACCCTAGACATTCAGCTCCTGCAATCCTGCATGTGTAATGTTGAGGTCCTGAAACAAAGCCATATAATATTATTACTTAGCCTGCATGCAGCACTTTCTATCTCCCAAGTGGCTTACAGATATTAATGTCCCTGTAGCCAATAACCACACAAAGTAGGGATGCATATGCTGATCCCATCACAGATGAAAAGTAATAGCTAAGATATGGGCAACTGTCAGAGGCAAAGGAGCAGATTTGAAGGGTTAATCATCTGATCGGGGTTGGTGAATCTATGCTTCCACGTCCATTAAACAAAAGTTGTTTTTAGGCATTTGTATGGCTCTTACCATGGTATCTGAGCTCATAAAGTGAGAGCAAGAGGGGCCAGATGGATGATCCAAGTTTTCTATCTAGGGACATCACACCATCACTGTGGTATCATAGCACCTCACAGAAAACACCTTATATGCTGAGGTAAAAAGACCTCTGAAGAGCTGACTCCTTTGCCAGGCTGTAGACCTGGTGACATCTCCCAATGCAGAGAATTCTTGGGTACTTGTGTCTACCATCTTAGCACACCCCACCAGATGTTTCAATGCTCTGATAACACTTCCATGTGGCTGGTTCTTCTCCTCTGTTGGGCATCCTTTGCCCAAGCCTGTAACTGCTCTTATTTCTTCCTGAGCAGTCTAAGGTTACTGATTTCAGCTTCCAGCTTAAGCTTCATGTCTTCTGTTTGCTCCAAGAGCCTTTTCAGCTCAACTTTCTGAGCTGATCCCCCCTCTCCATCCTCCGTCAGGGAAGGGGCCACTTTCTCTTGCCTTGTGCTTCCGCCAGCATGTTATAACATTTCCCCAACTTTGCATCTCGCATTTCCCTTTAGTCTTCCTGGGCAGACCCTTCTGATGTGTCCAAACGTTTTGCATCTGAAACCTTACATCTCTGGTTCCTGGCCTTCCAGTGCCTCTGCTTCCCTGAGGTACCGCCTCTCTGAGCCCACACCTAGTGCTCACACTGCCACCTGGGGCACTCAAACCTTTTGTGGCCAGGCTTTCTACAGTGGAAACACCAGCATGACCTTCCTCCCCTCTGACAACTTTAGTCTTCTTGCCATCACTGCTGGGCTAGCAGGAACTCTGGCCACGTCTTCTGCTGAGCAGCCCACTTTACCTCCTGCTGCTTCTGCCAATGCTCCAGCAGGTGTAGAACATCCTCCATCCCTCAGGCTGCACCATCACCATCCCTCCTTGATGGGAGGACAGGTCTTGTTAGCTTGCTGACTATGCCAGTGTCACAGGATGTTACCACCTCCAGAGTACCCCCACATGGCCTGTAGCACCCCTGATTTAGTTTACCCCTTCTTCAGGGTTTCTTGAAAACTGCACAGGCTGATTTGGCTGATGCAGTGACTTGGCCCTCCAGCTAAGTCAAAACAAGAAGTCAGTCCCTTCCAGGGTAACCGGGTCCCTTTGTCCAAGTTCAAACCCAACAAAACAGAGTCTTTGCCCCAGTCTCAAACTAGGCGCAGGCACAGGCCCTCTTTCCCAAGGGCTCTGTCTTCTCTCCTTTAGTTCTTCTACCCAGAGACTCAGCTTTTGACCTTCCCAGGCTCCTGTTGTCTTTCCCTTCAGCCCCACCTAGGCCCTTTTGGGTTGCTCCCTATTTGTTCCCAAGCAGGCACTTCCAGGCCTTCCTATCTGGAGTCTTCCAGCACACAGGGTTTTTTTCAGCCTCATAGCCCAAGTCAGCTGACCTGGGCCAGCTGTGGACTTTTTACCCCTGTGTAGACATACTTTAAATAACCCCATTGATCTCTCCTAGTGAAAGAAATACAAGTTTCCAGATGGCTCCAAAACTTGTAATACAGACCAGAAACCATGGACCAAACTATGATTGCTTTACTTATGTGTGTATTCCCACTGATGTAACTGGGACTACCCACCTGAGTAAGTTGACAACGCTTTGGCCTGATGTGGAGAATGCCACTTTTCTTCTACAATTTTAGCAACAGAAGAGAAAATTCTCACTTGAACTTAGCAACTATTTAACTTGTCACTTGACTAGCCATCAACTACTGTAGTACACAAAGTGTAGCTACTACATTCAAGCACAAGAGCTTTATTGCCCATTCAATAAAAGCATTGTGGTATTTGTACAGTATGTGAATTGGGAAAAGAGAAAATGTTATGCAGGTTAATTAAGTCTCCTTAACTCTTTTAGTACAGTGTTATATTGTAGTCGAGTCCTGTATCAGAGGGGTAGCCATGTTAGTCTGTATCCAGAAAAACAACGAGGAGTCTGGTGGCAACTTAAAGACTAATAGATTTATTTGGGCATGAGCTTTCGTGGGTAAAAACCCACTTCTTTAGACGCATGTATATTTCCTATTGTTTGCAGCCAAGAAGCACAATGACCAAAGCGGATCTAGTCACCTGGGTCCAAACCCTTACACCACCGATTTAGTGGTATGAACCTCCGTGGCTTCAGTAGGACTAGGATTTGGCCCATGGTGATATTTTAAACAAGCCTTTGCATATTCACCCGTTCAGTTAACAGAGGAATGTTATGTTTACTCAGCAGAGCATAAATTGCCCCAAAATGTTTGCTCTCACACCCTTCCTGTTTATACTCAGTTTTGGGCAGGAGTGATTTCAGAAACAATTCTGAGGGGGCAAAGTTTGCTTTCCTAATGATTGTGTCCAAAGCTGATGTGGGAAGGTGGAAGTAGAAGACAATGGATCACATAGACCTCTGAAAAGTCTGGGGGTGGCAAACACCTCTCAGGCCCCATCACAGGTGATACCCCTTGTTTTGGGCAATCGGTATAGAAGCTGCCAGGAGTGTTACAAACCTAGGGCTGGTATTGCTTCATGGGACTTAAATAGAACTTACACTGAGTTACAGCAGCTGAGGATCTGGCCCTTCACCTTTTTGCGGTTGTCTGTACAACACGTACCAAATAATCTTCACTTCTCAGAGATTGCAGAAGTCAGCAGAGGGGAGCAAAGATTGAACTAGAGATTAGCCTGAACCAATAAGCCCAGATATAACCACCCCTAAACTTTGGAGAGAATTGGATCTGGTCTGTACAATGGGCCAAACCCAAACCAGGTCTAGAACACCCTATTCATCCATTCATGTCTGGCACGGTTAAGGTGACTGTCACTCATAATAGCACATCAGAACTGTGGGAGAGTTCAAGTTCAGATCTGAGTTTTGTGACCTGGGCCTATTGCTCATTGATACACTTTTCAAATTCTCAGGGTTCACATTCCATGCTGAGCTTAATAGAGCATTGAAACTGAAATCCTGTGTTACTGCACTGGTCTCTAGGAAAATACCAGTGCTCTGAACTGCAGGAGTACTAGTGCAACACTACAAACCTCAAACAAAGCACCACATGCATTAACCTGCTATACAGCTGTTAGCTTTTGAGTTATGGTTGCTGATAAAGGAGTTTTTATTAGGTTTGGACTCAAATGAGCACACTGGTTCCAAACTCCCTTGGATTTTGACACAGTTTGGGCCTGGACCCAACTCTGATTTTTGACTCCTGCAGAACAATGGAAAATGAATCTGGATTCTATTCTGCCTCACATGCCATCTGCAGAACTAGCAGCTAAGTTTTCTGAATATAAAATCTTAATTGCTCATGATGGTGGAAGAGGAAGAACCAATTTTTCAGATCGCAGGTTGAGTTTGCAGAGGGGGAAAATACCATTATTTGTCTTGTAAGTTGTCTGGAAGTCATTGAGAAAGAACAAAGAGTAAACATGGAACAATGAGCACGAGGAAGAGACTATAAATAAATGAAACCACAATGTTATTGTTAGAGTCAATTTTCTGACTGTAACCACAACATAAGTATGTCCACAATCTTGCATTTGAACTCCCCATTTGTTCTCTTTACCAGTAATTATCCTCCCTGAACAAAAGCTCAATCTCTTTCCCCGGTCTTTCTTATCTGCTCTCATACTCCTGCTCAGCGCTGTCTCTCTGCGATGACATGCATTACGTGTCTGCACACACCTTTATCCTAAGACAGAGGTGGCCAACCTGAGCCTGAGAAGGAGCCAGAATTTACCAATGTACATTGCCAAAGAGTCAGTCATACGTCAGCAGCCCCCCATCGACTCCCCAGCCCCCCCGCCTGCCGGCAGCCCCCAACAATCAGTGCCTACTCCCCCTGCCCACCACAATCAGCTGTTTCATGTGTGCAGGAGGCTATGGAGGGGGAGGGGGTAGGAGCAAGGGCATGGCAGGCTCAGGGGAAGGGGTAGGGGCCTTGGGGGAAGGGGTGGAGTGGGGGCAGGGCTTGGGTCAGAGCCGGGGTTGAGCAGTGAGCACCCCCCAGCACACTGGAAAGTTAGCATCTATATCTCCAGCCTTGGAATCAGTGCCTAGGTAAGGAGCCGCATATTAACCTCTGAAGAGCCGCATGCGGTGCTGGAGTCACAGGTTGGCCACCCCTGTCCTAAGCAAAGTCAATTTTAATGTCCTTCTTTCAGCTTAACCAAATAGATGGAGCAGTTTCCCCACCAGCTCACGTGTAAATAGCACTGATTATTGCATTTAGTTCAAATAACTATCAGAAAAGGGAGCACATTCTATCTGTGCTGCTACTATACTTGAAAACTATCACATATAGCCTAATAGAGAGACCAGAGTGATGTGTGTGATCTACAGTCCAGCCCTCTTACATCTCCATGAGAAGGGTGACAGGAAAGAGTTTGTCTCTGTTTGAAAGAAGATGAGCAGTCTAAGGACAAATGGGTCAAATACCATAACTCCTACATTTCAGTTCTCCTTCCCCAGTCTCCAGGACACAGATGTCTGCTTCTTTCATCAGTATTGAGACAAAGAATTAATTCAAGCCCCCAGAACTGTCATCTTCCTCAGTTACTAATTTCCCTTTCTTTCCCTCAATGGCTCTACTGACTGCTTGGACAGCTGCTTTGAGGGTCTGATCCAAAGCCCCTGAAAATTAGTGGGAGTCCTTCCATGGATTTCAGTGGGCTTCGGATCTGGCCCATAATGCAGCCTTCTCCCTCCACTGTGTTTTTGAAATAGCTATCTCTTGGATACATTTTCTCTCTCCTAAACTGCGTCCCTTTCAATTGTTCTCCAGCCTCAATATCTGGAGTTTCTCACAAGCTCCTTTAATGAGTTCCTAAATCCTATTATTCTCCTCCAAAGGCCCCTTCCTCATACTTGCTGTTGTACTTTACACAAAGAAACATGAGTGATTTCCCTATTTCCCCTTATGATTCCACAGTGCCCCAACATTGTGCCAATACTTGCTCTTTGAAAGCCCTCTGCTCCCCACTTATTGTGTATTTCCATTTAAAATCCCCAAGTCAAAAATAAGACAACACTCCAGAATCCCTCAGACCTCAGTTTTCTGCCATATTCCTGGTGATACTTAGGACACCAATTGGTTGATAATCGTAATTTTACATTATTTTATTATATATAATAAAATGGACTTTAAAATCAAAAGGGACTATCATGATCATCTAGTCTGACTTCCTGCACATTGCAGACCACAGAACCTCACCCACTCAATCCTGTAATAGACCCCTAACCTCTGGCTGAGTTACTGAAGTCCTCAAATCATGGTTTAAAGACTTCCAAGTTACAGAGAGCCCATCATTTACACTAGTTTAAACCTGCAAGTGACCTGTGCCCCATGCCACAGAGGAAGGTGAAAAACCCGCAGGGTCTCTGCCAATCTGACTCTGGGGAAAATTCCTTCCTGGCCCCAAATATGGTAGTCAGTAGGACCCTGAGCATTTTGGCAAGACCCAAAGAGCCAAACACCAGGAAAGAATTATCTGTAGTAACTCAGAGCCTTCCCTGACTAGTGTCCATTAATTGGCCATTGGAGATATTTGCTGCTAGTAGATGCAGATCAGCTATATGCCACTGTAGGAAGGCAGTCTCACCATACCACCCCCTCCATAAACTTAGTCGTCAAGCCAGTTAGGTCCCCACCCCCACTGATCCCCTTGGAAAGCTGTTCCAGAACTTCACTCTTTGGATGGTTAGAAACTTTTGTCTAATTTCAATCCTAAACTTGTTGATGGCCAGTGTATATCCATTTGTTCTTGGGTCAACATTGGAGCTTAACTAGGGTTACCATATTCTGTACCTCCAAATGGAGGACACTCCACGGCCCCCGCCCCCGCCCCCAGCCCCGCCCATACCCCCTCCCCAACCCCGCCCCCTCCCCAAAGTCTCCGCCCCCTCCCCTGCTTCCCGCGAACATTTGATTCGCAGGAAGCCTGAAGCAGGTAAGGAGGGTGTGGGGGGGAGGAGGCGCAGCCCAGGCTAGCCCCCCCGGCGGCTCCAGCCTGGGTCGGCTCGGGCCCTGGGGTGCTGGCCCCGGCCCACCACCCCCGGCCCGCCCAGCACTGCCGGACCCCGGCTCCCCGGCGGCCCGGCTCCCCGCGGGCCCGGCCGACCCGGCTCCCCGCGGGCCCGGCCGACCCGGCTCCCTGCCGGCCCGGCTCCCCGCGGGCCCGGCCGACCCGGCTCCCCGCCGGCCCGGCTCCCCGCCGGCCCGGCCGGCCCGGCTCCCCGCCGGCCCGGCTCCCCGCCGGCCCGGCCAACCCGGCTCCCAGCCCGGACCCCGGCCCGGCACCATGCCCCCGGCCCCGCACCGCCGGCCCCGGCCGAGCACCACCCAGCCCTCCCGATTTTCCCGGACATGCCCGGCTTTTGGGGATTTCCCCCCGGACGGGGATTTGAGCCCCCAAAAGCCGGACATGTCCGGGAAAATCCGGACGTATGGTAACCCTAGCTTAACTTGAATAACTCATTTCCCTCCCTGTTGTTGATCCCTCTGATGTATTTATAGAGAGCAGTCATATCTCCACTCAGCCTTTGCTTGGTTAGGTTAAACAAGCCAAGCTCTTTGAATCTCCTCTCATAAGGTAGGGTTTCCATTCCTCAGATCATCCTAGTAGCCCTCCTCTGCACCTGTTCCAGTTTCAATTAATCTTTCTTAAACATGGGAGACCAGAATTGCACACAGTATTCCAGATGAGGCCTCACCAGTGCCTTGTATAGTCGTACTAACACTTCCCCATCTCCACTGGAAATACATTGCCTGATGCATCCTAGGATTCATAGATTCATAGATTCTAGGACTGGAAGGGACCTCGAGAGGTCATCAAGTCCAGTCCCCTGCCCGCATGGCAGGACCAAATACTGTCTAGACCATCCCTGATAGACATTTATCTAACCTACTCTTAAATATCTCCAGAGACGGAGATTCCACAACCTCCCTAGGCAATTTGTTCCAGTGTTTAACCACCCTGACAGTTAGGAACTTTTTCCTAATGTCCAACCTAGACCTCCCTTGCTGCAGTTTAAACCCATTGTTTCTGGTTCTATCCTTAGAGGCTAAGGTGAACAAGTTCTCTCCCTCCTCCTTATGACACCCTTTTAGATACCTGAAAACTGCTATCATGTCCCCTCTCAGTCTTCTCTTTTCCAAACTAAACAAACCCAATTCTTTCAGCCTTCCTTCATAGGTCATGTTCTCAAGACCTTTAATCATTCTTGTTGCTCTTCTTTGGACCCTTTCCAATTTCTCCATATCTTTTTTAAAATGCGGCGCCCAGAACTGGACACAATACTCCAGCTGAGGCCTAACCAGAGCAGAGTAGAGCGGAAGAATGACTTCTCGTGTCTTGCTCACAACACACCTGTTAATACATCCCAGAATCATGTTTGCTTTTTTTGCTACAGCATCACACTGACTCATATTTAGCTTGTGGTCCACTATAACCCCTAGATCCCTTTCTGCCGTAAAGGATCACATTAGCCTTTTTCACAGCTGCATCACACTGGCGGCTCATAGTCATTCTGTGATCTACCAATAGACCCAGGTCTTTCTCTTCCTCTGTCGCTTCCAACTGATAAAGTCCCTAGCTTATAGCAAAAATTCTTGTTGTTAGTCCCTAAGTGCATAACCTTGCACTTTACACTATTAAATTTCATCCTATTTCTATTACTCCAGTTTTCAAGGTCATGCAGATCTTCTTGTATGATATTCCAGACCCCCTCTGTATTGGCAATACAGTACAGACCTGTTTATGCATGACCCGTTTATGTGTGAATCTGCTTAACGCACGGTAGCGCCATGCCTCCCAGTGCTACTTATTTAACACGTGAAACTCGTTAACATGTGGTACAGGAACTTGCTATGTAGCGCTACAGATTTGCTCACTAACTCACGGACATAGAAATCGACAGGAAGTGTGGAGTGGAACCGTGTTGTACGTCTTTACTGCTGATGGGGGGGAGGAGAGGGGAAAGGGGCAGCAACGTTAAAGCGCTGCTGCGGCAAAGGACCATCCTTAAAGCGCTGCCGCGGCAGCATTTTAATATTTCTGCCCCTTCCCTCACCCCGTCGGCAGGAACCCTATCAGCAGGGCCGCTGACGGGGGAGGCAAAAAGGGCAGGGACATTAAAGCACTGCCGCAGCAGCGTTTAAGGACAGTCCTTTGCCACTGCAGTGCTGGGCCGCCGACGGGGTGGGAGAGGGCGCAGCAACGTTAAAGCGCTGCCGCGGCAAAGGACCCTGCAGTGCTTTAAGGTCCCTGCTCCTTTTGCCCCCACTCAGCCGCCGACGGGCAGGGGGAGGGCAAAGGGAGCAGCTGTCCCGGGACTAGCGATTTAAAAGGGCCTGGGGCTCTGTACGCCGCTACCACAGCAGCGGCGGCTGGAGCCCCAGGCCCTTTAAATCGCCATGGGAACCCCAGGCAGCATGGACCAGGCAGCCTGGAAGGACTGGCTGGGGGATGCTGACTCCCTAGCCCCGCCCCTTCTGCCCGAGGCCCCTCCCCTTCCGGGGACCAGAGCCGCCCCATACTGGTAAGTGTCCTGAGTTACTTTCACCCTTGTATAGTAATAATAATGTTTTAATTAGATTACATGTTTGAATTTATATTCTTGCAAAGCGCCGTTAACAGAGAGGCCTGCAGTATTTGGGATGCTGTGAATACGTATGTAATCCTAGATAATTATATATGGATATATAGCTATCTTAAGATATTTCAGCATGGCCCTCTTAACCCACGGTCCATTAACACATGGTCGTGACGGCATGATTCCCGACATCCTCGCGTAAACGGGTCTGTACTGTACCTCCAAACTTTGTGTCATCTGCAAATTTTATTAGCATACTTCCCTTTTTGTGCCAAGGTCATTAATAAAAATGTTAAATAAGGTTGGTTCCAAGACCAATCCTTGAAGAATTCCACTTGTAACCACCTTCCAGCCTGACAGTTCACCTTTCAGTATGACCCGTTGTAGACTCCCCTTTAACTAGTTCTTTATCCACCTTTCAAGTCTCATATTAATCCCCATCTTCTCCAATTTAACTAATAATTTTGCACGTGGAACTGTATCAAATGCCTTACTGACATCCAGGTAGAGTAGATTTACTGCATTTCCTTCGTCTAAAAAAAAAGTTATCTTCTCAAAGAAGGAGATCAAGTTGGTCTGGCATAATCTACCTTTTGTAAAACCATGTTGTATTTTATCCCAATTACCGTTTACCTCTATGTCTAACTACTTTCTCTTTCAAAATTTGTTCTAAGATCTTGCATACAATTGAGGTTAAACTAACAGGCCTGTAATTTCCCAGATCACTCCTCCCCACCCCACCCCACCCCCGCGTTTACAGATTCATTACAAATCCTTGCTATTGGGCTTGCAACTTCATGTGCCAGTTCATCTTTCATCGTGAAACCATCTTAAAATGCTCTACAGAGACTGAGCCAGTTTCAGACCTGGTGGAAGAGGATGGAATTGTATTGAAGTCAGGGAGTGGTGCCCATTTAAAGCATATCTGAATTTGGCCACAGATAGACAGACAGTGCCTGGATTACTCACCTACTCCTGATATACAACTTCTCTGGAGTTGAATGGGTTCCCCCATTCTAGGAAGGCAAGTGAAGTAATTTTGTAAATTGAAATTACAGGGGATGTTATAGTAAAGTAGAATATAAGCACCTGAGTTGGTGCTTGGTCATGACATAGAGGTCAACATCTGTACTTTGGGAAAAAGTGCCATGAAGTCTTGCAATGTGGTCAATCCCATGGTTTTACAGGAGGCCACACTTCAGTAGCCCCAGCCCATGGTGTGGTGCTGGTTCATCCGGGATGCAAAGGAAAGAATACTAGCTGGAATCACCAATGCTGCTTCCTGCAGCGCCTGAGGTTTCCCTGGAAGTTTGCTAGCCAAGGACTGACCTTTCCTAACTCTGCTTAGCTTCTGAAATGTGACAAGATCCAAGCCAGAGGTGTCGCTTCAGGGCACATACATATTAAGATAAAAGGCAGTCCCCAGGCAGGTGTGGGAATAAGGTGCCAATAAGATGTGGGAATAAGCCATCCTGGTTTCATGTACTAATGTATTCCTGTCTCTGCCTGGATAATTGTATCTTAGCCAAACACCATGCTAGAGGACATAATTCTGGCTCTCGTTCTTCATACTGGACTTTAGATGGGGTAGTGTTTCCATTATAGAAAGTTTGAAATGTTTGATCCCACATATTGAACAAGACTTTGGTCATCAGTGCGGTGCTGTGCTTGGGCTGGGTGATTTTGCTGTGGTTCACATTCCCCTGGAGCTGGAACATATTGTGGGGGGGACACAGATCCAGAGCCTGAAGGGGAGGGAGCAGCAGAGATTGGCACCATCAACAGCCTCATATGCAGCTGGTTTTGAATGATTTTCTTCCTGCCCTTGTCCCTACCTCTCTTTACCTCAGGCCACTTCCAGGAAAGCCTGATGGAGAGGAGTAGGCCATTCAAGATGTTGGTCATCCTCTCTCATATGCTGCTGCAGGCCTGATCTTGTATCTTGATCTGTATTACTAATACAGAGCCTTGCAAGTGAGTGGAGGCCCAGTCATTTCATTGGGATTCTGTGGGGCACAGGAGTCCAAGCTACTGCAACTGTTAGTAGGACTGGTCCCTTTGTTTATACCTATCCACTCTTACAGCCTGGCATTCACCCGTTCTTCATACTTCTCCTCTGGGGTTTACATACACAGGGACAGAGTACATGCTGCTAAATGGATGACTATCCCTGCTAGAGGAGCAAGTGCTCGAGGTATGGAAAATGGGGTTGAAGTATGGAAGAGACTGGGAACTACTTCCCTTAGGCAACCAAGTAATTGCTTCATGAAGAATTAAGTCAAGGATCAGAGAAGCAATATGGGTCTGATCCAAAACCCATTAAAGTGAATGTAGAGACTCCCACTGACTTCAATGGGCTTTGGATCAGGCCCCATAAGATGTCTCTGAAGTCTTAGAAAGCAGGTAGTTGATACCTGTGGTTAGCCAGGCACTAAGGACACAAAAGTCTTTAGCCATTCAAACAAGGAGGCCAGATATGGTCCTTAATGCCTCAAGGACAGTGAAGTCAGTTCACTGCAATTTGTTTTCTTCTATCAGTGTCTAGCAGTCTGTGAAGCAAGCACCTCTCGTAAATAATGTGACCACAGCAAGTGGCATTCACTCGTCAGCAATGTGGATCACTGCCTCTCCCACTTGGACAAATATCTCAGTAGTCTGTAACAATTGCAGAAATGCTGCAGGGAGGTTACTGCCAGCTGGAGCACTGGGGGCCAAGCTATATTTATTTATTTGAAGCTAAGAGTCATAGTCATAGTATAACATTGTTAACAATCAGAAGACACACAATGCTTGGGCCTCCCACTGGAAAAGTGAATGAAGGAGGACTACCACCTGTGACCCCCAATTCAGCTGGCCATCTACTTTCAGAAAAGTACCTAAGCTGGGGTTGGTAAAGGAGCCTAGGCGTGTTTCCATAGGAGTCAGGCATCTCAGCTTTGGGCTCTGTGCTTCACAGGGATTTACGCACATATTAACAGTTAAGCACATGCTTAAGCGATTGCTGAATATGCACGGGTTTTCATACAGACTGAAATGCTTTGCTGAATCAGGGCACATAAGAGGAAAAGGGAACCAGAGTGATATCTGGAATAGATGGTGGGAAGACACCTTAAAAAAAAAGAGTCCCTGCCCCATCCAGCAGCATATGAAGGAGGGGAAGCAATACTCAGTAATCATGTTTTTAGGTCCAAAGGAAAAAAAAATACAGAGAAAGCCAAAGTGCAGCTGGGAAGGACTTGTTAATTACCCCAGAAGCTCTGAAATAGATGAACTATCCATTAAAATAATGCTCCCATGATGTCGCTCAGCTTCCAGTAAGTAAAGAACATAAATACTCTTCTGCTTAATGAAGCCTGACGTAATGTATCCTGACACAGCAGTTAAGGTGGTCTGGCTGGGCTTGTTATTGCATCTGGGTTTGCATTTCCAGGACCAGCAGGAGAACTTTCTTTGCCTTTTGAATGTGCTCCACCAATACTCCCAGTGTAGGACACCTGACGCAAGGCACCTTTCGTTTAGGGTTTGGATGACCTTTTGTTCCCTGATGAGATTTCTGGTGGCAGCAGCAGAGGTTTTGGCTAATATCACCTACTGTTGGTGGCTTTGAAAGTTGTCCCCTTTAACACCACAAATTATTTAAAGGCAGAAAGATGAGTTAGGCACCCAATTCCCATTGGACTTTCGTTGAGAATTGGGTTCCCCTCATGCCTCTAAAAGTCTCCCCCATATCTATAACTAGGTATCTCATTGCCATGGCAACAGATGCTCTAAATAACTCAGGTCCAGATTCTGATACCTTTACAGTGAGTAACATTACTCAGAATAATAATAATAGTCCCATTTATTTTACTCTTTTCCTGTCTGATTTCAATGGGGCTACTGATGGAGTAAATGTGCTACTCAGTGGTAGCACAAATGTGACTAAGGAGGTAGAACTTAGCCCTCAGCAATGTACCCTGTCTGTAACAGCTGTAACTTTAGAAACCCAACTTTGTTAGAATCAGTCAGTAGCAAATGGAGCTGTGGCAGAATCTCAAGAAGGCAACTGAAGCCAAGGCAATCATGTTGGACCTCCTCCAGCATGAGTGTTTGCATTTGCTTCTCACAAGACAATATAGTTGCCTTACAGGTTAGAGATTCAGGAATCGGATCAATTCTCCCACTAGGGATGGATGAACTGCTTTGGAATTCATGAGAAATAACTGAATAGGAACTGAGTCATTAAGGTTGTAAAATGTTTAGTTAAAGCTTCCCCTTCCCCTCTCTGCCTTAGGTGGAGACCTACTTGCTATTTAAATGTGCCCATCACTCTAGCAGTGATACATTTATATTACGGTAGCTTCCAAAGGCCAGACAGAGTGCTAACTGGCTTACACAAGCATACAAAAAACACCAAGACAACTTCAGAAGGTGGTTTTGGTGCCTTACTTCTCCCTCTAGCTTCTCTTACCCTCTTGTATCTTCTCTAAAACCTCATTCAACTTTGTAGGAATTCCAGAGGACAGCTGAGAGAGGTGGAGGGGGAGGGGGAAAGCCTTCCTCTCCCTGCCAATCAGAACCAAACTCCTTGTTTTAGGCTGAATTTAGAGCTAGTGAAAGATCCTGGCTGACATATTTGACCATCAGGATGCAAAGGGAAACCCATAAAGGCTCATCTCACACAGGTGAGATTGGCCCACCCTTCCCCCCAGTTTGAGGAGAGGAGGCCAAAAAGGAACTGGGAGCAACTCTTTACTTAGGACAACACAAAAAAAGGTAGGGTCAGGAATGGGGTACAAGAGCAACAAAAAAGGCCAGTCACACAGACACCAAACAGAATACTGGGCAGTGCCAACTGCTCTGAGAAGCTGCCAAAGAAGCCAGCAGACACTGCCCAGTGGAGCTCTGCCTGAGTAGATGTGGGGCTGAGGAAAACAATCCCATTGCCACAGAAAGCCTCCCTGCTCTTGGGCTTCAACATAACCTGTTTGGCCAATGGTGAAAGGTGCTGGGCCCAGAGACAAATGCCTTTTTTCCTGTTTATTCCCACCGCCCCATAGCCAATGTGCTTCACGCCCAGGGACTGCCTCTTGGAATGAAGACAGAACAGCCTCATGGCCAGGACGGGCTTTGGCAGAGCAGAATGCTGGTGGATTAGCGCTTGAGTAAAGTTACTTGTTAATTCACAATGTAACTGGTCAAACACTATTTGTTTGTCTAATCCATCCATCTGGGCTTTCCTAGCACAGTGACAGGCACCCTAGCTGTGCAGGATTAATTGTTAATGCCTCATGCCATTTACTTTTCTGAATCTGGCAGGAGGGAACCAACTTTCTAGGGTGCAGTGTCTGCTGCTTAATTCTGGTAGAGTTCTTTTACTAGGATCTTTTCAGATGGTCATGCTAATTAAGAGATCATATCCCCGTCAAAACCACTAATGCAAATATATCTCTGTATGCTTCGTGCATACTATGAGACTCACTGCAATTAGACTGTCTCTCTTGGAAGGCTGTGTAATATCCTGGCTCCAAGCAATAGGAAATTCCACAAACACTACGCTTCTATATTAAGGACATAAATTATTAAACAGTCTAGTGGCACTGTCCTTTATTAAGTCAGGGTGGATAAGTGGCTGATACAGTCCTTGCACATAAATAAAATTAAAAAACCTTAATTACTCAATGGCTGTACAAAAAGTGCAGGCTAGCAAGTAGATCTGCAAAAGAGCTCAGACTTCCCAGTAAGAGATCCATCAGTCTGCCAACATTTTAACTACATCTATATGTTTTAGAACCCACTACCAGATCTATTGGAATCAACACCATGTGGTGGTGTCTGGGGTGCTAGTGTTTTATCAGCTTTGAGGTCCGAAGTCAGGAAAGCACTTAAACAGTTCTTAAGTCCATCCCTATTCTGGAAAGCACTTACACAAGTGCTTGAGGCCTGTTGACTTCAGTATAACATCAGTCAAAGTACAGCTAAATGGGACTTAAAAGGATGAGAAAATCTGGAGTGTGGTGAAACATCCATTTAATAATGCTCACCTGACATAACACAGGTTCCAGTAAGTCAAGTACATAAATATCCCTCTGCTTAAGGCTGATGTAATGGCATGCGTACCTCTAAGGCCACTATCCATCTGTAACCCTGGAACAACAGCATAGCTGATGGGCTCAGTTGGAAGGTGCATGGAGTTGTTGCCTATGAAGCTCTGGTCAATAAAATGTTGGCTTTTTTTATCTGCATGCTGAGGTTTGTTGCTCACGGGATAGTGCAGCTAAACTTGCTCCCCCGATCAGCTGGAGAGAGGAGACACAAGTCTATCTCAACTGAAGGCAAAACTGCGATCCTCTTTTTAAATCAGGCTAATCTTGAACAGTTTTTCAAATTAAAATAAAGTCAATATTAGAGGTGACTTGCTTTAGCCATATATTTTGGCGAGCAGTATAACATTTTCACTTCCATAACAACTTTATCTAAGGCTCTCAAAACATTTTGCAAACTTTAATTCGTACAATATTCCTGCAAGGCAGGCATCCTTAAACTCCATTATACAGATGGGGAAACCGAGGCACAGATTTTTAAGCCTAGTACTTCAAAAGTGGCTACCGATTTGGGGATGTCTGATTTACAGGGGTGCTGAATATTCGTGACATTAGTTGAAACCAGTGGGAGCTGCGGGTGCTCAGGACCTCTGGAAAAATCAGGTCAGTAGGAATCCCAAGTTTGGGTCCCCAAAACTGAGACCACTTTCATCAACTTTGGTTGCAGTGACTTGCATAAAGTGACACAAAAAGTCAGTAGCAGAGCCAGGCACAAATTCTAGGAGTCCTCACCGCCCCAGTTCCAACCACTGGACAAACTACCATTGGATACACCAGACCAGCTTGTTCTTTACCATTGCAATCCTCATCTGCTGGGGACAGGATTGATTTTTTGTGTAATTTGTTCACTTTTATACTAAAAAAAACAACAACCAGAGGCTGGCAACGTGTACAGATCTGGCCTTAGGGAGAAGGGGCCTTTTGTGAAGTAAGACTCAGTGAATGCACCTAGCTCTCCCCCTGCCCCCGATGTGACCTCTAATAGCTACCACATCCCCACAACATCCCTCCTCTCTACCCTGCGCTGCCTCATGAGGTCAAAGGCTGCTTCGGAGTATGCAGGACAGCTGTGGCATGCAATGAGCACAGGAAGCAAGGCAGGATGGGAACTGGTAGGAGAAGCTCCTTGGCCTGGAGCCTTGCTAGCCTGCAGCACTGCAGGACAGATGACTGGGAAAGGAACAGGATCTGAGCAGGGAACCGAGCACTGAGAGCAAGCCAACAGTCTGTTGGCAGCTCTCCTCTGGAGCTGTGGGGTGCAGTGGGGTGCAGAACACCTCTGGGGAGGGAGTAAGGGTCTAAGAACTATAGTTTCAGCTTTTGGACAGGCTAGCTGGGTGGGGGAGCAGGATGGTCTCATGACTAAGGCATAGGAGTGGGAATCAGGAGACCTGGTTTCTATTCCTTGCTCTATTGTGACCTTGGGCAAGTCACTGACCCTCCCTGTGCCTCAGCTTCCCCAACTGTAAACCATTTATAATACTTGCCCTGTCTCCTGGGGGCTATGCAGCTTAATTCATTCATGTACACACAGCATGTTGGGATCCTAGGATGGACATTTCTTCCTAGGCTATATTTACATAACTAATGTCCCAGTCCTGCAAACACATACACATACTCATGTGATTAGTTCCATTGGGCCCACAGATTGTCAGCTCTTCAGGGCAAGGTCTGGGTCTACGTATGCATTGCTATGATGCTAGAGGAATAATTAAGACCATAGGTCTCCCCAAAAGCAGAGCCCAGGACAGATCCGCCTTTGCTAAGCCCTGCATGAAGATGAAGCAGAGTAGGACGACGTGCTTAGGGTCTACACAGTTTGCTCTGTAGCCTCACTGTTTCTGGAGACCTAGTTTCAACTATGACCCACATTCCTCCTATGCGGCTCAGAGCATCCTCATTTTCCCCACCCTTTTACTGCTAGCTGTACAATACTCCAGAACACCTAACCAGCTCCTCCCTTGATGCCAACACTCTTTTAATAAGCACAGGACACCGCAGTCTCGGCCCTTCACTCAGCAAGACATTTTGGCTTCTCCGGGGCCACTGCAGCTGGAAACAGATTTTCGTTTGCAGGGAAACAGTGAAGCATTCTTTAACATGTTGCTTCCTCCCGCCATTAATTATTTAGGCTAGAGCTGTGGGGGAGAGGGGGAAGCCACGCACTTTTTCTGAGGTGGACCAGCACAGAGCTAGGACACATGGAGAGCCCAATTTAAATAGTAATGAGACAGGTGGGTGCTTTGCAGAGCTCTAGTAGCTTCAGCCTTGTCTCCCTCCCCCTCACACTTAACCTCCTCCACCCAAAGTCCTCAGTGTTGCATCCGGTGAGATTTACAGCTTCTGACAGCTGGCGCACCAGCCCTGCCGGCTGAGCAAGTGCTGCGAATTCCAGCAAGCCTCATGGCCCCGCAGAGACCCGCGAGGGAGATTGCTTCAGGGAGAGGGGATGGCTGGAGTGCGGGGCGAGGCCTTCCCTGGGCTGCAGATGTAGTGAATGAAATCGTGTTGACCTGGAAACCAAATGCCTGTCAGTACCTATCAGAGATGGAAAGTCGCTTTGGCCAGTGAGGACATCAAGTCATCAGTCACCCAGACACTCACCAGAGCATAGGCCGTGGAGGGCAGGGGAGGCGAGGGACAGCAAAGGAAAGGCCTGAATGCAAGTTGCCTTGCCTTTCACTCTATCTCCTCCCTGCTTTGTTTTTTTTTTTTTTTTTTTGGGGGGGGGGGAGGAGGAACCGCTTTGTGACTCTCCCCTCTTTGCAGTTTCCATAGTAACTGTGGTGTCTGTTGGCAAGTCTCATGTTTTTCCTCAATCCAGGCAGAGCATGAGCTCAGTACGCGCAAGCAGATTTCCCCCCATATTAGGGAAGGCATGGGGCAGGGACTGAGGGGAGGGGACAAGTTATGGAGTTTCATCTCCAGGGTGCCCATTCA
Organism: Malaclemys terrapin pileata; assembly: GCF_027887155.1. NCBI lineage: Eukaryota > Metazoa > Chordata > Testudines > Emydidae > Malaclemys > Malaclemys terrapin. The sequence continues at coordinate 44,596,894 of NC_071511.1, forward strand.
AACACAGTTCAAGCAATCTGCACCTATTCCCCCACCCTTTGGCTCTGCCCCCTTCCCTATCTTGTCAAATTGAAGCTTCTTGTGAGTAGCTGTGAAGGAAAGGTCAGCTGTGTCCTTTTGTATTTGTCAGGCTATGTCCCTCGTTGCCTCTCTTCTCCCACAGGGACACCAGGCTAGATTCCTCATTCATCGACTTCCCCAACAAACATCTCCTCATTCTCTTTCCCTCAATCCCCTCTGCATGCAGAGCCCTCCCAAAGCTTGTCTGAATGGCCATGGCCCTTCTGTAGAGCCAGTTCTGTTGGGAGCCCTACAGTGAGTGACCTAGTACCCCTCTGTTCCACTACTTTCCCTGTGCTTCATCTGATTGTTTGTATTTTTGCATTGATTTTTTTGGGACCATGTCTTTCCTCCATGTTTGTACAGTGCCTAGCACATTTTGGAGGCTACTGTCATATATCCTAACAGTAAGTCAGTAGCAACTGGCAGCTTTTGCCATGTCAGACAGCCTGTGCAAAATGAGTTCAGTGGCCCCGGTCCAGCTGTTAACAGAGGGAGGATCATATAACAAACAATGTTACACGTGGCACTCATTGCCCTCTTGCTGGCAGTTTCTGTGCAGAGAGGCCAAGGACTGAACATGCCCCTACAGCCTGGATTTCTCTTCCCTAAAAGTGCATCTCTCCAGGTCAAAGCTTAGGCAAACTGGAAGTGCAGAGGGAGCCTCTGCAGCTGACCCCTCTACCTTACTCTCTCTCTTCTTCACAACAGAAACAGAAAAATGCACATATAGGAAAATAAAGCAAATCTAATGGGGTTTGGATCAGCCTTCATGTATGTAAAGAGAAAGACTTTCATTGACTCATTGAACCTGATCCAAAGTCCACTGAATTGTGATACCTCCCTTCCCTACCACGCGCTGATGTCACTGCACTGAATTAGGTCTAATCTGCAACATCATAATAAACTGCTGCCATGCGTGCGCAGGCACGCACATGTAGCTGTACCACCCCCTTTTGGCAAGGGCCACTAGCCACAAATAGTCCTTGCACACACAGAGAGTGCACAGATTGCAACTGTGGCTGGCCTTTACACGGAGGGCATAAAGGGTGGGAGTTCTTTGTAACCTCCCCACCTCATTTGTTTGCCCCTTAACCTGTAAGCACTTCATGGCTGGAACCTTGCCTTTATTTCGGCAATGTCCCATGCACCACCTTGATGCTGTGTAAATAAACACCACTCCATCTGCAAAACTCTGCAGTGCAATGGCTGTTATGGATTTTGGCTGATTCTTGACCTCCCAACTCCCTATGTTATTCTTGCCCAGGGATTTATATAAATGCTGCTGCCTGGGGTTTCTAGGCTTGAAAAGAAGGTTTGTTAACAGCACATTTGCCAGTTGCTGAAAACTCCATTGTTATTGGGACAATTTCCCTTTTTCTTAAAACTAAACCAAAGCACAGTCAACAGCTCACAGCAGAGTGATCTCAGTCTCAAAATGAGCTTTGGCATTTGTGGACATGTGACTTAGAAGCCACTTCCCATCTTTGGAGACCTGCAGTATGTTCCACGTCCTCCTCCTTAAGGTCTTTAAAACACTTAAAAAAACAGAGTTCATTCATCCACCAACAAAACAGGCTGTTATCCTGCATGCCCAACAGAGAGTTTCTATAGAACTTTATTGGTTTCATCTGTACCAAGTCGCATAAGACTTTTCCATGAGTGGAATCAAAATACAAATGTCTCCTTTCTAATTTGGTCCGGTCTTTCGCAAGACATCAAATTAATTGCACTAAAAGAGAACTTGTTACTGAAAAACTAGATTTTCATGGTAGTCGGGTAGCAAATAGCAATGGTATTGGCAACTCCCTTTGATTACCTCTTGTTAAGCTTCCTTTAACGTTGGTTTGAGCCAAGAACAGTGATGAGCAAATCAAAGAACTAGCTAGGCATTGGCTGGAGCCAATCAAGATAGGAAGTCAAGGATCTATCTATGCAATCCGTATAGATGCTCTTGCCATTCCTGAGTGGGCATTTCCAGTCCTGCCCAAGTCAAAGGTTATTTACAATGTTACCATCTGAAAAATGTGGATGTGGAGGCAGATAAACAGTGACCGTAAGTTAGATAAGATCCTGGGCTGAAATGGCTGTTGCATATGAGCCAGCATTGATGTACAACGAATGAAGGGATTTCACATGGATTTGAGAGAGAGAGACTCCCTAGAGGACTGTGACACATCTATTGGTTTATAGCTCTTATCTATGCCAGATTTAGCACCAGTTTGTTTCAACTAATATTTCAACCTTGTGATGCCATGATTTTTGTCCCGCAAGAAAAAAAATCAAATCTCATTCTTACTGACATCCAGGAGATTTGCCTCCTTCTCTAAGCTCCCCACAGGATTCTCTAGGATAGTTTCCAAGAGCACTGTCATCCTGGAGCTCTTTCAGCAGCTAGGGATCCAATCCTCATCTCCTTCCTCACATCAACATCCTCCGTTTCCTTTGTTAAGCACCAGAACAACTGGAATGGGAAACCCACTGTCCATGTTGTAGCATATCAGGCAGCTGCATGCCACTGCATGACTCACTATGACACAACCACAGTCAAGTGATACCAACAAGGTGTCTAACAACTAAAGGGGAAATTGCCCCTCCACCTCCCTTTACAGACTCTCTCATTCTAAACGGGAATGGTGGAATGAAGTGACACACACTGGGGCTTGCCAACTACCCCGGTGTCATTGTACAGTAGCTACAATTCCATCCACCCACCCCCAGCAGCACCAGTTTATGATTTACCTTTATAAGGTATTTTATGGGGTGGCTATTGCTGGAAAAAACAAACAATACAAAAAATGACAGTGGAGGAGTCTACATTTATTCTCTCTCAGTGGTTTCTAGATCAAGTGCCAGTTTACAAATAAAGAAGGCTGATTAATGCCATCAGAACTGAGCTGACATTTGGATGACGATGTTGTGAGGTAGAACAGAACTAGTTTGGCCTCCCATAACCGCAGTGGTGAGGGTACAGAAAACTTGGATTTGTCTAACGTTTTAAGCAGATACAACCTGAAGCCACACTGGGAACAGATGCTCTGCGTAAGAAGGTGCCAGTTTCACATAGTTATTAACTAATCATAATTCTACTTTGTGCTTTTTGTATTACCAGTTTTCTTGATGTATATAAGTATGCATACATGTCCTGAATATTAATTCCTACAAGCCTTGCTGAGATAGTCCAACTGTCCCCAGAAGACATGTAACCACTGCAGTAAATTTATTAAAAATGAAATCTTACAGCTGGACATGTTTTTTCCTGCAACCCTGCAAACTGGGTGCACTTACTGCCTCAGGCATGCAGTAACCACCAAGAGTTTGGTTAGTGAATTCAGAGTGGATGTATTTGCTGTTGAGAACTCAACAGCAAATACAAGCTTTGCTCCAAAGTGAACATTTCTTAGATGGAACAGAGTCTCTGCTGTAATTACAAACCCTTTAAATACAATCCATCATCCCCCACTCCCTCTACAGAACCTCTCACTGATTAAGGCAACTAGACTCACTTATCCCATATGAACAGAATGTTAGAAAATGAGCCACATCTCTTGTACTGCAGATTTGGGCTGAAGAGGTAGCATAGCCCAGTGGTTAGGATGCTCACCTATGACTGGGAGACCTAGATTCAGTTCCCTGCTGTTGTGTAAACTTGGGTAAGGTACCTAGTTTCTCTGTGTTTTGGTTCTCCATCTCTAAAATGGGAACAATAGTTGCCTGCTACCTCCCATGGGGGTTGTGAGGATAAAAACATTGGAGACTGCTCAGATACTGGGGTGTTCAGAGGTGGCGTGAAGGAGAGATAGAAGTTTTAGCAGATCAGGTTTTAAACAGGATAAAAAAAACATAACAAAGTGCAAAGCACCCCTTCCCCCAGATCTGCCTAAGTTTAACACTAAAATTGAGTTGGGAAAAAATCCTGTTCAGAGTTTGAGATGGACATGATCTGAAGACTACCTACATCTGACCACCCTTGAACATGGGAAAGTTTGGATCCTGAGCTGAATTTCAGTGCTTAGCTTTTATCTCTATTCAGAGCATAGTAGCTCCCCTGTAGGAGATGCAGGCCTAACAGGTAAAAGAATGAAAAGTACTGAGACCAGACAGGTTCATGGCAAGCCAGGCCTGAATTCTGCCAAGCACTGAAACTTGGGCTTAACTTTCATGTACCATTTAATTCTCAACCTGTCTGGCTCTGTATGCAGGGTGAGTTGTACCCTTTGTGATTCTCCAATGAAAGGCTCTGTACAAACGCGAAGCTCTATTCATACTAGTGGCATAACTAGAAGTGAAAGTTTGGGAGGGTCCCAGTTTATGGTGGACAGGCAATGACTAGAGGTCTGCTGTCACAGCAAATCATTTATATTCCATATCAGCAGTGAACTCTGTGGAGGGGGAAGGATTGGAGGGACGCAGAGGAGGGATTTGAGTGCAGGAGGACTGGGCTGGCCAGTGGAGATGGGCAATCCCTGCGGCCCCACTGGCAGGCAGGGTTAAGCTGGGGTCGGGGAATCGGTTGGTACCTGAGTAGGGCCCAGCTCCCATTGAAGTCATCTGGGGCTGGCAGAAGTTCACAGTGCTAGATGGAGACAACGGTGGGGCCAGCCAGGATATTCCACACAATTCCCTGCTGCTGCTGCTGGGGCAAGAGCTCTCTGTTCCTGATCCACAACCTCACAAACATCGCCTCCTGCATTCAGACAGGCTCAGATTTGGGTAGAGTTGCCAGGTGTCCAGTTTTCGGCTGGAACGCCCCGTCGAAAAGGGACCCTGGCAGCTCTGGTCAGCAGCGCAGTGGGGGCCAGGGGCTAAGGCAGGCTCCCTACCTGCCCTGGCTCTGTGCTGCCCCTGGAAGCAGCTGTCAGGTCCCTGCGGCCCCTAGGCACGGGGGCGGCCAGGAACTGGGAGGCTCCACGCACTGCCCCCACCTCGAGTACCAGCTCCGCAGCTCTCATTGGCCGTGACGGTGACCAATGGGAGCTGTGGGGGGCAGCGCCTGTGGGCACAAAGGCAGCGCGCACTGAGCAGAGCCGCCTGGCTGCCCATGCATCTAGCGGCTGCAGGGACCTGGCGGGCGCTTCCTTGGAGCCGCGGTAAGTGTCCCTGGGACCCCACACCCTCCTGCACCCCAACCACCGGCCCAGCTCGGAGTCCCCTTCTGCACCCCATACTCCTCATCCCCCATCCCCTCATGCACCCCAACCCCCTGGCCCAACCCAGAGCACCCCCCTACATCTCAAACCTCTCAACTATGGTCCCAGCCCAGAACCTGCACCCCCAGCTCAGAGCCCATACCCCCTCCCACACCCCAACCCCCTGCCCCAGCCTGGTGAAAGTGAGTGAGGATGGGGAAGAGTGAGTGACAGAGGGAGTGGGGGATCGAGTGAACGGAAGTGGGGCATCAGAGAAGGGGCAGGGCAGGGGGCAGGGCAGGGGTGTTCAGTTTTGTGTGCTTAGAAAGTTGGCAACCCTAGGTTTGGGTGGGTCTGGGTACTAACTGGGTGGGCTGTGACCCACCTGTCACTACGCCCCTGGCATTCACACACCCTCACAGTAACATGGTTTACTGCTCTTTCTACATAGAATTTCAGTTTTTCTTAGAGTGTCAGCCTATCACAGCAAGCCTATGACTGGCTGAGTCCCGGTGGTTTGATATGGAGAGAGCCAACCCAACAGGCCTGATTCTCTTCCCACTGGCTAGTTTTACACCAGCGTAACTCCATTGACAGCACTAGGGTTAGTCCTGACTTACACGCATCAAGAGGTGAATCGGGCTCTCGGTTTCCATTATTTAGCTCCTCTGACACAGCCACATCCAGCCTGGAAAAAAGTCAGCCCTCTCAAATGCCTTTTGCATCATTAGGTAGAGTCTCAATTAGGCCTTGTCTACACTGCCACTTTACAGCACTGCAACTTTCTCGCTCAGGGGTGTGAAAAAAACACCTCCCTGAGCGCTGTAAAGTAGACAGTGCACCAGCACTGGGAGGTTTTTTTGCAGCTACACAGCCATCTTAAAGTGCTGCCGTGGCAGCGCTTTAACGTTGCTAGTGAAGACTCACCCTTAGAGCATGTCTATACTGGCAGAGATACAGCGCCGCTCAGAGAGCACTGAAGGGACACCGCTGTTGTGTGTTCACACTGTCAGCTGCCTGCGCATAGTGTGTTCACACTTGTGGCATTTGCAGTGGTATTCGGAGCATTGCACTCAAGGGAACTATCCCACAGAGCACCTCTTTCTGTTCTCTTGCAAAGAGCTGTGGGAAGGTGGAGGGGGTCGTGGGGCAACCTGGGTCCTGTCCCAATGATTTGTGGTACATTGCTTTGCATCCCAGCAATCCCTGTGCTTCCGTCTGCATTTGGTGCCATCTTTCAATGGTTTGTGTACTGTGCACCCTGCCTCTTCAGGCTGCAGGAATGGATCCCGAACTGTTGATCAGTATGCTACTCGCTCTGACCAACACATCATGAGTGGCAGTGAAGTTATTCCTTAAACTACAAAGGCAAGAGGAGTGCGACATTGATCTCACCATGCGTACTAGCTATGACACAAGATTGCTTGTGGCATTCTCGGAGGTGCTGACCACAGTGGAATGCTGCTTTTGGGCTTGGGAAACAAGCACTGGGTGGTGGGATCACATCGTGATGCATGTCTGGGATGACAAGCAGTGGGTGCAAAACTTTCGGACGAGGAAAGCCACATTCATGGGACTGTGTGATGAGCTTGCCCCAGCCCTGCGGCACAAGGACACGAGAGTGAGAGCTGCCCTGTCATTAGAGAAGCACATGGCAATTGCACTGTGGAAGCTGGCTACTCCAGACTGCTACCGATCAGTCGCTAACTAGTTCAGAGTGGGAAAGTCTATCATTGGACTCATGTTGATGGAAGTCTGCAGGGCCATTAATTGCATCCTGTTCCGAAAGACCGTGACGCTGGGCAATGTGCATGGCATTGTGGATGGCTTTGCACAAATGGGCTTCCCTAACTTCCAGTTCTGGCACCAGACCACCTAGCTACCAAGTACATTAATTACAAGGGGTATTTCTCAATGGTTCTCCAGGTGCTAGTGGATCACCGTGGGCGTTTCACAGACATTAACGTAGGCTGGTCCGGAAAGGTGCATGACGCACACATCTTTCGGAACACTGGCCTGTTCAGGAAGCTGCAAGCACGGACTTTCTTCCCGGACCAGAAGATCACCATAGGGGAAGTCAAAATGCCCATTGTGATCCTGGGAGACCCCACTTATCCCTTAATACCATGGCTTATGAAGCCATACACGGGGCAACTTGACAGCCATAAGGAGTGGTTCAACAACAGCCTGAGCAAGTGCAGAATGACTGTTGAGTGTGCTTTTGGCCATTTAAAAGCCCGCTGGTGATGCCTATATGGGAAGCTGGACATGGCCAATGACAATATTCCTATGCTTATAGCCATGTGCTGTACGCTCCATAATATTTGTGAAGGGAAGGGTGAAAGCTTCACTCAGGGCTGAGCTGCAGCGGCTCAGCGCCTGGAGGCTGGGTCTGAACAGTCAGAGACCAGGGCTATTAGAGGGGCGCAGTGCGGGGCCATATGGATCAGAGATGCCTTGAAGCAGCAATCTGAAGCTGAAAGCCACTAATATTTGTTGCTATGATCAGGAGTGCAGTGCTTGAAATGGTAGGTGATTGGTGCAGACGTGCAATATGTGGGTTTAACATAAACGTATGTTGCTTTGCAGAGCTCTTTTTGCTTTCAATTAATAGAATAAAGATTGGTTTCAAACCAACACAATTCTTTTATTAAAAAACAACAACCGGAGGAGAGAGTGAAACAAAAAAAAACCCATCAGCAGTGAGGGAAATGGGGGGCAGGGAAGGTCTCAGGAGGAGGAGGGATCCCGGGACGGCTAAAGATTTGTGTATGTCCAGGGATCATATCTAGCCTTCTCCTTTGGAGTACAATGCAGCGGGTTCTGTACTTCAGCAGGGCCATACTGCATAGGGATGGGTGTTGAGTGCAGTGGGTAGTGGAAGTCCACAGTGCTGGACTATGAGGGGGAAGGAGTGGAATACTGTGGCTATAGACTGGAGCTAGGAGGTTGATGATAGTGTGTTGGCAGTGTCTGGGGGGAGCATGAGAAAGAGTTTTGCGACAGCGGCTGCAGAGGATGGCAGGTGCAGAGCTGCTCAGTTTAAAGAGCTAGCATCACCTGGAGCGTGTCTGCTTGGCGCTCCATAACCTTTAAGAGCCACTAAGTGGCTTCATTCTGGTGTGCTGCGTTCTCCTTTCAGTCCCTCTTCTTGCTGTCCTGCCACTCCTTCAATTCCTGTTTCTCGGCGGCGGAGCACATCATAACATCACACACAGAGTCCCCCTTAGTTCTTCTTGGCCACTTTCTAATTCTGCGCAGCCGTTCAGCCGCCGATAACAAAGAGGGAGGCTGGGCTCCCAAGGTCATCTCTGTGAAGTTTAAACGCAACATTTTACAGAAGCAGTTTGCAACACACAGAACACTGATTCAGTGATTTAAAACACAGCCAGTACTCACACACCTGTCACTAACTGGCTGACCCCAGGCAAGCACACATGAGCCACAAGACCCCCAAAATGGTGAGTAGCCACAGGGGCAGGATAAATCACTCTTCCTGGACCCTGCTGTACACTGGGCACATGGCTCTTGGGGAGAGCCAGCACTGGGGGAGGTGCCTGATAATCATTCCTGTCCCCACACTTTCCACAGGATGTGATCATTATGGAAGATATCTTAGTGCTGAGGGTGAGCAGGGAATCAAGGGAGGGTCTTCTCCAAGACTGTGGCTTCCGCCCTGGCCCCTATGCGGCTAGCTGTGTGCAGCAATGGTCGTCCCCCCATCTGTGATGGTACAGTGGGGTGGGAAAGCTACCATTAATGGGGCAAGAAACAAAGCAGCTCTGCCAAAGAACCTGCGGCAGCAGATTGCCCAGTACCTCCATGAGAGTTTCCTGGAGATCTCTGAGAGAGATTCCCGTGAAATGAGGGAGTCAATCAACAGCCTGTTCTGCCGCTCAGACTAGGCAGGCAGTGGGAGACAAGCCTGCTTTCTGCAACCCTCCTGTCCCCAACAACTCACTTCAAAGATTCCCAAAATCAAATCCACTTACCAGGGGCCTCCTCTCCTGTTTGCGCTTTGCCAACATCCGAAAGCTGTGACTGGCTAGCCTGCTCCGGGGTAGAAAAGAGTTTCTGGCTGCATGCATCGCTGATCTCTGAATCATCCTCTACCTCTGGGTCCCCCTCCCACCCTCCACATCCTTGTTCAAGATTTCCTCCTCCTGGCTCGGTCCACTTTCGACTGGCACGCGAGCCACCGAAGTATCCACAGTGGCCTTTGCAGTGAAGGTGGGGTTGCCACTGAGTATCACGTCCAGCTCTTTGTAGAACCGGCAGCTCGTGGGCGCAGTACCGGAGCAGTTTGCCTCCCGCGCCTTGCGGTAGGCGTTCCGCAGCTCCTTCACTTTGATCCTGCACTGCAGTGTGTCCCGGTCATGGCCCCTTTCCATCATGCATCGTGAAATCTGTCCATAGGTATTATAATTCCTACAGCTGGAGCACAGCTGGGACTGGATAGCCTCCTCTCCCCAAATGGTGATGAGGTCCAGCAGCTCGGCATTGCTCCAAGTCGGAGATCACTGGTGCATGGAGCAGGCCCAGCCACCTGGAAAGATGCGCTGAGACCGCTGCACGCATCACCGAGCAAACAGGAAGGCGACGTTCACATTTCCAAAGGAATTTACGGGGTGGGGATGACAGTTGGTCACCTGAGGGCAGGGCAGTAGAGTTCAAACTGATGACCAGAGAGGCGAGAGCAGGCATTGTGGGACACCTCCTGGAGACCAATCACAGCATTATAATCGACCAAAGTGTCTACACTGGTACCGCAGCGTTATAGCCCCGTCGCAAAAAGCTGTACGCCTCGCGTTGTGGTGGTTTTTTTAAAGCGCTGCAACTGCGCAGTTTCTGCGCACTAAGTGGCTTGGCAGTGTGTACACCTCGGGAGTTACAATGCAGAAAGCTGCTTTACTGTGCAGAAACTTGCCAGTGTAGACAGGCCTTAGACTCTGCTGCTGCTAGGCTATTGGTCTTCCAGCCCCGCTGTTTACAGGAAGTTCCATCGGCGAGTATGGAATTAGAAAAACCACAAGGAAGAGAGAGATTATTTGCTGGAGATTAAAGAACGCAGAAAAACCACAGGACAAGTCAGTAGGGCCTAAGAAAGACAAAAATAGCAGCTACCCTTTCAGCCGCTGGCGTTTTTACCAGTCATGCTGCAACAGGAAAAAAATTTGACATGAATTCAGTGGGGCAGATTGTTCCTCGGATTTTTGCCAAGGTAGGCATGAAAGTAGCAGGAAAAATGCTAAAAAGGCCAAACATCAGCTGGAGGGAGGGAAACAGAGCCTAAGCTACTCCACCAGCTGCCACCACCCTACCAAAGCCCCTCTGTGTGACTTATGCACAAGTTTATGGAGCATGGCTGGGGTGGGAGGAGTGTACAACTGGAGCCTTGCTACACAGCTTCATGGTAATCCCAGTGGAGAGTGACTATGAGCTTTAGTGCAGATGGGAGCAGCACTACTTCTTGTGAGCTTCTACCCTATGCCAGCAAACTCTTTTGGGGGCAAGGCACTGGCAGCACAGCTCCAGATAGAGCCAGGCTGCCACTGGAGCCCAGGGCTTTCTTGATAGATCTTGGAGCATCAATGGGGCTGGAGAACCAGTCCTCTCTCACTGTGTGCAAAAGCAAATCTCACTCCCCCAACCCAGCCCCTAATATGTGGGGGATAAGGGGAAGTCTGCCTGTATGGGGCTGCATCAGCACAAAGCATTCACAAGTTCCTCTTTCCCTCCGGAACATCCAGAGCCAGCCAGCATGGGCCCCAAATGGGGCAGAACTGGCTATGGGCAGGGTGTGTGGCCAAGGTGCCCAGGGAATGGGTTGGTTCTGTGCATTTCCAGGTGACCTTTTCAGTGGGGATCCTATGAAGTCCCAGCAGAGTTTGTTTAAAGCTAGCATGTATGGCATTGTAGTGCAAAAATTGCCTGTGCTCCTCCAAACTCACTTTATCACCCTTGCTCTGTGGAGGTGTTTAAAGCACTGGAGCGCCTGGAATGTGTGAAATCACATTGTGCTAGAGGATGGGGGGCACAAGTCAGTGATCTCTCCTTGTGTTACAGTATGTGTTGTATTCTTTGGCAGCAGGACTGCAGACACAGGGATATTTTGGCATTAGCACTACACTATGTGGCCTTGATTCTTTTCCAAGAACAGACAAAGGCTTTTGGGCTTGAATCATGAACATTACAAAAACCCTACCTCTGAACCCACATCCACTAGACCACTCTGGAAACTGGGTATTTGTGCAGGATTTGGGGCAAAGATGTTGAGGCCTGTTTTTATCCACTAGTTAAAAGTACCTCTGTTTTTGAATGCTCACCACTTGAGATACTATGGGCTTGATTTTCAGAGGTGGTGAGTAGCCACCCTGCCAGCAGAAGCCACCAGTGCTCAACATCTCTGAAAATTGCGCCCGATCTCAAGTCGGCCATTGACTTTAGAGGCTTCAGCTTTCAAATGTAGCCAAAGAAATGTGCCCAAAGATAATTCAGTCAGTAGCAGAGGCAAAAATGGGAGCCAAGTCTCCTGGCTCCCTATCCCCAGCTCTAAACATTAGGCCATGCTACTGATGGAAAACGCATTGCTCTTTGCTTTCATTCATTATCTTTCCATTGCATCTGTAATGCCATCAGTATTATCGCTATGCTTGTCTCCTACAGCAGATGCATTATACCACTGTTGCTCCTCTTCAGGGGGACCTTTGCTGTAGACCGTTGCTCAAAACTAGTCAGCAGAAAGGCTGCCTTTGGGAAGGAAGAAAGGAGGCTGGATGGACCCTTTACAACAGGCCTCTTTTAGGACTGGCCCTCAAGGGTGGGTAAAGCAAGAAAAATGTGTTCCCAGGTGTCATTTGTGCATGGATCACAGAATCCTTAGTGTCTTTGAATTACTTTTCCTAGTAGCTTGCAGGCCTCCTGCTCTCACTGGAATATAGAGTAGTTCACCAATGCCTCTGTCCCTGCCACGTTCCCCCTGTCCGATTCCCCTTCACTAGCACTAACTTCCTGGAAAAACATACAAGCACCGAAACTGTCTCCTCTGCCAATTCTCTTCTAGACTGAGGGATTCAGGTGGCCTCAATTTGTTTCTCTTTTGCCAAAAATGTGGATTTCTTCTGACACCACCTAAAAATGAGGCAGCACTCCGGAGCACTGGAAACACACTAATCTTTATTCCCTAGCCCCATTCACATGACGTGGGGTCAGCATTACAAAAGGCTAATGCCACTGTCATGTGGCTGGGGTCAGTATGCCCCACCGGTTAGGGTTGTTGTTGCACCGGAAAGCTACCACCTCCAGCCACACTGTGTGTTGATTCAGCCCTGACTCAGTGGGAACAGGGCCACCTACTGAAACCCCAACACCACTTCCTGCAGCACTTTAGGTTTAGCGGTTAGTATTCTTCCATTGAGAGTTATATAGAGCCTGCATAACAGCAGGAGAGAAAGTGACTCCATTTAGAAAGGAGAAGCCCACAAGAGAGGCTACTGTGAAATGTTCCTTTGGCTCTCTCCCCCTTTCCCCTGTATCCATGTGGCTGAACACAAATGGCTCTCTGCCTGCACGTTTGACTCAGGGCAGAATTTGGCTGGTGATGCATCACCACCAGCTTGGTTTGGGAGAAAAAAAACAGAAACTCATTTGTTTTGTTCTTCTTACAAACAGAGAAAGGAGAAGGGAGGTTATTTTATAGGCTCAGTGGAATACCCAAACCCCTCTTAGCTCAAGATTGAGACTTGCTACAAGAAGTTACATTTAAGAAAAGTAGTGGGTTAAAGAACTACCCAACCATGAAATGACAGAACATTTTTATTAAACTATTAGCCTCATCCAAAGCTTAATCAAAGTCAGTGGAGAGACTCCCATGGGCTCTGAGGACTTGAGGCCAGGTCTGAAAAGAGAACCCCAAAGAGATGAACATTTAAGGGAATGTCTCTTTGCTGCATGTCACTTGGGGTCGGATTCCAAGCCCAAAGTCAATGGAAAGACTAGTGCCGTATCAGACTCACTGGTGATGTGGCAATAGACACCTTAGATGTACCACAGATACTGTAGATGGAGAACTCTTAGTGAGAGCCCTCAGGCACTGAGCTAGTAAAGGGCAGACTCCTACACTTGTAATTAAAAGGAATTTTAGTTCCTTTCCTTTGAGAAGCTCTCACCCCTCCATTATTTGCAACATGTCTGGGATATTGCGCCAGGGGCTAGAACAGTGCTGTTTCCTTGTTCTGGGAAACAACCCCCCTCCCCATTTCCTTCATAAGGCCAAGTGTGCCAGCCTGCCAATGCTGAGCTCTCGCTGCTGCCATAGCACTGGCAGACACTGCTGTGAATGCCTGAGAGTGGCAGACAGCTAGAGCAGGCAGAGTGTTAAGGAGCAGCAAGAGCAGGCCTGGCTAACTCCACCCCTGTAACTCCCAGATCTGGCCCCAGTGGTCCTTTCATTACCTTCCACCCCACAGGGGCATCCCAGGGGGCAGATGCTTTCCCAACAGCTGGGCAGGGGCACAGGGAAAGGCCAAAGATGTCTCAGCCACCACCTAGACCCAGCACATGGCATCAGTGGTCGATCCCCCACTGAGGCAACTCATGGGACAGGAGCGCCCGCCCGCTCCAGGTGTTGGGGAGAAAAAGAAAGCAAGCCAGGCTGGGCTTACCCACCTCCTTAAGCTAGGGTGACCAGATGTCCCAATTTTATAGGGACAGTCCTGATTTTTGGGTCTTTTTCTTATATAGGCTCCTATTATCCCCCACCCCCTGTCCTGATTTTTCACACTTGCTGTTTGGTCACCCTACATTAAGCCATCCTCCCCACTTGGCCAAACCAGCATCCCGAGCAGCTACATTAGCTGGCAGCAGAAGTGGTAGAAGTCAGTGCTGAGCATTTAGTGTTCAGACCTGCTAATGTTTCATAGCTGGGGGCTGTGCATGCGAGAGAGAGAGAGAGAGAGAGAGAGAGAGAGAGGCACACAACAGAATTTACCTTTTCTTCAAAGAGATAAATAAAATCTAGATAAATAAATTACATTTAAAAAATCTATATTTAAAATATCAAAATTAGGAAATGCCAGATTTACACTTGCCCATGCAACCTTCATTCTATCCTCTAATACATGCATTGTGATAGACTTGGATTTACATTATCACAGACTATGCCCCTCCCATCCCTGCCCGGAACCCTGCCTCATTCAGCACACATGTTGGATGCACAAAGGGGGCAAAACCAGAGGGATTTTAATCCCAAGAACTCAAATTTTGGCACAGCTTTATATGTGGAGCCACATGCTGCCTCTTCACTCAAGATCTAGATACATGTGAAATGTAATGAAAACACAATGGACAGAATCAGAATTGCTCAATGTGACATAGGCCCTATATGGCAATAGAGGACCTTTTTAAATGGTGAGAGACAGATTCCCTCCTTTCATACTGAAGTTGCTCCCCATCTAGGGGTTGTGCAGGATTTATTAAAAAACAAGAAGTGATATTTTAAAAATGGTTATAAAATAAATAGGCCAGATTCTAGCTGGTAAAAATAATCATCAATAGAGAGTCAAAGAGAGCTATGTAGATTGATACCAGTTGAGGATCTGGTGCAGAACCTTTGGAGGAGGTGGGTGGAGAGGAGGAAAGCACTAGAGAGGATGTTCATCTTTTATTAATAGGGGTGCATGTCTGTGTATTGCAGAGGCACTTCCTACGCTGCATATTCCTAGCTCAGGAGTTAGGGCACACTAAGGGGGAAAAAATGACAAAGTCTTAAAAGGGTTAATGAAGAACATATTTCAGTGAAGAACAAAGAGGAGATTTTGCTTGGTTTGGGGAGATCTTTTCTGACTTATAAAATGGTTAAAGCTTTTAAGCCACATTTTGCAATGCAGCAAGAAGCTATTTCCATCTTAATATCACCATTTCTGTGCCGTGGAGTCAGTTGTGCTTCACCATTCAGTTGTTTTCACAAGGGGAGCGGGAGAGAGATTCTGCAAGGAGAAAATGGCCTGGCCTGAATTACATTCATTATTTCATTGATTCATCTGCAATGAATGGGGAGTTAAGGGATGTCACATGACTCCCTGCAGCAAGGAATCTCTTGGAACTATTCCTAACCTCATTATATACAGTAGCAGGCAGGCTACTGGAGTAGTGACAGCAAGTCTGTGCTGTTGCAGATAAAATGGCTTAACAGAAACTGGATCAAACTGGTCCAGCCTTGCGGGCTTTGCTTTAACCCTGCAATTATGAGACGGTATTAGAAGCAGGGGATTCTATTTCACGAGCTCACCTCTGAAGCAAACCCCTCCTCCACCCCCAAACATTTTTTCTTTCTTAAAATCTTTTTCCACCAAATGCCAGGTGCCTTCCAGGAAACCCAGTTAAATGGCCCTGCGCCCTCTGCAGAAGTATTCATTACTGCTGTTGTGTCAATACGGGTGCTGGGAGACATTTCAGCACTGTGTAGGAATGTAGCTATTGAATGGTTATTAATGCTAATGGGAGTGGTTGTAAAAGATTATATTCCCAACTAGTGTCCTGATCCAAAACCCCCTAAAGTCAACAGGAACCTTTCCACTGTCTTTGCATCATACGTCAGAGCAACCGACTTAGAGATACTCCCTGAAACACGCGTGCTATAGACAAGTACCCTGGAGCAGCATTCGCTACATGTTCTCAAGTGACTAGTGATTTTGGTTGCCTCAGTGTTTGGGTTCCCACCTTGAGCTGCTTTAAAGAGGCCAGATTTCCAGAAAGTGCTGAGCACCCACACTCCAGGGGAAAAAAAAAAAAATCAGCTCCCTTTAAGAAGTCTCAGTTTGGGCACTCCAAAGTCACTAGTCCATTCTGAAAAAATAGGGCCTCTGGAAGCACATTAGCAGTTGTTGACATAACCTCTAGCCCAGATAGATGCATTTGGTACAGTTGCTAGTTCTTTACCTTAAATGCTGAAATGTAGTGCAGTTAATTGCAAGGCTCCCATAAATGGAGATACATCTGTGGGCCTAACAACCCCTTGCATCACGCTGAAAATAGACCCTCGTCTATAGCTATTTTCTGCTAAGACAAATGTACGGTTCAGCAGCAGTGAAAAAAAAATATAAAAGACACCCACATGCCAAATGTAGGAGGCAGTGAATATTTTAGAGTGGCAGTGGTTTGGCTTTTGCCAATTTGCTATAATAAACTTAGTTTTCAGAACCTTAAATATTCCTTGCACGCTGGAAGCTGGCATGCTAGGTTTGAGATTGAAGCGGTCGTATGGGCCAATGAATTTTGAGTTGGGCTCTGTAATGTGGCACAGGCTGGGTGAATGGGAGGAAGAGTAGTTTTGGTCCTTTGATAATATCTTATGTTTAAATTATGCTTTTAATCTCAAAGCATATCAAATGGGCTTACAGACTCTGAGCCCAATGATCCATACATAGAGTCCTTTCTTCCACAGGTGATTCATTGACCTCAATCGGAATACTGCTGGTTTTGCAGGCATTGCAGGTTCAGAAGCCAGGAGCAGATGGAAATCATGGTGCTGCCTCCAAAGTGGAAGATCGGTAGGCAAGCAACCAGCACAAGAAGTACTGAGAAGGGGAATATTGGACAGTGCAACTGGACTAAATGCTGCTCTTATGCAAATTGCTCTCAGATGTTCAGTGCCCTGGCAGAACAGGCAAGGCTACGGTTTAAGGTTGGGCCAAAAAAACAGACTTGCAGTAAACTGAATGGAACTCAGTATATGTTGCTAAGTGCTCAAGCACTTCTGAAAATGAGGCTATTTATTTAGGAGATTTATTTTAAACCTCTATTTTTGGTCTCGATGTTTAAGCTTGAAGAAAGTTTTAGCAGAGGAATGAAGTTTGACAAGAATTCCAGGACATAGGAACTTTTGTCCAGTTTCCTTCATATCAAACTGGTCACAGATCTTTTGCATTGTAACTAGGTTTAATTCGTTTGCCATTCGATTATGGAGTGGCCCTTGAGTCAGCTGCTAAAGTCTGAAAGCCACTAAGATAGTGGCTATCTGGCCCCTGTAGTGGTAGGTCTATACTGGCACTGGAAGGTGTACTTTCCAGTTCAAGGAGACATACCTACACTAACTCTGATCTAGCTAGCATAGTAAAGAGAGCAATTAGCCCCTCACATTGCCAGGGCTACCTGAACCAAGTTGTTGGGTCTTGGATGGGATCATACCCAGAGCAGTAACCCCTCCTGCTGCCAAGATGACACTGCTATTTTTGGCATGCTAGCTCAGGTATATGCACTCGAGCTAGAAGTTACACCTCCAGCACCAATATAGACACAACTGTGATTTATAACGAGCAGGTGGATGCCTGTTTTACCTATTGTAATCATCTAACAAACATTTTGCATCCCCAGCATAGGGCATATACTGTGCCCAGCGTTTTATTGTTTAACTTCACCTTACAGCACTAGCTGGCTGTCTTGGTTTAAGCTAAGGCATGTGAATACATCCCAAGCTGTCATTCTTGCTCTGTTATTTGCTGCAAGTGAAGTGGAAGATCCAGGTAGAGGGAAGGCGAAGAGGGTCAATCTGTGCAGAAATAATTGTGCGGTGAAGCTTGGGAAAGGGCAACACGTGCACCCAATGCAACTAGCACAGAATCATCTCACTCAGAAGGCTGGAGAATGAGTCAAATGTCTGTTCAGAGCAGGCCTTGAGGGGGTAAGGGAATGCTTTGTTCTCTCTGACAGCCAAGGGAGGTTTGCTTTCCTATGCCTCACAATTCATTCACAGCTCAAAGACTCCATCCTGGTGCTGGTGTTAAGCCTCTGTGATCTGCCCTGGATTTCTGTGTTACATTATATTGCCCAGGTGTGGTCTGTCCCCAGTTACATAGCTGACTCACCAAAACTAAACTAGTTTAGGACTCCAGTGATCTTAGAGCCTCATCCTGAACAATAGTGCCTTACTCTAGTTCAATTACTGACCCCCCCTGAATCGCCTGCACATGCGAGCAATGCTGGAGAAAGAGCAGGCACCAATAGGGTGCTAGTCCACCTTCTGCAGAGGGAGCAGGGTATAGTCACACAGGCACAAGGAAACGACAGATTCTCGGCTCTACCCCAGGGCACATAATAGCTAAGCCAACCCAGAGGGGAAGCAAACTGCCTAAGGAAAAATGGTCAGGCACAGCTTGATTCCCACATGGAGCAAGCAGGGACAGAATTGCAACTCCCAGTTCATTCCCCAGCCTGCTCCTGGGGCAGCCCAACTCCATGCTTCCCAGTGCTTAGTTTGTGCCAGGGCTGAGCCCCAGCATCTCTGGGCTTGGCAGGTCAGAGCCCCGGCACCTCTGGGCTTGCCGGGTTAGTTATGAAAGAAAAAAAGATAGCTCAAGCCCCAACAGCTCTTTCATTACAAATTAAGCTCTGGTACTGCCCCTTAGGATAGGATTGTAAGATTCCACTCTAGCCAGTCAGTAGCTCACCACAATGACCAATGGTAGTAACTTACTCAAGGAGACGTAGTCCAGGCAGGCAGCTCAGCCCATCGAGGAGAACGAGGGTATGAGGCACCCACACTATAACTCCTAGGAGGCTGCATGGCGATATTTCCAAGTCAAGTTTGTCTGTCATCTAAAATTTTCCAAGGAGGAAAAAATGCCACCTAGTGCTAGTTGTGTACTGCTTCATTTCCAGCGTGAGGAAGTAGAGTGTTTAGAAGTAATCAGGTTTCAGGGCCCAGTACTGCCTCCACAGGTCATTGGCAAAGTTTGGATTAGTTATAGTGGGGGCAGGTTGAAGTTCCCCATGTAATATGTGGAGGAGTTTGATTATAGAGAGGAGCTGGTGGAGGGGAAGATTGCGGCAAATACGGCAAGGTGCGATTTGTTTGGATTAATACCTTTGTTTGTGCAAGATTCTCTGTCAGTTCCTCAGCTGCACCAGGGGTCTGCTTGGCACAGCTGAATGGAGTAAATGAGAGGTGGCTTTAATCTACCTTTTTTGGCTCTCTTGATCCCCAGGCATCATACATCAGTTTCCCGCTTGGGGTACCACCTCTGGGATGAAAGGGGTGGTTATGTTTGTTCAGTCCATGGCATTTCTGCTGAGATTGTCAGGACATGGATCCCTGTCTCGTAAGAACCAAAAACTGGGATCACCAATGACTGCATTTAGAAAGGGCGTCAAACCTGGTCAGAGATGGTATTTGCCTGCCATTGATGTTGACACAGGCCCAATTTGAGCTAGTATCCTTGATGAGAAAGGACAGAGATGTATCCTCAAGCCATCCAGTTCCATGCTGGGAGGTTCTCTGGCATGGACAAAATATCTACCTGATATCACATCAGGCATTTGCTTATTATTCTATAAAACACCAAGTCATTATTATTTGGAAAATAAGCTGCAGCTAGGAGCCAGGCAGGACTCCCTTGTGGGAGTTGCTGTACAGACGCTAAAGGTTCCATTAGCAATTGAGGGCTGGTTGAAGCAGGCAAAACTCCATTGATTTCAAATGAGTGATATTTGCTTACACCACTGCTAAGTCTAGCCTTGTATTTAGAATTTCTGGGCAACTAGTAAAGGAACTTCTATTGTCAAAGCTCTTTAGAAATTCTTATTGCTACTCCTGCTGAACTTGGACAAGGTCTTGGCATACAGTATATTGAGAACATGTGATGGCTTTATAGTTTATGCTAATCCACATCTTATGCACTTTATGCGCTTATCATCGTATATGCCATTAAAACTAAATAAAAATCTTCATTTCCTAATCCACAGTGTACTAAGTTGTGGGAAAATGTGTCTCTCACTGATTTAGCAGCAGATTAAAACTGTCACACTTTTGTATTTGTCAGTAAATGACCCTATAATGTGTTTTGTCTGATCTTTCCCACCTGACTACCATGACTGTAAAGAATAGAAGCCTATAAAGCTCTTTTATAGGAAAATCAACCCACTTAAAAAAAAGTATCAGAATTATTGCACCAAGCAGGCCTGGGTTCCTAGGCATTATCTTTAAGTAGGGTTTTTTGTTGTTTATGGAAAATTGGTGTGTGGTGGCACTAGTTCACCTCTACATTTTGGCAAGTTTGATATTCAATTTAGGATCAGAACAATGAAATACCAGCATCTTTATATAGCTACTCCCAGTTTGGTCCTGTAACTTCATCCCTTGGGACTAGTACTTGCTCGGTGTGAAATCGACATGTTCACTTGTCCTGAATGTGAAGATCAGAGAAGCATTTTCCTTTCACTTCCATTCTCCAGTCCACAACCCCAGGGGATTCCAAAAGGGGGAAGTCCCATTGACTTCAGGACAGTACTGATGGGTGCTCAGCATCTTTCAGGGTTGTGGCTGATCTCTCTGTACAGTATGTGCCATGGAAAGTGGGAGCTAAGGATCTTCTGTTTTGAAGGAATAGGAAATTGTGAATTGCCTTTGCACTGAGCTGTGTTGAACTAAGATTCAGTGAAGCAATGGAGAGGAAGAGGTGTGTTGGTTGGTAAGTTCCAGGACTAGGCAGAGCTAGTTTCAGTTTTCACCTTTGCCACAGGATCCCTGTAGGACCATGGACAAGTCTTAAACACCCTCTGCCTCATTTCCTCCTCTCTCCCCCCCTCCTCCCCCACCCGCAAATCAGTAAAGTGGGGATGAATCCTACTGCCTTTCCCACACCCTCCATCTGCCTGCTCTATTCCGACTGTAAGTTCTTCAGGGCAGGGGCAGTCCCTTACTTTGCATCTGTGGCAATGAGGGCTCTAGTATTAAATAGTGATGGAGGAATGAAGCATGGGCAGACATTGTGGTAGCAGTGTAATAAAGACCATTCACTGTCCTAGAATTAAAGTGAAAGCTGGGTCATGCTGTCAGCAGTATGAAACAAATCTCCCTTTCGTTGCTACCTGCTTTTACATTTGAGAGACGACAGGATTAAGTCTTTGCTGCTGCTCTCTGTTCCAGCATGCACTGGGGCATCAATCACCCACTCCTAATTAACTTGATGGGTAATTCAGCAGCACGACTCACCTCAAGTTACGTTGGCCACAGAGCCTACAGAATACCGCCACAAGGCAGCAGCGCTGCAGGAATGATCAGAATCCAGAATTGCTCTTGAGACAATAAGTTAGCTCGGGCCAGTGGAAGGAGCCACGCAGAGGTAATTGAGCAAGTAACAATCATGGAAGCAAATATTCAATAAAAAGCTGGACCAAAGTAAAGTCTCTGTCCATTATATGAAGAATGGCTGATTTTGGTTTGCTTCCTTGGGTCCAGAAAGGCATGTAGCCATTTGGAGAGACAGAATACAGATCACTGGGGTGCACTGTAAGGCAGGTTTTGGGGAAGGAGGGGAATTATTTTCCTCTTGTAAGGTCATAGGCAGGAGAACCATTTTGCTCCTTTAATCTTGCCTGGATTTTCAGACAGCCTATTCTCAGCCACAACCCAGCCATTTTAATTCCTTCAGGAGAAATGCCTGTGTAATGACAGACAGTAATGGCCCTCAGGCAAAGAACACCAGCTGGTCATTTTAAAATGGGAACTGGAATTTGTAAACCAGTAATATCCCTACCTGCTCCCATGCACTCTCATAGAGAGGCAGAAACTGGATGAGGGCAGAGACTACATACAAGGAGAATACAGGCAAGACCCAGCTGCTTGGACAAATACCTCAGAGCCACTCGATCAATCCGTGTGCGTGTCCGGTGGAATATGGCAGTTACTCCCACTGCAGCCACCTAATGACACAGATACTCAGACTGGTATTGGAGATTCAGTCCCTCAGCCCCACAGCATTTGACTTGCACAGAGCCCGATTCAATACCTATTGAAGCTAATGGAAAGATCCCCTTTAACTTCATTGGACAGTGAACTAAGCTCACAGCACCAAGCCTTCCCAGAGCTCTCCTCAGCATCTCAGCCTGTGTGACACCTCCAATGTCATATAAGAGGCCAAAAAACACCAGCAAATGAAGCGTGTGTGAGAGAAAGTCACAAGGAGCAACTGAGACTCCCATAGGGTATGGCTTCCCCACCATAAGAGCTACCCTCCACCAGTGGAGTCCCCTTTGCTGCTGTACACAATGCAAATGCAATGTCTTAGCAGATATTTGGCAGCCATTTTTCAAATGCTGGAGCTTCATTATAATGGTGGTCCTTCAGATGGGACAGAATAGGAATGCACCATAGGGCATAGAAGAGTTGGGTTTTGCCCTGCTTCACTGTAACTTCCTTGCATTCCTTTTCCATCATTGCTCACTGCCCAGCTATTTCTCTTTATGATCATCTTCACCATGCCTGCCTATCTCTCTAAGGGGAGTGAGGAGCTGAAGGTTGATACAGGAAGGGAAATGAAGTCAAGTTAAAAGGATTTAAGGAAGGAGAAAGACAAAAAATGGCATACACCTGATTTTAGCTGGGGGCATTTTGGACAGACAGGAAGAACATTCACTGTAGTTGAAGGAGGTGATGATCAACGTATGGATAGCAGCTGTAATTTGTCAAGAGTGCTCGGCATTAGCCCCACTTAAAATAAATGAGTCTCCTGTTGACTTCAATGGAAATAGAATTAGGCCAATGTGGAGGGTTTTTTGAAGTTGACATTCCAGCTGTCATCTTTGGTTTCAGCGCTCGGGGTCAGATCCTCAACTGCAGTAAGTTATCATAGCTCAATTGAGGTCAGCAGATCTATGTTTTGCACCAGCTGAGGATCTGGCCCAAAAGTTCTATCCTGAGACAGAGTTAAGTTTGGCCTATTTGTTAGGTCTCAAGTGCAAATATAGCTGGCTGAGGACGTCAGAAGTGGGCTGGAGAGGGAAGAAATTCTCAGCTCCTCAGAGAGTCAGGAGCTTTATTTAGTGAAGATCAGTAGCAACAATATGGGTTTGTGTGCACAAACGTTGCCAAGCAGTGGCATAAGGAAACAAGTGCGGGGGTGGTAGACACATTCTGGTCCCTCTTGCACAAATTTCTCTCTTCACCAAGTGAAGCCAGTCAATCGTTCTTTCATTTCATTGTTATTTTGCTTGGCAAGCTTACTGCCAAAGAGAAGGAGAAGAAGGCATGTACATAATACAAACATTTATTAGGAAAAGGAAAGAATTATTATTTGTATTATGGTAGCACCTAGAGCAGTGGTTCTTAACCTGCAGCCCAATCAGCACACAGCTGCGGCCCATGTGACATCCTCAGGGCCATACAGGTAGTATATATGTAACCCTTCTGCCAGGTGGAGCCAACAGCAACCAGGGCTGGGTTCAATACCTAGGGCTTCCTTTTCATCAATAAAACACAGAACTGGCTTGTGCCCCCACCCAGTAACCTGGAAAAATTACACACTACCCCATGGTGCCTCACTGAGAGGCAATACTTCCCCACTGGCAAGCACAGAGTCTGAGTGTAGAAAATAAACTTTTAATGAAAGGAGGGAAGTCACCTGACATTAATTAGGGAAAATGCCGCAAGCAGGATTCATAAACCTAAAACTGTGAGCAGGACACCTGCCCTGGAGTGCACGGGGCAGAGTCTTCTGCCTCATGTTCTTGAGTTCTACAACTAAAAGTTCCTTTAATATGCCCCCATCTGCTCCCTCACCATACCCCACTCACAGTGATTGTCCTTGGTCAGTGAGGACCCAGGTTTCAGAAGGGCATCTGTATGAATTCACCTCCTACCCAGCGAAGAAGGCCACTGGCTTACCCCGCCAGCCAACTGCTCCTCGCTGTCTGGCTGCCCCAACAGCCAATTGCACCTCACCACCTCCCAACAGACGCTGCTCCCCACTTTTGCCGGTTCCTCCCACTGGCTACTAGTCACCGCCTGCTGCCATCTGCCTTTCTGATGTGACCTCTGTAGGTCAGTCTTAGTGATTTTTAACTCTCAGCAGGCTGGGCATAAACACTGCCCCACCAGAAGTGATTTCAGCTCTCACTGAGTACTTAACATCACAAAAAGGCTCCTATGAAGCCTATTTAGCTCTATCTTTGAACAGTGGGGAGAAACAGACTAAACCAGACTGGGGACCCTTAGGGAAGAGCCCATACCTCCGGGCTGGGACAGCTGTTCCCACCCAGAGTCTGGCATTTGAGCCCCTGGCTTAACGAGGTCCTTTCAGCTGAGGGTGACCTTGTCATTTGGGACAGGTTATGCACAATTCTGCTCCCCTTTATTCATATAATAAAGACAACATTGATAACAGCATTTCACAACCTCTGCATTCAGTACTGAAGTGATTTGTAAACCAATACCAGCCAAAGTTGATCACTTTAAGCAACACTGCTCTGTTGGATATCTCTGCAGAGTAGGTATGTTCATGTAAATACAGTTTGCTCCTGAAGTCTCTCCTCCTCCCAGTTAGCTGTCAGGGGAACGTTCAATCAGACACTGCTTACACCTATATTGTGTGGATGCAGTCCACATAACATATAGAGCTGCATATGTGACCCACAATGGTAAATAGGTTCAGAACCACTGACCCAGAGCCTCCAGAGATCAGCCCCCATTGTACTAGGTGCTGTACAAACTTGCAGTAAGATATAAATGCTTCAGGGCAAGTATTGTGGTCTAGGCAAAGGTGATGTGACTGACTCAAGGTCACACAGTGGGTTATTCTGTCAGCTCTACCACTGGCTCAAGTCTCCCTAAAGCCCCAGTACAGTGCCCCACCCACTAGAGCATACTTCTTCTCTAGGCCCATCAAATTGCATTTACCCTTTTAGTTGTGCCTGCCACTTTCAATCCATCACCTGAAGATATTTTGTACCAAAGCCCCAGTCAACTTATGCACGTATGTGTTTGCTGATGGAGACTCTTCCCTTTTGTAGTCAGTCACCTTGCCCTACTTCTCCAGGGATGGCACAACCAGGACCGGCTCCAGGGTTTTTGCCACCCCAAGCGGTGGAAAAAAACAAAACAAAACAAAAGCCGCGATCGCAATCGCGATCAGCGGCACTCCAGCGGCAGCTCCACCGCACTGCTTTCTTCTTCGGCAGGAATTCGGCAGTAGGTGCTTCCCTCCGAGAGGGACCCACCGCCGAATTGCCATGGAACAGCCCGACGTGCCGCCCCTTCCCCTTGGCTGCCCCAAGCACCTGCTTGCTGGGCTGGTACCTGGAGCCAGCCCTGGCCACAACGCAGCTTTTGTGAAATCACACCCGCAACCTCAGGCATGAGTTATAGAAGTCCGCCCTCCCCCGCATTGGGCCCTCTTTAGAATGACATGGGCAGGTCACCACAAAGAGAAAGCAGTAAGCGGTCAGCAACGATTGGAAAGGGATTCAAGAAAGGTACAGGAAAGTGTAATGGGATTTTAGCTAAATCTATTAGGGTGGCCCAGTGGTGCAGAACATTGCAGCCATTTAGAGCATGTAGGGGTTCACCCTGTAAGTTAGTGAGCATAGGACTTTAAGATAGCCACTGCATTTCAGAGGTAGCGTGCGATGGAAGGCTTGGCAGAACTCCAGAGGCAAAGCACTGTTCATTAAACTGCAGAGCAAATGTGAATGAATCAGATGAATGGATGAATAAATGAATGAATGAAGAATAAGTGAATGAATATTGCATGAGTTGGTGCTTTTCATCCTGGGATCTCGGAGCTATGCAGCTCAGCTAATGTGCTGCAACTGAAATGATTCCTCTAGAGAGAAATACATGGCCAGAACAAATGAAAGACTATATACCAGAACATATATGCTACATGTTCTCAGAGCTGTTTTGAAGGAGGGAAAAGGGGGGAAGATGGTATTATAAAGATTTTAAACCCAAAGTTTTTCCTAAAACAAGATAAAGTCAAACCCTGGATTAATCAAGGACAGATTTTTCTTCTTTTGTTGTTACAGTTCCATACACTAAGTAATTTCCATGGCAACTACCTCCCATTTGTCCCAGGTCTTTTCTTAACTGGTGTCATTTCCTATCATATCACACCAGCTCCGTTTATAAAGCACTAACGCCAGGAACCCTTTGGTGTCTTTTGATAGCAGGAGGGTTACAGGATACCTACAGGCAGAGAGACACATTACATAGACACACTGTGGCAGAGTCCACAGGGAGCTTCATGCAGCTGCGGAGATTTTCAGAGAGACTCCAGCCTGCACTGCCCACAAACCCATTTCTCATTAGAGATAGGAATGTCCCTGTCAGTGACCTTTGTAAAAAACCAAGAAGCTGAGAGGTAAACAAGGAGGGGGAGGAATTTAGGATGGTTTAGATGGGTGCAAATCAGCAAGGGGAAGAAATTGAGCAGAGGAAAAAAAGTTACGCTGCATATCAGAGCTTAAGTAGTGACATCTACTAAGCCATGGCATAGTCTCCCAGTGGAAGTGGATAGAAGAGTCCATCACTTGATTTTGTAGAACAAGACTAGAGTATAACCTGAATGCATTAGGCTTTGCAAAGGGTATTTGGGCGGGGGGGGGGGGGGGGAGGAAGGGGGAGCAGCGGATATAACAGGGGAAGGGTGTTAGACTTGGATTGTTATTTTTGTATTTGAGTTTCACAATTCCCCACACTGGATGTTGTGTACTAGAAAGAAAAACTATGTAAATATACAGCCTGTATGTGTTAACAAGGGCATATACCCCCACCATGTCATTAGCTGGGATTAAACCTCAGACCTTCCCAAATGAAACCAAATGCACAGGCCTTCAACTGCTTGAGTCTGGGCTCATAACCGTGATCAAATAAAGGGCTGTTGTAATATCTCTTTCTGGCCACTATAGGGGGACATTAGCACAAGCACTAAGTGCATTATATGAACAAGTCTTTAGACTCTGGTTGTCAGCGCAATGAAATATTGTTCAGAGTAACGCAGGACTTTAGACCGAATACACAATGGGATAGTGGACATTTTGGAAGTGGTTTCTTTCCCAGCTTACTCCTGATGGAATTCTGTGCCAAAAAATAATAATTCTGTGCACATTTTAAAATTCTGCAAATTTTGTCAAATAAATATAAAGGCTCCAGCGTGGCATTGGAGAGTACAGGCCACTGGATGCATAAAGGTAAGAGATCACTCTGCAGCTCCCCCCAGGACATGGCTCAACAGTGAGGCTGCACCCAACCCTGACACAGTGCAAGGACTGGGCCTGTTCCAGAAATACCCCAAGGCCTTGCCCCTCCGTGCCATGTGTGGACAGGCAGGCAGGATCCAAATGTGGAGGGGCTTAGTGTGTGGGGGATCCAGGTGTGGGTAGAGAGGGTTCTGTGTGTGGCAATCTGGATGCGGGAGGTGATCTGGATGCATAGGGGCTTGTTGGGTGAAACAGTAATGGGACTCTGCAAGGGGCTCCAGGTGAAGGTGTTTGGGGCTCAGGAGGACAGGGTCCAGATGCTGAGGTAGTGGGGATCAGTGGGGTGGGGATGCAGGTGCAGCTGGTCGGGGCTTGGTGGAGTAGGGATCAGGGTGTGGGTGGCTCATTGGGGTGGTCCAGGTGCAGTAGAGCTCAGCAGGAGGGTCTGAAAAGCAACTATTTCCCCCTTTGTCAGCCCATTGTTCATTGCTGCTAACTAGTTGAGAGAGAAAGTAACAGGAACTTTGTGACTGTCTTCAACAGAATACTAGGGGTCTAATCCAAAACTCATTGGAGTCAATGAGATTCTTCCCCAACCTCAGTAGGCTTTGGATCAAGTACCTAGCGTTTAAAGCATGATGCACGTGGACATTTCTGCTTATTGTACACAAAATGAAGTGATGCTATGTGAGCATGAATTCTAGCAATTGCCCAAACTACCAGCATGAGCTGTAAACAAATTGCTTTTATCTGACTCCCATTCACCACAGAAAGTAGCCTTATGTCTGGATGGGCAGGGGGAATGGAAGGAGGCAGAATATAATTGCCTGAGTTGTAATTTGGCCAGGAGAGCAGGGCTGATCCTACAGCACTTATTGTAAGAGTTAGTGGGGAGTATAAATGACTAGGAGCGGTTGGTCTTGTCTCTCATCCAAAAAGCCATGATGAATGTTAGTAAATTGCCTTCATTTGACCATTGTTAAATCTTATCCTCCTAGTGATTAGAGCATGGATTTTGTCTGCAGTTGTTCACTGTGTAATGGGGCTTTATTGCCAGATGCTTACAGCCCTGTCTCTGCCCACATGCATTTTACATAATCAGCCTTGAATTTCACAGTTGTCCTGCAGCGCTACTAGCTTATGTGAAATACAATTGTTGCAATAGATGCTAGACACCGTTCATCTAATCCAAAGGTTAATAAGCACCAAATGTAGGGCATCGATCCTGCTTCCACTTACGTCAAGGGAATGTTTTGCTATTGGCTTCAATCTTAGCAGGCCCCAATGAAAGGTATTCATTTTCAGAGTTCTGAGCCAGTGGTTCCTTTGAATGGAACCCAGTCAGTTATTTTGCTGATATTACTCTTTCAATAAATTGAGGCAGACTTATTTTTTCAGTCATTTGGATAACGTGTTATGAGAGGATAAAAGAAGTAATTCTAACACTTCCTTTTTTTAAACCTCTGGTTTATAAGGAATAAGTAAGAGCTGGTTATTCCATCATGCAGCGTGATCTGGAGGAATGTGCACAATGCTGGGAATCAGGAGGGCCAGAGTTTACTTTTGGCTTGGTCACCGACTCATTGTGTAGCCCTGGGCAAGGCTTTTTGTCTCATATTCCCATTTTGCATGGAGGAACTTTTATACATACCATGCTGGAGTGTAAGGTGGATTCATTAATATCTGGACATCACAATGCACATGGGGCAGCAGGAAATATTTCTGTACTGTATTCAGAAAGGGGCAGAATGATGTATTCATAATATCTTTGACAATGAAACACTTTCGCATCCTGCCAAGTTACTGATGAATTAGAAACAGCAGCTATTAAAGGTAAAAAAAATTTCAAGTCTGCAGTACTGGGTAACTAGTGCCCAAAAATATTACAAGAATTGACTGAGAAGTTCTGAAGCATAAAGTGATTTTTAAACAAACTTTTGAATACTGGGGAACTTCCAGAGAACTTAAGAGGTAAGCAGGCTGATTAGACAGACCTCTGTCCTGCATGGCATTCTGAGTAAGAAAGTGCAGACCATAGTAAATGGATTAAAATTGGTTAACAGACTGATCATAATAGAGAAATTGTAAATGGGGAATACAGTTGTCCAATAGGGGTATTTCTAGTGGAGTCTCACAATTTCAGTGCTTGACCCAATGTTATTCAGTATCTTTATCAATGATGCAGAAGATATAAATATAAATCAATTATATCACTGCTGACAAAGTTTGGAGATGACCCAAAAATTGGTGGCATGGTAAACAATGATGGACAGATCAATTATACTGACTCACCTGGATTGCTTGGGAAGGAGGGCTCAGTTGTACAATATATCGCCTTTGTGTTAAAATGCATATCTAGCAACAAAGAACGTAGGTTGCATCTGTAAGATCGGGACTATATCCTATAAAGCAGTGACTTTGAAAAGGACATAGGGGTCATGGTAACCTTCTGTTCGATAGACTAAAGAAGCCAGAAGGTTACCATGACCCCTATGGGCATGTTTCCATATCTCAAAACATTCTTTTAGTGCTCTGCCAAAAACTGGGAAAGGGTTCAGAATTCTTCAAGTGTTGACACCAGAACTGGACACATGATTCCAGTAATAGTCTCCCTAACGTAGTAGACAAGGGTAATACACCAAATCGGAGTAGGGAAGTGGATTTTCCTCTCTTCTATACATCTCAGGATTACATTCCCCCTCTTAACTACAGCATCACACTGGGAGCTTATGTTCAATTGGTTAAGAGGTGATTTGATCATGGTCTACAAGTACATATATGAAGAGACTTCTGACAGACAACTGCTTAATCTAGTAGAAAGAGGCATAATGAGATCCAAGGGCTGGAAGCTGAAGGTAGACATATTCAGACTTAAACAAAGTGCCCCTTGTTTCAACAGGAAGGGTAAGCCACTGGAGCAATGTGCTCACGAATGCAGCAGATTCTCTATCGCTTGGAGTCCAAGTCAAGGCTGGCTATCTTTCTGAACGATACGAGAGAGCTCAACTGGAAGTTATGGGCTTGAGGCAGGAATTATGGGGTGAAGTTCTATGGCCTGTGCTATGCAGGAAGCCAGGACTACATGATCATAATAATCCCTTCTGGCCTTAAATAAATCTGTGATTACTCATCAGCACTGACGCTGTGTAAGTATCTGGGTTTGTGGTTTAGCTTTTTTGGAGCTGGATCATGGCTTCCCTCAGCCTACGCAGATACTATTTGGGAGACAAAACGTAACGACTTAGCACTCTAGTCCCTCCTGACACTCATCTCCCTCCTTTGCTTTAATCATCCCCTTCCTCCAGAGACTCAAGGGGGATTGTGAGGGGAACAGCTCCCAGAGACCAAGCACCAAAAACCTTTCATTACTGTCATTTTGGATGCTGTGACAGGCTACCCTTCAGTTCTTGCCTCTTTGTACTGTTCATGAGACAGTGCTTGGGAGCCAACGCCCCCGTCATGCCATTTGTCAAGTGTTAGTTTAAATAAGCGCTTGCCGCCTATTAATAGGCATTATTTAAAAATCTCTGGCTGGCTACGCAATCTCTAATCTAAAGCTAAGTCAGAGAATAGGATCTCTCTCTGTCCCTGCTTAGCTCTGCCTGCTTTGTTAACCCATATCCTACCCAAAGGATGGGGCCTGAACTAAAATCTTGGATCCAAACATTCTGGAACTTTAGGACAGTCCTGAATGGCAGAAACTCAAACACAAGCTAAAAACTTCATCTAAAAGGATTTGAATAGGAGATTTCAGAATCCACGAGAGCAGGAGCAGTGACTGCAGGGGCTACTGTAGGTGTTAACAGCCGGTAGGGCTGATCTTTGAGATTTCCTTTTCGGCGCATCAGCTGTGCCTAAGGAAACCTACCAAAGAGGTGTCTCTGGAGAGTCTCTGCCAGTGGGTGGCACTGTAAACTAGCAGAATCCAAAGGAGTCAGAGAAACCAAAGTCACACTAAAAAGAACAGGAATACTTGTGGCCAGGGCCGGCTCCAGGCACCAGTTTACCAAGCAGGTGCTTGGGGCGGCCACTTCGGAGAGGGGCGGCACATCCAGCTGTTCGGTGGCAATTCGGTGGACAGTCCCTCACTCCTGCTCGGAGCGAAGGACCTCCCACCAAATTGCCGCCGGAGATCGTGATTGCGCCTTTTTTTGTTTGTTTGTTTGGCTGCTTGGGGCGGCCAAAACCCTGGAGCCGGCCCTGCTTGTGGCACATTACAGACTACCAAATTTATTTGAGCATAAGCTTTCGTGGGCTACAGCCCACTTCATCAGATGCATAGAATGGAACATATAGTAAGAAGATATATATACATACAGAGAACATGAAAAGGTGGAAGTTGTCATACCAACTGTAAGAGGCTAATTAATTAAGATGAGCTATTATAAGCAGGAGAAAAAAAACTTTTGTAGTGATAATCAAGATGGCCCATTTCAGACAGTTGACAAGAAGGTGTGAGGATACTTAACATGGTGAAATAGATTCAATTTGTGTAATAACCCAGCCACTCCTGTGGAACAACAGCCAATGCCACCCTGCAAGCGCACAGCTTCTCAGGTGGGTTCAGCAGGACACTGAAGAGAGTTTAAGTTTAGGGAACAGATAAGAACCAACAGCAGGTCTTGCCCCAGATGGAGAGAACAGGGATTTGGCCGTGCCCTCCTGAAGGCTTAGCGGGGCAAGCACAACAGCCAAGGTACATGAGGCAAGTGCCTAGGTGATTGTATTATTCAGTGTCCACATGGGTACAGAAGTGATGGCTGACCAAAAAGTCATTAAAGATGTACCTCTTACAGGAAGGGGCAGCTAGTAAGAAGGCTCATGAGATTGTCATAAGCCCCCAGCTTTCTCCTTCCACCGTACAATGCCAATGGCTAACATCAGACAGCCATGGCTAGTCAGGCCTCACCTGGCTGTGCTAAACAGCCCATACTGGACAGTGGACCCCCATGCCTCACCATGGAGAAGTACTCCAAAGTGGGTGTGGCCATAGGAGGCTCACTTGGCAGCCCTCTTGCCTCTAATACAAGGTTCACAGCCCACACAGATTTACTTGGGTTTGTATCTCCAGCACAATGCCCAAGGTACAGGAGGAGGGGATGAGCACAGTGCTGCTAGAAGCAATACCCTTCAGGGGAGACATTAAGGTCTCTTCTACCTGTGTAAGTAGAAGTTAGATGTCACATGGGCCCTTTCAGAAGGCAGTCAGGACAGGCCAGCCAACAATCAAGCAGGCTCTAATCAGAGACTGGCTGGCCATGCTTTGATCTGGAGTTTGGGCTTGGTCCCATCACATTCTAGTGTCCAAGGCTATGTAAAGTCCATTGCTGAGAACACAGTTTGCAGCTCTTTTTGCACTAGTTCTAAGTGTAACCCTTTTCTCCCCCATGTATTTAAGCATTGTGTAAAGGCCCTTTTAGAGATACCTTGGCCAGGAAAAGCATCATGCAATGCTGAATTCACACCAATTCCAACCCTCCATCCCTGGGCTAATTCTCAGTGGTCAGACACAAGAGAGGTTTCCTGATGGATGATGCAGCAGTGCTCTCACTGTTGTCTTGATGCCCAGTAAGTAGGCAGGGAGGTGACCTACCTACTTTCACTGCAGCATCATGTTAGAACGGCACCAACCTGAAAGGAGGACATCTATCAGATGAGTTGCATATGCACCAGGGGCCTGATCCAAAGCCCAGAAGGATCAGGCCTCAAAGGAACAGAAGAAAATGTCGTATGGTTCTTGTGACAGTATTTCAGCTTCTATACTGTGTGTACTAATGATGTGTTACAGGTAAATCTTACTGGTAGCTTTAGGATGTTGAAGCAGCTGGTTCTCTTTATTCATAGGGCCATATATGGGAGAAGTGAAAGATGGTATGATGGGGCTGGACACAGGTGTCCCATACGTATGAGTGCTGAAACTTTCAGCAGGCATGGTCTGTAAATGTCTTCTGAATTGGTTTCTTCTTTGAGTCTCCAACAAAGTTTTTTAGCATCAAATATTTTGAGATGACAGGCCCAGTTGAATGTATTGTTGACCAATAGGAAATAGTGTCTCCACTTCCCTGTTTATTATTATTTTGATTTGTTTGTAGACTGAGTCACTCATTTTGTTCCAAGAGCTGCATCAATCTGATTGAGGTGAGTGAGATACCACCAAGCCTTGTGGGCTCTTAACTGCCACCGCCTGTAGATTAGCTGCTGCCTAATCTCAGCCTAACAATCCTAATCTATCGGTCTGTCTCATGCTTTCCTCACTGGGGTGAGAGAAGAGAATTCCAATTCCCGTGAGTTCTCTGGAGCTCATCAAGGCTCATTTGAAGTCAGGTGCAGCAAAGCCCCCCACCCCGAAAGCTAGAACTCAGGAGCTCCTTGGACTGATGTACTGTCTCTAGTGACCTGGCTCTTTCTGAAGGCAAGGCAAGTATCTGTGACTCTTTAGGAGCATCCTGACAATATTATGCACAAAAAGTTTCAAGGAAGAAGATTAAAGGAGCTAAGGCTTGATTATTTCCTTCTAAAATACTCTTGTCCCCAGAGCCATGGAGGATGGAGCTTGGGAGGTGCTCAGTCTCATTGAATTGTTCTCTTTTTCCTTTAAAGAGAAGCCATCTGAAGGAGAGAGAAAGAAAAAGTGTTTCTTTCCAAGAGGTTAATTTCAGGTCAAATGGTACTCCAAGCAGAGTTCATTGTTCCTCTCAGTTAAGTTCTCTCAGCTAAATAGGGCACCCTTCCCTTCTCAATGGCAAGCATTTCACCAGCCACTGCAGCGTCTCAAAGTTTCTCCTTACCTGGAAGAGGTCCTAGTTACAATATCAGACCACTCAGAGGAAGCTCCCCCCAGCTTGAATGGCGAAGAACTCATAGGAACAGGCCCTGAGCAGCCCCACTTACAACCTTCAGCAGAGGAGAGCTGACTGCAAAAA
The DNA here is from genome assembly GCF_027887155.1 of Malaclemys terrapin pileata. Lineage (NCBI taxonomy): Eukaryota > Metazoa > Chordata > Testudines > Emydidae > Malaclemys > Malaclemys terrapin. The sequence goes on from NC_071511.1 coordinate 44,630,975, forward strand.
TGCAAGAGTGAGCATTATTCAGAAGCACTGAACAGATCCCTAACAGGTTCCTGCAATGCGGGCTCAAAAAGTAATTCATGATTTGACACAGGAAATTAACACTGAAGGGGGAAGTATCCTGCAAGAATGGTGCCTTATGGAGGAAAGCGACATCTGCCAGATTATGTTATACTTAGGAGTAGTAGAGGGCTCACATGGGATAGTCATATGGCAGTTTGCCTTTTCCTCTGCAAAGGAAAAGCAAGAAGAGCAGCAGGAATCAATTTCAGAATAATGAAGAGCTTTGATCCAGGTTCGCTGCTGCAACTGACCTGTACTTGATTGCTCTGTCGTTACAGTACAGCCCACTAAATCGGGATGCGCTTAATTGGGAAATCCACTTACCAGGATGTCACCTAGGGAACCTATTTAAGCTCAGTAATACTTAAGTAATTACTTATTACTCAGTAATACTTAAGAGCAATGCCTGCTGCTTTATGGGGAAGGTAATTCTACTTCAGGGAAATGCCTTTAGGTGGCTGAGTCATGCCACATCATCCATGAATCTCCTGTTGTTCCTGTCTACTCACTCTTGTAACAGGACTTCAGCCCCTCCCTTAACTAGGATACCATCAGGAAGTATATGAATTGCTACACTGCTGACAGATCGTCACTGTTAGTTTGCTTCTCTGCACCAGCTACACAGCACACACTAGGGCTTCCCTGTGGAGTAGCTCAGAGCTGACCCTTGTTGCACTGGAATATGGAAGGAGCTTGCTGTGTAAGTAGTGCCTCCTCCCACAGAAGGCCTACAAAAGTCTCTTCTATAGCCATGTTATGCTCAGTGTTGGCAAAGCCATTCACCACAACATAATGATTAGTTCACAGTCAAGGTGGAAGGACATGCTGAGTAGGGTACCACAGAGATCCACTGTGGGTCCAGTTCCATTCAATATCTTTGGAAGTGATTTGGATAATGGCATACACAAAGTCTGTGGACAATACTAAGCTGGGAGGGGTTGCAAGTAGTTTGGAGGATAGGGTTAGAATTCAAAATGATCTGGACAAACTGGAGAAATTGTCTGAAATAAATAGGATGAAATTCAATAAGGATAAATGCAAAGTATTCCACTTACAACGGAACAATCAATTGCACACATATAAAATGGGAAATGTCTGCCCAGGAAGGAAAGGGATCTGGGGATTATAATGGATCTCAAACCAATGAGACAACAACAATAAAAAAGAAAAACACCCAAACCTCATTCTGGGAGGTATTAGGAGTGTTATAAGCAAGACATGGGAAGTAATTCTTCCACTCTACTCAGCACTAAGGCCTCAACTGGAGTACTGTGTCCAGTTCTGGGCACTGCACTTCAGGAGAGATGTGGACAAACTGAAGAAAGTCTAGAGGACAGCAACAAAAATGATTAAAGGTCTAGAAAGCATAACCTAGAAGGAAAGATTTAAAAATACCTACGCTTGTTTAGTCTGGAGAAGAGGAGACTGAGGAGGGACATGATAATAGTCTTCAGGTACAAAAAAAGATTATAAAAAGAGGAGGCCCTCATCCACTGAGGGGAGGACAATAAATAATGGGCTTAACTTGCAGCAAAGGGCAATTTGGTAGAGACTTAAGTGTTCCAGGGCTTAACTACCCTGACAAGTTACTAGGGATGTTATGGAATCTCCAGCATAGGAAGTTTTAAAGAACAGGTAAGAAACACCTGTCAGGGATACTCTAGATAATACTTAGTCCTGCCTCACTACAGGGGACTGGACTAGATGATCTATCAATGTCCTTTTCAGTCCTACAATGTTATATTATAGGGGATACGACTAGGGATAGGTCAACAGGTTTGGATAAAATTAACATCCCCTCCCCAGTATTCCCAAGCTCCTACACCATACCACTTACTTCCATGATTGGACACAGACAGGAAGTGGAGTTGTGAGCAAGCCTCCTCTCCTCCCCGCAAAAGTAAGATAGTTGGAGACTGCAAGTTTTCCCATAGTGGGTAAAGGAGGTTTGGGGCTCTAGAGAGATGCTAATCAGTCTACTTTTTACCTCCTGTAATGCTCTATATGCCAAAGCAACACCCCAGCACCCACATATTCACCATAGTGATATAATTATGGTGTGTTTTTACTCAGTATGCCTTGTGATGTATCATTTTAAAAGTCTTGATCTGTTAAATATTAATATCCTGTTAAATTGCATGTGCTATCATTGTATGTGAAGTTATCAAGTTTTTCTATGTGTTACTGAAATATGTTGTGAGGTTGGGAACACTCACAAGCAGCCTTTCAGGTACAACAGTGAAGACAGACAGTGTTGATGGCCCATTAAGGGGAATACACACTCTCAAGGATTACTGCAGGAACTATTGAATGTAAACCTCTCAGAGATAGCACATGCACAAGGGAGACTGTTTGACTCATGTTACAGCAAAGGATCTTTCCAGCAAGCTGGAAGAAGCTCTAAAAGGAAGGAAGTGACATAATCGCTTGGCCTCGCTCCCCACACAATGGAACACCTGAAAACAAGTCTAGAGAACAAAGACTGAACTGAGGAGGTGGTCCCAGGCTGGAAAGGAGTTCCACCCTGTGTATTAAGAAACTATATTCCATCTATGAAGGTGAGACACTGCTTGATTCAAATCCTGTCTAGTTTATAGAATTCAAATTGCAAATTTGTTGTATTTCTTAGGTAACCAACTGTGACGAACTGTGACTGTTCTTAATGTGGTATGTGGTCTTTGAAGGCTGAGTGGGGAGTGTTGGCTGGGAAGGCAGGGGAGTGTGGCTAGGATGGTCTGCATTGGGGGATGGGAGACTGGCCTTGAGGGAGGATACTTGAGCATGTAACATGAGAACCCAGGAAGGGGTTAGAGGCTCGGTGACACCTTTGCCCGGAAAACTGAACAAAGGCTGGGGGAGAGAGTTGGGGAGCTGGCTGGAGGCTCTGACCTCCCAAGGGGGCTGTGGTGCCCTGGGACCCCAAGATGGACCTAACTGAGGGGGTCCTGTTGTCTGTGCCTGCAAGACCTGTCTTGGACTGTGTTCCTGTCATCTAAATAAACCTCCTGCTTTACTGGCTGGCTGAGAGTCATGGTGAATCGCAGGAAGCCGGGGGTGCAGGGCCTTGTGTCGCCCCACACTCCGTGACACCAACCTTGGTCTGTACACTATTACTTCTTTTCATAACTATAAAGGGAAGGGTAACAGCCCTCCTGTGTACAATACTATAAAAACCCTCCTGGCCAGAGACTCCAAAATCCTTTTACCTGTAAAGGGTTAAGAAGCTCAGGTAACCTGGCTGACATCTGACCCAAAGGACCAATAAGGGGACAAGATATTTTCAAATCTTGGTGGGGGGAAGGCTTTTGTTTGTGCTCTTTGTTTTGGGGGTTGTTCGCTCTTGGGACTGAGAGGGACCAGACATCAATCCAGGCTCTCCAAATCTTTCTGAACAAGTCTCTCATATTTCAGACTTGTAAGTAAACAGCCAGGCAAGGCGTGTTAGTTTTTATCTTTGTTTTCTCAACTTGTAAATGTACCTTTTTGCTAGAGTGTTTATCTCTGTTTGCTGTAACTTTGAACCTAAGGCTAGAGGGGATTCCTCTGGGCTCTTTAAGTTTGATTACTCTGTAAAGTTATTTTCCCTCCTGATTTTACAGAGATGATTTTAACCTTTTTCTTTAATTAAAGCCTTCTTTTTAAGAACCTGATTGATTTTTTCCTTGGTTTTTAGATCCAAGGGGGTTGGATCTTGATCCACCAGGAGTTGGTGGGAGAAAGGAGGGGGATGGTTAATTTCTCCTTGTTTTAAGATCCAAGGGGTTTGGATCTGTATTCACTAGGGAATTGGTGAAGAGTCTCTCAAGGCTACCCAGGGAAGGGAATTAGCATTTTGGGAGTGGTGGCAGCAGACCAGATCTAAGATGGTAGTTAAGCTTAGAAGTTTTCATGCAGGCCCCCACATTTGTACCCTAAAGTTCAAGCAGCCTTGATACTTCTAATAAAATCTTTCTGTAGTTAATAAACCTGTTGTATATTTTACCTAAAGCAGTGTGTTTTGAGTGAAGTGCATGGGAAATCTTAGCTCAGTTAACAAAAGACTTATACATGTCCTTTCCACATTAAGGGAGGGGTGGATTGGCTAATAAACTTACACTGGTCAGGCTTCTGACCAGGGCAAAACAGTACAACTCTGGGGTCCTAGGCTGGGGAGCAGTGGGGAACTGGCTGGAGCTTCTCTATTGGTGATTCATGAGTGGCTGGCAAGAGCCTTCATAAACAACAAGGAGTTTGGTGGCACCTTAAAGACTAACAGATTTATTTGGGCATAAGCTTTCATGGGTAAAAACCTCACTTCTTCAGATGCAAGAAGAATCTTGCATCCATCTGAAGAAGTGAGGTTTTTACCCACGAAAGCTTATGCCCAAATAAATCTGTTAGTCTTTAAGGTGCCACCAAACTCCTTGTTGTTTTTGTAGATACAGATTAACACGGCTACCCCCTGATACTTGACACCATGCAAGAGCCTTCATGTAATGCAGCTGGGTGTGTCCCTGCCTGTGAATATTTGTGTGAGGGCAGGACCTTGAGAGGTTTGCAGCTTGTCACATTATCACAGTGTGAGAGGAAGCCCAGGTTGGTAAGACAGAGGGCTCAGTTCCAGTTCCCAGGTTGCACCTTGGGGAACCCATCACACCTCTCTCATAAACATTTGTCATTCCCTTCTTCATCTCACTCTTTTTTGACATGACTACTTTTTCCAGACTGGGTAAAAGAACTACGCTTGCTTTGACCTTAAAGTGGTACATCCCAGAATGTGCTGCTCAAGGGCTTTGTTATTGCAACATCCTGTGTTGCATGGCAGAAAATAGGATGAAACCTTTCCAGATCATGCTCTACTATTTGTCACTATGCCCACTAAGCTGAAAGGAGCAGAGCTGAATTTTTAGCATGAGTAATTGCAGACAGGCTAGAAGGCAGCTGAATAGAACCCCACAGTGCCATTCTTATTTCAGAGTTGCATTTAAGGCACCAGAAAATGTGATGAATTTACATCAGATTAGATATTTTTATGGTAGCACATATTTTTTGCACTTCTCACAACAAGTCAAATTTAGGATTAGACCTATTGGCCTTTCTAAGTGGTATAAAATATGCAAAGACATTTGTAATGTACAGTGAGCTCTGCAAAAATGTGAAATAAGTGTTGAAATGTACCTGGATTAAGTTTGTTTCCCTTCACACACACCAGGAGTATGAAAAGAAATGCAAATCTCTAGCCCCTGTGTGAAGTTATCAATGTTATTGCTCAGATGGGTAGAAGATGAAATGCCAGTTCCTATTGGAGAAAGTGATTTTCTATTTACTGAATTAATTTGAGATGTTACAAAGACATACACAAATCCAGTTCTGAAAATTCAGAACATTTCCCCAGGAAGGTTGGTATCATCTGTATAGTAGATCACATGCTATAACAGAGCCAACGGTAATAGACCTTTAGGGTCTGTCTCCATTGCAACAAAACACCTATGGCTGGCACATGTCTGCTGATTTGGGCTCAGGTTGTGGGGCTCTAAAATTGCAGTGTAGATGTCTGGGCTCAGCCTGGGTACCAGAGCCCAGGCTCAAGCCCAAGCCTGGATGTCTACATTGCAAGTTTAGAGCCCCTTAGCTGGAGTTAGCTGACACAGCCCATGGTAGGTATTTTATTGCTGCATAGACTAGGGTTACCATACGTCCGGATTTTCCCGGACATGTCCGGCTTTTGGGGGCTCAAATCCCCGTCCGGGGGGAAATCCCCAAAAGCCGGGCATGTCCGGGAAAATCAGGAGGGCTCTTTGGCCGGGGCCGCGGGGCCGGGGCCATGGTGCCGAGCCCGGCCGGGCGCGCGGTGCCGGGCCGGGGTCGCAGTGCCGGTCCGGGGTGGGCGCGGGGCCGGGCGGGGAGCCGGGGGGTCCGGGGGGTCCGCGGGGCCGCGAGGGCCGGGGGGTCCGCGGGGCCGGGGGGTCTGCGGGGCTGCGAGCCGGGGCGTCTGCTGGGCCAGGAGCCGGGGGGTCCGCTGGGCCGCGGGGTCCGCTGGGCCGCGAGGTCCGCGAGCCGGGGGGTCCGCGGGGTCCGCTGGGCCGGCGGGTCCGCTGGGCCGCGAGCCGGGGGGGTCCGCTGGGCCGCGGGGCCAGGAGTCGGGGGGGTCCGCTGGGCCGCGGGGTCCGCTGGGCCGGGAGGTCCGCGGGGCCGCGAGCCGGAGGGGCCGCGGGGTCCGCTGGGCCGGGAGGTCCGCGAGCCGGGGGGTCCGCGGGGTCCGCTGGGCCGGCGGGTCCGCTGGGCCGCGAGCCGGGGGGGTCCGCTGGGCCGGGAGGTCCGCGGGGCCGCGAGCCGGAGGGGTCCGCGGGGCCGCGAGCCGGAGGGGTCCGCGGGGCCGCGAGCCGGAGGGGCCGCGGGGTCCGCTGGGCCGGGGGGGCCGCTGGGCTGCGGGCCGGGGGGGCCGCTGGGCCGCGGGGCCAGGAGCCGGGGGGTCCGCTGGGCCGCGGGGCCGCGAGCTGGAGGGGCCGCGGGGTCCGCTGGGCCGGGGGGGCCGCGGGGCCGCGAGCCGGGGGGGCCGCGGGGCCGGCAGTGCTGGGCGGGCCAGGGGTGGTGGGCCGGGGCCGGCACCCCAGGGCCCGAGCCGACCCAGGCTGGAGCCGCCGGGGGGCCAGCCTGGGCCGCGCCTCCTCCCCCCACACCGCCCCTTACCTGCTACAGGCTTCCCGCGACTCAAATGTTCGCGGGAAGCAGGGGAGGGGGCGGAGACTTTGGGAGGGGGCGGAGTTGGGGCGTGGGCGGGGCTGGGGGCGGGGCCGGGGTCGCTGGGGGTGTCCTCCATTTGGAGGCACAAAATATGGTAACCCTAGCATAGACAGAACCTTACACCTATTGCCTTGGCAATAAATAACCCCCCCTCCACTACACACACAACTTATCAAAGCCTCTTGAATCTGAAAAAAAAAAAAGGGGGGGGCAGCTTTAAACCACCTTTGCATGCCCTATACTTTGGATCAGCCAGAGGCCTGTCAAGTCCTCCCCCCCAGTTAGAGTAGTCTTGAGACTGTTCTAATGTACTTTCTACTTCCCCGTGGGCCCTAATGAGCAGAGAATAACTGGAGTACATTGTGTTCCAGCCATGCTCCCTTCTGTCCCCTCCCTCTTTGGGTCCCTGGCTTGCCCCTTACACCAAAGGGGCACTAGTGTTACTGAGAATTGGGTTTACTGTGTGGGTCCTTCATTTTTGGTCCCAGTAGGATTTAGAACCAGGAAGCAGAGGCATGGCAAAGTGAATAGAAAGAGAGTATTCATCTTATGAACTTTTTTTTTGGGGTGGGGGGGAGGAGAGGAGAAGGGAAGAAATCAGTTCAGGCTTAATTTGTGTTGGGGGGAAAAAATATATATAGGTTGTTACTTCTTTGGTCCATCCCATCCTCGGTTCTAATGCAAGGACTTACTGCCTTTTCATTCAAGCACTAGGAGACATACAAATGAGACAGTGCTGCTCTCTGTGGGCAGCACTGAAACCAAAGCTGTTGCTGCACGAGCTCCACTTTAGAAGCTACTGGAGGTATTCAAGACCTACAGTGACAGGTTCCCTATTGCTTTACATCTCATGTCATCATGGAGGGCTTTGGCCTGCAAGGGACTGTTTAGGTTCTTAAGTTACATGCATGTTTCGGTGCTCAGTACTGTGCATGATCAAGGCCTCCCACTGCTGCAGAGTAGCTGAAAGACCAGCATAAGTGGAGAATGCTGAGTGGGTAGTATTTTTACACAGATGAAAATAACTCCCCTTGGTTACACCTTGTGTAAATCATCAAGCCTGGAGTCTTTACCATGTTCCTAGATGCCTTTATAAAATGCAACAGAGTTATCTTCAACAAGGTTTGTGTGACCCAGTTGTGCTCCCTTTTAAAGTAAGGGATTTAACAACTAGCAGTAATTCTTTGCAGCCAGGCAAATACAAAATTGCATCCTGAAAGCTAGTTAGAACAATTAAGGTTATTTTGCAGATTGTTCAGAAGCTTTTCATTCCATCTGCAGTTAAGTAGGAAGGGAGGAATCTAATGACAGGCAAATTTCAGATGTGTAAGGGGGGCTTGTCCAACCTTTGTCCTCACTTTTGAGGGTACTTATCCAAAGAATTACAGAGACAAATTAACAACTGCATTAGAAAGAACAATGTAATGCAAGGAGCCAGATTAGAACAGCCAACTACTATGCTGTATGGGAGAAGTGAAAGGGAGATATGTTCCTAAGAAGTTAGGAATCTTATTTGCAATAGTAATAATGGTTAAATTTCCATGTGTTTCACAGTTCAGGTTATTTAAGCACCCAGAAGCTTATCTAACCCTAGTCAAACCAGTTGGGGATACACCATCTGGCTGATACTCTCAAGAAACAGCCTCTCATGAGATCTCCAGTACTGTCTGCTTCAGATTTTGTGAAAAATTCTGTGATACTCTAGCACTTCCACTGCTTTATGCCAGTTGTAGAGGTACAAGAATAATTACAAGTTAATCAGATTCCTGCCCCTGCTCAATAAACCTAGAGTTCAAATTTGGTTGAAGGCTAATTTTCCCCAAACAAACTCTCCAATCTCTAAGTTGTAGGCAAGGTGAGCAGGTTAACATAGGAACATTTCCTATTAAGTTAATTATTAATTGATAGGACAGTAGCAGCTAGGAATTCCATTCAGGAATAGGGGCTCCATTCCACTAGGTAGTGTGTGTACACACACAAAAATATAGCCTGTCTCAAAGGTTACAGTCTAGTTTCCTCATTAGCACTCTTGTTCTTAACATATAGGTACAGCACTGACTACTTTGGTAGCAGGCATAACAGATTTCAAGGTAAGAAACAGCTCTCCCAATATGTACTATTTTTTAAGTGTACCCTTGATTGTATAAAAACAACAAGGAGTCTGGTGGCACCTTAAAGACTAACTAAGGTGCCACCAGACTCCTTGTTGTTTTTGTAGATACAGACTAACACGGCTACCCCCGATACTTGATTGTATAGTAAGCATAAACAAATACCATTAGGCTATCTTCAAAGGGCAGTTGTAGTGAAAGGTCTTGATTTAATCAAGATTCAAACCAAGTATCTTACAATTTTTGTTAAATGGTTAAAATGGGTAGAGAGCACAGCTATCAAATATACTATGAACCTACCCCTACAGCATGCCAACTGTAACAATGGTGCATTCTTACTAGTCTATGGGAGTCCCTCATCCCACAGAGGAGCTTGGTGGGCCATTTCATCCAATGGAACTCCATTAACTTCAGTTGAGTTACTGAGAGAATGCTTTCTTTGACCCCACAGAATGTCTACTCCTTGCATACCATCACAGCCAAGTCTGGTAATCAGAAACCTCATGGTACCGTAGATTGAAGTCAGGCAAGTCAAAAGCCACACCAGCTAGTGTGGTATTGAGGTCATAGCAACTAAGATCCCCTCTGTAAATCTCCTATTTAAAGAAAAAAACTACACAACTGCTATACTTAGGCATATGTAGCCAATAGCTAGTTTGGCAAGATACTATACACAACACATATCTGAGGTAGTAAGCTACAAAGTCCCTACCCTGGTCCCAACAAGTAATCACAAAAGTTACTATCAAAAAGGCAAACTTCTTGCTCTGAGGTTCCTCTCCTACCTCATTCCCACAATCCCCCTCACTAGACAAGGGGGAGGCACAAACCTCTTTTATACTCCTGGATTGGCTCTAATGGGACCCACCTGGTATCTACATGACAGGTAAGTCAGCAGAAGAGCTCTGCGTCTCTGTTCAGGGCCCTAGAACGTCAGTATCTGCAACTCTCTAGGGAGAAAGGAGTGGCATGAAAAAAATAATCAGTGTTCACCCCTTACTGTAATGAAATTAATAGGTAAACTCTTGTTTTATTTTCCAAGCTTCTAGCTGGAAGACAGATCAAGATGAATGGCAAATGAAAACAATCAAAACCATGGAAGTGGCATTTGAGTCCGTGTGCTTTAATTAATTAAAAAGAGCTGGAGACCTGAATTTTGAGTTGCAGAAAGAATTGGAGAGTTACACTCCTTAAGGAGCTTTAATACAAACACAAGCACATGCAGCAGGAGAACAGCAGACTTTTAGGTATTCAGTGAGCTCATAGATCTAATTTCAGTGGTTAGGAGTTTGTCTCAGCAGGTTCTGGGAGACTTACTTCTGAAGTGTGACTAAGCTGCAGTGCATTATCTAACCCTTACGATTACCAGGTGGTGTAACTTTGCTGCCAGCTAACCATGTTCCTTTCATTGAGCAGAGATAATTAAATACACTGAAGATCAGTGGTGATTCAGATTGTCAGTCCATCCACACCTTCCCAATCCAGATGGGCCCTGCCAACCAGGCAACCGTGAGGGAGTTTTAATTGCAGGGAGTATTAAAAACCTCACATACGCCAATGATCTGAGTAGCATGAAGGAGTCTTGTGGTTTCCTGCATCACTGTTGTGTCAGCAATGCAAATTGGGCTCTTCCTCTATAAACACATGACGTTGGCCTATGCCTCCTTCACCATTTAGTGCTTCAGAACATTCAGTCCTTTTGGGCTGCTGCCTCTCAGCCCAGTTAGCAACTTACTCCAATGCCTTTTCTTGGGTTATCTACTAAGATAAAGCTTACTGTGCAATCCCATGCAGCACCCAGACAAGTTCCTGGGCTTCCTCAGGGGATGGCTCAGACAAACTTGGAGAGAGAAAAAAGGCAGGTCACTTTTTTCAATTCATTCTGTTTTTCAAGCACTTCTGGGGGCTGCCAAGCTGGGAAGCATATGTGCTTGTTCTTGCAGGCCAGCCTGAAGCAGGACATCTCACCAGATAGCCTCTTGTCTTCCAAATGCTGGCCCAATTCTGCAGATATTAAAGATTTAGATAGTTCTCAGCATCAGTGCAGCATAAAATATGCTACTTGGTGGGGGGCTTAAAGCTACCTTTGCAGCACCCAGATTCTGGGTTGGCTGGGAGCCAGTGCAGCCCCTGGCATAAATTAGAGCTATCTTGAGTGGGGGTGTCTCAGCCCAGGATCTCCATGGCAGTATACCCCTCACCCAAGGTGTCCTCCTGTGCCTGAACTTGTGAGGAAGAGCCTGAGAGGACCACCACAGGGCTGATCAGCTCTGTGCTGTCCCTGCATCAGAGGAATTCTCCCTCAGCCCCTCTATGTTGTCAGACTAATAGTGTGTAGGGGTCAGGGCAGAACTGGTGTGGGAGAAGATATCTACTTTATCTTTTCAGGCCTTATCCAGACTAAATTAGACCTGCAAAGCCTTTCAGGTTCTCTCCCTTGATGGTTCCAATGTTGAAATACCTTGCTAGGGAGAAGTCATAGGTGGTGCTAGATCTCAAATGCAGTATCCCTATTTCCCTTGTACATATTTATCAATGGACTGAGGATGACATTCACCCATGTACAGATTGCCAGCACTGGGCTTGTGGGCCATTGAGTCCCCTTTAAGGCCCTATGGTACCTCTTAACAATACCCAGACTTCAGTGGAAGGCAAGCTTTGTGCTGGCCCTCTGAACTTGCTGAAGGAGTGGCTCTCTTTCCTCCACCTTGAACTGGAGGGTGGGGAAGGGAGAGACTCTCCGAGGAGCAGAGAGACGTGACACAGGATGGGGCAAATGGTTCAGCCATTTGGATACATTAAAAAACAAACAAACGGGAAATCCTGTTTACATGTTTTATTGAGACAATCCTCAGCCAAGTGTACGACTTAGCTCACCCGCTGAAATGAAGGCATTCGCTGTGTCAAGTTTGAGCTGCTGTTTTAAAAGCTTCCAGGGAGCAAACAGTGTAAACATGCAGAGGAAGTGAATAGAGTCTTATTAATAGATCCTTGAGACAGCACATCATGTTGCAAGGACAAGGCTTTCTCTATCTAGCTAAGGTACTTACATGGCCCCCTCAACTGCAGTATCTGAGCTCCTGCTGAGCTTTAATGTTTTTATCCTCACAAGACCCCAGAGAGACCCAGTGACTTGTTTGAGGTAACACAGAGAGTCTATGGCAGAACAGGAATTGAACCTACGTCTGCTAGGCTAGCAACCTGACCACTGGACCATCCTTTCCACTACCAAGACTGCTGGAGAATGGGAGTATGGAGGCAGCATGTTGAGTCCCTGAGGAACAGACATTCCCCCCCTCCCTCACTAGTGAGATACCTTCCCCCTCTGGCTATTATTCAGGAGAGTACTGAAAGTGCCCGGAGAGCCTGTCTCAGCTAGACAGAGGGCTGCCTTGTAGGGGAACAGGGATCTGACAGGGTGAATCCCAAGCACACTGAATTGCATACTTGGTTAATTCTAAACACTGCAAGTGGATAGGAGGACAAACTCTGTTCTCAGTTATGCCCATGCAAGCCCATTGATTTCACAGGTCTGCGTCCAAGACTGCCAGTGAAAGGGGGCTTTTGCCCTGCTTCCTATTGTATTTACAGTCTTAACCCTGACACTATGCATGGATTAATCATAGCAGCGAACTTGGAACTTGGTGAGAGCATGGCGCTGTCTCCCTCTGGCTGACCAGCCTGCTCCCTCCCGCAGGGGTTAAACAGGCCTGGAGTGTGATCAGCAGCCAATGAAAATACAGTCCTGCTGAAAGAGCCCTTTGAGACACCAGCAGGTGTCCTGGCTTGGAATGCCAAGTCTGAAGTGATGGACAGTTCCTGGCTGCCTTTCTCCTCCTGCTCACAGACACTGGCGACAGAAGGCAAATGAGTGTTATGTTTCTGAGTTTGGTTGGTGGCTTTGCACTGATTTGTTTCAAGCTTTTAATTTCTTTAATGGGTCTATTTTCTTCCACCTGAATCCCTCTGTGCCTCGTACTGCCATCTGGAGCTGAGATCTTCCAACAAGCCCCCAGGCCTATCCCTACTTTAGATTCCACCATAATTTTTAAGGTGAAAAGCGGCAGTCCAGATACTACATATGGGCAGCCCTGTGGAAGTTTGTGGGGTAGCCTGGATATAGTTGGAGACGCAATTTGGATCCCCCTTCCCCAAATGGAATACCCCCCCTCCATATCAAAATAAAGCCAGCCTCACTCCTTGTGAGCCAGCCCTCAGATTGCCATTCCCTTTGGGTGTGGGATTAGAGTGGCTGTAGAGGGCAGAAAGCCCACCATGGTCTGATCTGTACTCTGCTGGTCCGCATTTCAGTGGGTCCAATAGCACTGGATGCAGCCCTCTCTCAGGGAACTGACAGGAAAGCATTGGAGCTGTTATTTTCCACTGACTCGCTGCCCAGAACTCCAGATGGGTTCTATGGTGCTGAGCGCTCTAGTTCCCGACAAGCTTCTGGGATTTCTTGCAGCCATCCCCAGCCTGTTTTGCTAAACAAGAGTGGGAGAGGAGGCATAGGGCTCATTCTCCACCTTTCCCTTATTCTGCAGACCTGAGTCCACATCGTGACTCAAAGGAAAAAATGGGCTTGGTATGTCTCATCCTGGTCTCATCACACAGGCCCAGATCCTCAAAGGTAAGTGCCTGACTCCCATTAATGTCAATGGGAATGAGGTGCCTCAATAGCTCTGAGGTTCTGGGCCAAAGTCACCGCCACGTCGTCTGGCCCAGTTCCTTTACTGATAAGCAGCCCCTGCTCCAGAGAAGCAGGACAAGTAGAGGGTGTTTTAGGTTAGGAGCGAAGCGCGTTGGCAGAGCTGTTTGTGTTGGGGTACAAAACTGGAATAGAGGAGTGTTTGAAAGGCACTGGCAGAGTTGTGAAGGGGATGATCAAGACTGAAATAGCAGAGGGAGTTTCAGGTCAGGACGGAGGGGCATTGGCAGAGCTATTTTAGGAAATGTTTCCCACCCCCTTGCTCAGCTGATGCTGGGCTCAAAACATAAAATGTCTCACTTCTAAATTTAAAAAAAAATACAGATTAAGAAGCTGGGAGCTTGCACAGCAATTGAATGTTACCAGGAGAGACCAAATGGTCTCTCTGAAGGATACAAGCAAGGGTTTGCCTCTCAGTCAGTAGAAGGTTCATATGTCAAGCTGACATGTTTTGTGGAAACTCTCTGGAAATAATTTGAGAAGCACATGTTATTTGAAGCCCTCACTTAGGGTGCTGTGTTGTGATGTACTCAGCATAATTGCATAATGACACTCGCAATCATCTCATGGGGGAGGAAAAGAAAGCCAAAGTGCTGGGGGATGCTGAAAGGGTGGGAGATGAGGAAAGTAGGCAGAGAAACATTAGCTGGCTCACAGCATCTGTAGGATGTAGAGAGGAGTAGGCTGCAAAAGAGGGAGGAGGAATTAGCTGGGCTCATCATTTCCCCCCCACCAATGACTGAATACACCCATTGCAAAATATATTCCCATTTTATGTGCTTGGGCACTAATTGATGGTAATTGAAATGATCATAGATTGAACTGTTTCCTCTTAGCCTCTTTTCTTTCTTAAGTGTCTGATTCATCCTTGCTCAAAGGTACCTGTGTGGAACATCCAAGGACAGCCGGCCTTAAGGAGCCTTGCGACAGGACAGCACTTCAGAGGGCATGTGTCACAAGTCCCTCCAGGGCAGCCTATTTAAGTGTGAGAGGGTCCCATTGTCAGTTGGCCCCTTGTCCTCCAGTGTAGAGGTGTGGATAGAAACAGCCCTCCAGCTGGGGTCCACTGGAGCAGACCCCTTCTGAGAGGCAGGAGAAAAGAAACAAAACAGGCCCCCTTCCTCCGGGGAGCCCCTGGCAAGCAAATGCCTTGAGTTAATCGTTAGGGGTCCGATCATCTTTCCTCTCAGGGAGGGCTCAGAGTGTCCATAGTCCTGGCTCCCAAAAGCAGCAAAGGAAAGAAAAACTAACCAATGGAAGTCAGAAGCAGGTTGGACTCTCACCTGGCACAGAGCCCCCAGCAATTAGTCCTACAGCTCAGCACCCTCAGGCAAGCCGCTCGCAGGGGTGCTAGAGCAGATGCTTAGAGGCGGGCCATCTTCTACCCAGGAGGCTCAGACTGGCCAGGGTCACATGAGCAGCCTTTGTCCTCTCCAGGAGCTGGGAAGGAAGTGTCTGTTCTCCTCCCAGTGCTGCTGTCTACTGAGCTGGGCCTCCCCCTTTACAGGCCCAGCCTCCAGGCCTGACATGACTTGCAGATGTGGCCAGGCAGGACTGCTTGAGTCCATAGCTCCTCTTTAACCTCTTCCTGTGTGGTGCAGGGTTTGTACACCCCGTCATAGTGTGCAATTGGAGCGTGCTGCTATGCAGCTGTAATTCTAGGATCACCTCCACTGTTCTAGTTTTGGAGGCTGCCTGAGTTTGACACTGGCTGTTTTCATCACTGACTTGTTAAGGCGTCTACCACAAACAGCATTTCTGTGGTAGCCCTCCTGGACCTGCTCAGGTCATCGTTATTACTCTCTCAACTAGTAGTGATTGTGTGTGTGGAGCCACTGAAACAGTTCAAAATGGGGAGTAGATGGCTCAGTGCACTGCTAATGGATTAGAGAGCTTGTCACCTCCAGGTCACTGGTTTCAATTCATCTGACACTGGTCATGAGTGACCAATCCAGTCACCATCTGGCCTATGTGAAAGGAGCTGGTGATCTGACAAGTATCCACACTGCAGCTTCTACAATCAAAATTGGTATTAAATGAAGCCCTGAGTACTTGTCTTACCAGTGAGGTGAAGGACGGATGCCAAACGAATTTCTTACAACCTGGGTACAGTCGAAGGGTGACACTCATTAATAGAACAGTCAGTGTAGGGGAAGTTTTCACTGTCAGCCCTTGAGATGTACCTGTTCTGTAAATGGCAGACATCAGTCAATAAGGTAATTAATCCAGAATTTTAGATTTATTAAATTTATTTCTAGGGCAGTAAGACATGGAGTCCCTAGTTGATATCAGAGCCACATTCTGCTAGGCACTGTACAAACTCATAGGGAGAGAGAGTCCCTGCCCCGAAGAGTTTAAAATTCCCATAATATGACAGATCATTACATTGCTAATCATTATCACAGGTACAGGTGGCCCTTTAGTGAGGTTTCTGTAGGTTTAAACTGCCATAACTTTGCCAGCCAGAAGAGATATCAGCAAGGGTTTCCGATGCGATTTATCAAAAGGCCAATCATGTTACCAGAACTTGGCAGTGATTTAAAAGGTGGCTAATGCTAATTCATAGAAATGGAGATGACTTACTAGAACAGAGACAGCTCATTTCTTCACTGATTTTTATGTGGATGACATCATAAAAAAAAACAACCACCAGTGGCCTCTAGTGCACATGCATACTCCCTTCCTCCCTCTCTGTCTCACACTTCCTGTGTTAACAGAAGGAGCCGGAAGGAACAGCTAGCTGACAACAGCAATACACAATGTAACAACCTATTTGAATGTAGCCAAAACTGGGTGAATGCTGAATGCCAAGATAATCAACAACTCAACAGGGGTACAATCACAAGGTTGTGCAAAATTCAGAGCAGTCTGCGTAATGCAGAGTGCTTGACCACTGTGATCCTAGATATGCTTAAGAGAACTTTTGCTCTATTAGCTTGATAATAGTCTTAAGTTCTTAATGTATTATGCTGGGGTTTAGGCAGAGCAGAGGTTTCACAGCAGGGTGCTGTGTGAGTTTTCTTTCCCACGAAAAGAGACTTGTGCATTCACATTAGTTACTTGTGCCCAAATCCCATTGTTTCTGGGTGGGGGAGTCGAGTGGTTTCGGGATTATAATTAAAGGAGTGTTTTTATGAGTGAAGGGACAATAAGGCTAATGTAGCATGTGGCTGCATTGTGCAAGGAGGAAGATCTGATAACAGAGAAAGGCTTGCAATGAGGGTGCTACAGGGGCCAGCTTACTCTCTGTGCCAAGCCAGCAGGCATGTATTTCCAACCATGCAGCATGATCTTGTTCTGTTTGGAGAACGACGTTTGATTATTATGATATATTTATTATCTGTATTACTGTAGTGACGAGGGGCCCCAATGTGCCAGGCATTGTACAAACACAGAACAAAAAGATGGCAAGCCCCTTGAGGGCCAGGACCATCTAAGTGCAGGACCAGAGACGACAGATGGATAGAGACCCATTGGGGAGTACAAAATTCCCCTAGCTCCCTCCCACAGTTTGGGTCAGTCTCAATGTTTCATTTTGATTTCAATCGTTTTTTAAAACCATTTTTGTTTCTGTAATTAGCTTAGATTTCAGAATGAAGAGTTGTTTTGAACTGAAAGAGTGGAATTTTTCATTCTGAAAACATCAACACCACACATTTAACTTTTTTTTCCCCTTTCAAAACTACTTCAGGTCAAAAAATTCATCAAAGCCAACCCTGCCCCAGGAAGAGTTTGGGTTTCGACAATACAACATTTTTTGGTTTAAAAAAAAAAAGCTTTGTCAAAAGAATCCTGACCAGCTCTAATACACCCCATCTCCACCTGCAAAACAGGGCGATAGTGGAGCTTAAGTGGTTCATAAGCCTTGAGCTGGCTCTCTACATAGGGGGAGAGAGAGACCTGAAACATATGAAAACTATATTTTCTTAATGATTATCTAAAGAGGTGATACTTAACCTGGAACTCTCAAGCATTACGCACAACCTCCTAGCTCTCTCTCAAGTCATAATACTTTTACCCCAAAATCTCAGAGGGCTGTATCAAGGCTTGGTAAGTACTCATTTCTCTATCGGTGAAATGAGCGATTAAAAAGTGAAGAGGAGTGGGATTGATTATATGCCCTTGTGCCTTGTGACACCTGAGACAACCCACTATTTCCAGCTCTATCTAGCTAGGGTCACATTTCTTGCTCCGTTATAGAGAAGTGTAGTGACGTAGCTAAGCTCATATAGTGAGACAGTGGCAAAGTCAGGAATTGTTCCCACGTGTCCTGGCTCCTAGTCTCTAGCGCTGATCACTAGTAAAATATCACATAACACACTAGCCCAGGAAATGAGAGCAATTTAAAAGAAATTAAAGGACACATGTTTCTCCATGCAGCGGAAAATGAGTTAAATTTGCACTTCTGCTGGTACCTACAATAAATGAAAGCTTTTCTGCTCATATTCCAACCCATGTTCAAGCTTCTGGGGGAGTATCTCAGCCAAGTTTACAACAAGACTTGTCACTCATGTTTGAGCATTCTCAGTGTGTTTAATTGGGTCCAAGGTGGCTCCCAGGCTATTAAAGGCGGAGTGCCACTGATCTGTGCCATGTACAAAATAAATGAAAGCGAGGCAGCAGGATCTGTGGAGCAAATCTCCTGTTTGCCCCTCACCCTAGCTTCTTTTCCATGGCATACAGTTAGATGTGTTAGTGGAAGGAAATGCTCAGCAAGCCCAGGTAGACACCTCCCTTTGGTCTCGGAGCTGGGGTGCTGTGATGGAGTGAGTAGGGCAGGAACCAATCACATTGCTGACATAGACCGGAGGTGAAACTTCCCTCTCAGAGATGACTTCGCTATGGCTCAAATGTGGCAGTTCTCCCTCACGCAAAGCCCCCACAGACTGTAACAAACTGGAAATCTCAGCAGCTTTGCCTGAATACATGTGCATTGATCCTTCTGTGCCCTGTGAGGCTGAATTTCACCTGCAGTTTCCATTTGTGTGCCAGGGCTGTGACCACAGCGGCAATAGAGCATCTGGTCCCACGTTTATATCTCCAATTCTACCCCTGGACCTAACGAAATGACTGTACTAACTCCTTGGGACAGAGACTGTTTTTTTGGTCTGTTTTTGTGCAGCACCCAGCAGACGGGGTTCTGGTCCTCGACTAGGGCTCCTAGGATCAACTACAGGACAAATAATAAACTCTTCTGCACAAATCCCTGAGGTGTGAGAGCAAATGTGCAACCAACTAGCTATGTAAGCATTTGTGTGACCAACCGAGATTGCAGTAGCATGGTGTGAAGCGGGCATGTAGGTGATCACAGACCTCAGGGCTATGTACACACACTCATTTAAACACAAAGAGATGGGTGTTAAAATCCCATAGCACTTTCAGTAAGATTAGGGGTTTTCTTGGAGTCCTTGGCCAGCATCTCCTCTTCTGCTGATCAAAGCTGGGAGCTGTGGATGCTTTGCATCTCTGCTAATCAGGCCCACTTCCTGTCCACCCAACTGCCATCCACCTCCCCAGAGGTGGCTACATATTGCTGCTGCTCTGTGTAGTGTAGTGACAACAGTTTGTCAAGTGCTGTAGGTTCCTTAGGAAGGAATAGCTATTTAAATAGAAAACAACATTTCTTGTGGATGACCAGGTCATTCTCTTGGAGAGCAGATACATTCTTGTCTACTTGCAGTGTCTTCAGACCACTGAGTCACTTACACTAAAACCTCAAGAGTAGTGGGTTCTAGTTAAGGTGACCATATTTTCCCAAAGGGAAAATGGGACACCGCATGGGGCTGGCCCGAGGCCCTACCCCTCATCACCCACCCTGAGGGCCCCACCACCCGCCTGCGTGGGGCCGTCCCGAGGCCCCCCTCTACTCCCTGCACATGGGGCTGGCCCAAGACCCCCTGCTGCCTGTCCATGCGGGACTGGCCTGGTCTGAACCACTCTCCTAAGCCCTCCCTCCTGCGCAGGGCTGGCATTGCTGATTGCCTCCATCTCCCCCAAGTTCCTCCATGCCCCACAAGGGGTCGCACACCACTTTTTTGACAAAACTGTGCATTTGTCCAGTTTGCTCTTGGAAACTGATAACCAGTTGGCAAGAGCAAATGGGACAAATGCCCAATTTTGCTAAAAAAGTCGGGACAGCTGGGACAGGGCTTAAAAAAGGAACAGTACATATGGTCACCCTAGTTCTAGTCATATTGTCTGGGGTGGAAAAATTCAAAGAGGCTGTAGCCTCTGTGAAAAAAAGAAGAAGAGAGGATTCCCATTGTGGAGAGGAAGGATCCAAATAGCTAGGAAGTTCATTGATATCAGCCCCTCTCCTCCGCAATCAGGCTTTTTCAAATCCATGCCAGCCACTGAGGTGAGAAACACCTGCTTTAACTCTGTCCAGGGAATGTTGCGGTGGTCTCTCAAATTGCAAGCAGCTGTGGAAGTGCTTATGCAGCTGGTGATTTTCAGAGAGGGGTTTTGTTTTAAATGGATTTTCCATGCCTGTCAGTATTTCCACAGTGAGACCTGGAGGTTGAGGGAGAGTTTGCTGCGAGATTGTACAGATCAAAAGTGCTCCTCTCTCTAGGCTTCTCTGCACAATCACCTCCGTAATGGTTTCACAGTTTAGTGATGGAGAGGCACACAGGAGAGTATTGGCTTGCTTTTTGGCTAATGAAGTAGAATGTCTGTATAGAACTGGGGGGGGGGGACGCACTCACTGATTTCAGCTCGCAGGGATTCCTGCCTGCTATATAGGATGCATGCACCCTAGGGAATGTTCTTTCACAAAGGAAAACAGAGATCCGGAGGTTTGTTGCTTACAATCCACCAGGCTTTATGGGCTGAATCCTCAGCAGGTGTAAATTGACATAGATTCTGATTTGCAGAATCTGGCCCTGTAATTAAGCTTCAGAAACAGACACCCAACTTCTGGGTAGAGCTGGCTGGAAAAGTTCAGACAAAACAGTTTTTTTTACAGGATTTGCTGATTCGTGAGAATTGGAACATTCTGGGGAGATGGTGGGTTTTCAATGAAGTCCCTCCAGAAGCTAGGCAGATTCCCAAATGCTGAGCTTCCAGTTCAAATCAGCCCCACAACCTCAAGTGCAGCTCATCAAGCCCCACTGAAATTGTAATAAAAATGTGGGAAAACAGGAATTTTACATGGTTGTGGCAAGCCAGCACTGGGATCACCCAAGCCAGGTTCTCAGAAGATCTTCTAATCTTAGCCAATTGCTTGAGGGTTCTGGTCTTATTTTCATATTTACAATGACACCCTGAGTTGGCTGAGTTTCACTGGATTTCAAGATTTGTTTAGAGATAGGCCTAAGCCACAAAATTTGGACCCAGCCCTGGATTCAGACTTCCCTCAAGTTCAGGGATCTGGGTTTTGGTTCTAAGTTCCTTGCAAACATTTCTAGTTCGGGAGGAACAGGCCTCGTTGGTAAGAGAAAATTGTGTGGAACAAGACATTATTTTGCTAATTGTTAATAGGAACACAGGAATTGCCATAGTGGATCAGACCATGGGTCCATTCAATGCAGAGTCTTGTCTCTGACAGTGGCCAAAACCAACTGCTTCAGAGAAAGGCACAAGGACACTAAATTTGGCAAATGTGGCATAACCTAGCCACAATGGAAGTGTCTTACTAACTTCCATCAGCTAATGGTTGGCTTATGCTTGGAAGCATGCAAATACATGGAGTGAAGAATGTTGGTGGCGCATTAGATGTTTGACTGTTTGCTGGAGCTTAAGTACTGGAGTGAACGGTTGGATATGTTTGCACCCAGGAGTGGATTATAAGAATAATGCGGCCTGGATACCTCTCAGAAACACTGTCCCAACTCTGCTGGTGGAAGACAGGTGGTTGTGGGCATGGTCACATATGTCAACACGGGCAGATCCAGGTGAGGGGAGGGGTGCTGATAAATCACATATGCAAAGAGATACTGGGGTATACAAGCAAATCTCTAGGTGAGCCAGGCTCCCCATCAGAGCACAGGGGCCGCTGACCAGATCAGGAGAGAGGCCTCCTTCAGAGTGGGCTCTGGATTCACAGGCCATAAAGGCACAGCAGTCTGACTTTGCCTTTCTTATCATCCACCAGTGACATTCCTTTCCCCCTCACTACCATCCTGCTCTCATCCCTCATCTGATGTTCCCAGGCAGGAAACCCTCAGTATACATTCCCCTGAAAGCTGGGGCAGTGATGATGAGGGAAAAGAGCCAAGAATCATGGCAAGTAAATAAGGGATTACAAGTAGCTAAGGCCCTATGGCTGGCAACTCTCCAGGACTGTCCTGGAGTCTCCAGGAATTAAAGATTATATCATGTGATGACACCTCCAGGAATACATCCAGCCAAAATTGGCAAATCTATAAGGCCCAGATCCACAAAGGTAATTAGGAGCCTAAATACCTTTGTGGATCTGGGCCCATGAGCCTTTATACAGCCTTTGCAGAAGAGGCCTAGTGGCTCTGGGCTCCCTGTTAATTGGCTAATGAACCAATCCCCGTGGTTCCCATTTGCAATGCAGCAGCAGGGTCAAAGCGGGCATTGACATCCCGACGGATGTTTGATGGAAAATAACTGTGAGAAAGGAATAAACCGATTAACTGCTGACGGCAAACCCTGCTCCCCCCTGCCCAATAGAAGAAATGTGTGCATCTCTAGTGGATTTCAGGGGTTGGGGAGGGGGAATCGATGGCTGCAGAGTTAGGAGAAGGGAAAATCCTTTCCCACTGCAGCTAAAAAGATAATCTGTGGGAGGCAATACCCTCTGCGAAACAGGAAAGCTTTTAAGAGGCATTAACACTTTAATTCGGACTTCCTCAGCATCCCTAGTACAAGCTGTGATTAATTACTCAAGCCACCTTGATCTCCCTGGGAAACATTGCTTGGCCTGGCCCTCGGGCAGGAGATTGGGCCCGCACAGAGAGCTCCCCTGGGGAACCAGCAGAGTGCCCTCCTCTTCACCCACTAGCCTGAGATAAGCTGAAAAGATGGATTTGCAGAACTTGCTCTGGGAATTAATTGCTTCCAAAGGCCCATTCATGCTGGAGGAAGGGACTTAAGGTTGACTAAGAGCCTGAGCTAGTTTAGTTTTCTCTTGATCTCTGTGGCCAGCACCTGGATGAGTGTTACTGTAGCAACAATGGCGAGGCCTGTCTCAGAAAGATCACAGCTAAAATACAGTGTGGCAGTTTTCCACATGGATTTTCACAGCCTTCCCTCCTTTCCCCTTCCATCAACCCCCTTCCTCCCATCATTCTTCCTCCCCCGCCCCCGGTGGTGTATTGGTATTATTTGTATTGCAGTAGCACTTAGAGGCACCTAGTGACCCAGGCAGCTGCTCAGACTGAACCTGGGTTTGACATTCAGTACATCTGGGGCTTGCTGTAACTGCAGAGAAATTCAGTTCCCCCTGGAACATCTCCTTTTTCCTCTCCTCCTCCTGCCACTTGGCTTCCCCATCTTTGGGCAAGGGGAAGCACTGCCCCCTGGATCTGTGGGGAGTGCCAGCTGGTTATCCTCCACATCTTGGGAGAGGTGGAGGCTGCCACATGGGACCACTGTCCCCCTCCCACCAGTTCCTGGTCTCCTCTGGCTTGATTCCCTATAGTGCGTTGGGAGAGGGAATCCCTGCACCTGGCTTTGCATTAAGCTGCAGGGGTCCGTTAGCCCTTATGATGACAGCTAGGACACCCCTCCAGGAGCTACTGCACTGAGCTTGATGGGGCATTCCCAGCCCCTGTAGTTTACTGCAGAGATGATACAATAGGACTGGGAGTACAGTTCATTGAACTTCAACCCTCCCCTGGGTGACTCCTGTGAAACCAGTTGTGAATTGACACCCCCCACCCGCAAGGATCAAAGTTCTGCTTTGCATGTTCTCCTTTGCCTCTTCTTGACCAGGACTCTGTATATACTGCAATTTCCCAGACATGAAACTTGCTATTGAGTCTGTATCTTGCAGCAGAATTATGTTTCAGAATCCAAGCTTTCATTATTAAAAAGAAATCATTTCTAGCCCTTATGGTGTAAAGTAAATCTTCTGTAAGCGAAGCAAGTATAAACCAATGCAATGTTACCTTCCTGAGATGTATCAACCACCCCATTCAGCTAAGTGGGGTGTGTTAACTCTGAAACCTAATGACGGCCATTTACATGTCAACACTGCTAATTACTTTACTGCTAATCATTTTAGGAGAAACAGCTAAGGTGTCTATGGTCTTAGCTGTCTCCCATGCCTTGCCAGTTGCCCAAAGACAAACTATTCCCTATCCAGCCTCTACAAGCTTCCTGCAGAGTCTATCAGGCCTTCCTCTTGACCTTCATGGTATTATAAAATCTATGGGCCAAATTTCATGCTAATTTAAATCCTGTGCAACTCAACTGATGACAGTGTAAGTCAAGACAGAATGGGACCCGCCAGATCTCTATATAAATAGCTGCAAAGAAGTACTAGCCACATTTCAGTTACCTGAAGCACCATCAACAGCAGTGAATTTTCTAGTGTGATGCTGGATATAATTCAATTCAGTTTTCTCCTCCTCCTCGGAAGCACTTTAGGAAAATAGGCCTGTAACCTGGCATTTCAACACTCACTGAGAAAACTATAGTAATGGCAGTTCTTCCTAGCTGCAAAGATGGCCCCCAGGCAATCATTCCCTAGTTCTTAAAGGGGAATTAGGTTCTGCATGGCCATTTATTTACAGGGAACTCGATATGCCATCTATTGTGGAACTAGTGGTTAAAAGCAACTTAACATTCAAAGGTGTCTATGCTGCACAGCAGCAACTGTTAACTACAACAGGAGGGTGGACTGCAGTTTGTTTCTAGTGGCCATGGCTCTGAATGCCTGTGAAAGAAGGAAGCAAATTGTTTACTAATAAGACCTTGGCCCAGAGCCTGAGCTGTGGACAGGCTATGCTCAGTGCCGCTCATAAAGGAAGGTACAAAGGTGGCTTTAAGCCATATCTGTGACCCCATCCCTCATACCTGGGGCCATCTAAACACCGGTCCAGTCCCTGGTATAACTGTAGTGCACTACAGCTCTGAGACTGATCCACCGGCGGCCGATTTAGCAGATCTAGTGAAGACCCGCCAAATCGACAGCAGATCGCTCTCCAGTCGACCCCTGTACTCTACCCCCGACAAGAAGAGTAAGTTAAGTCGACCCCCTGCTGTGTAGACCCTTCGGTAACTTGACCTAAGGTACGTCGACGTAGCTGGAGTTGCGTAGCGTAGGTCGACTTACCATGGTAGTGTAGACATAGCCAGAGTTATGGACTGATAACTGAACTCCTTAGACCCTGTCTCCCCCTTACAAGCTGCTAAGCTGCATCCTTTGTTTCTCTATAGAAGATAGGCTGTTAGAGGCCAGTACTGCTACAGCTCCTTCCAGCCAGGGGCTGCGTGTTACAGTGCTTTTCAAACACCAGTGAATGAGGCCTTAGCCTCATCTACTAGCTCCCGTGTGCAGGTGGGGAAGCTGTATCTACAGTACAGCCTCGTTTGCACAGGGTTTGCGGTAGAACAGCCAGGAGAGTTTCAGCATGGCTAAGCTGGAATACTGCTCTCCTCTTGGGAAGCACGTGCAATGCCAGGTAAATTACCAGGAATTATGGACACAACACTGTGAGGGGTGAATGCAGGACAATCTGTGCCATGCAAGTCTCAGGGCCAGGAGGTGCAGCCCATGGCTAGAGGGGGAAAGGTGACCATATTATTAGTCTTCATTATTTGTTTTGCTGTAAAACCTAAGAGCCCCAGTCATGGCCCAGGACCCCGTGCTGCTCCAATTCCAGGCTGCTGCTATATCAGAGTGGCCTTTCCCTAGTTGCCTATGGGCTGCAGTGCAGCCGAGTATCTCCATAGTGTGCGGTGCCATGATTACTCCCTTCCTGCCCTGGCACACCCCCGTATACCTCCCGGCTCTACAGCATTGGCCCTACTGCACCAGAGAAATATTCCCACGGGACTCATTTTCAGCCCATCTCTGCTGCTGGAGCAGTGTACAAGGGCCAGAATGGGCTGCTCAGTCTAGGACCTATTGTCTGATGTTGCCATCCCTTATAGGTTATTATAGAAGACACTATTTCAACACCAGGTCTGAACATGCTTGTTAGCATTCCTACTGCTCAGATGAGGTTCCAGTCCAGGGGAACAATAGACACCCTTCCAGGGCATAAGGATCAATATGTTTTTAAGTCCTCATGCACTCAGAACCAACTTACTGACTCCAGTGTAGTCATTTCCCCATGAGGTCACTGCTGCCCCTGGCCCAGCCCCCTCTACTTCCCATGCTGCATCTGAGGCACGGACAGGATTTCTGGGGGTTGACATAATGAGGCTGAGGGGGCTGCGTGTTACCAGAATACAGACAGCTTTGGTCACTGTCCAAAGCGTGCAGAGATCTCTCCCCTAGGTGTACTTGAAAGCCGCTGACAAACCCTGGATAGCAGAGCTCTCACAGATATTATTGCCTACAAAGGCTGAATTAGCAGGGACCTGCTTTCATTATTAGTCCCTGCATTACACTTGGCTCTGAGCCCATGGTCTGGGTCATTCAGGCAGTTTCAAGGATGGAAGGTTCAGGTATCATGCTGTCAGTTGGTTCACACCTATAGCAGACGCTTGAACCACCTGGTGCTTCTCTATTCTACTTATCGCACTGGAGGAGGAGAAAGCTGGAATCATTCTGATCTCTTGCCCCATAGCAATATTCCCTAGCAACGTTAGCTACAAAACCGCCTTAAAAGCACCCCCCTCATAAAATAAAACCACAGAGGACAGCAACACATAGAAGGGCCCAGCCTGTTTCTGTGCATCAGAAATGTCATCCTCTCTCAGGCCACTTTTGCTTAGAAGAATATGTGCTGGGCATTGTTTAAAATTTCCCTTCATCCCACAGGGGGTTCTTGAGAAGAAGTCAAAGGAAGAAAAGGCGATGGCCAGCTGGTCTAAGAAGGGCCAGGCGCCAAATCCCACAGTTAGTACTTAAGGAGTTCATTAGCATCAGACCTACAGATTCCATTTCTTGGGCTGGGGAGAATTTTATATTCTTTTGTTTTGACTCGGGCTTTTGATAACAGAAGGAGGCTCTCTCTGGTTTCCTGCGATTTCCTCAAGCTTTGCGGAACAGGACAGCCAGGGCCAAGGGCAGTCTGCAGGGCCTTCCTCCAACCAGACACCCCGCCTCAAGGCAGAGGAGCTAAAGGAGTGTCTCCTGTCACTTTTGGGCCCACACCCAATCAGGTGGGCTGTGTGCTGGGGAAGGTGTGGGTAGGGGAAGGGAAAGGAATCTTCCATCCCAGCGCACAGATTAATTGCGGATGGGCTCCACTCAGCCTATTTCAGCCCAATGGTGGAGTGAGACAGTCGTGTGTTCCCTCCATGGGGGAGAGGGAAATCTGTGTAGTGGAGGATCCCCCAGTTCTGCCCATACTCTCCTCCTCTCCCTGGTGTCTTGCTCACATTCAACAATCCTTCTGCAGTAGAGCCTGGCTGGTTCCAATGCACAGGGAGCCTCTGCCGCTGCCCCTGTGTGCAAAGTGAGCAAGCCATGCTGGCTGTGGTGGGAGCAATCTGCTCTGGGAAGGGCCAGCTGGAGAGTGGAGGCAGTGCCGAGGGAGGGAGAAGTGGGGGGAGGGGAACAATATGTGAGCTTTTGGAAAATAAGATTAGAAAAGTGGGTTTGAATGGGGCTGCCATGGCCCAGTTTAGCAGGAGCCTGGAATTAGCACATGAAGGCAAAGCATTACGGTAAAGAACTAGCTGCTTCAGTGAACATGTTTCTGGGGTTCCCAGAGACCTCTTCCACTTGGTTCCCCAAGAATGCAGTCCAACTCCAGTCCCATCACTCAGGTTCCTTTATCTGGCACACAGCAAAGCTACACTGCATTGATCAGACTCAAGCGTAGGGGGTAGGTATAGGGCGTATCACACACCCAAAGTTACACAGCAAACCTATCCGTTTATACCCATTACACATTCCATTGTCTTCACTGTACATTGTATCACAGGTTTGGGGATTGGTTTGGTCACTTTGTAGTAACCAATCCCTGCACAGCATGCTCTGCCCACAAAAACCTTACTCTTTACCCTGTCTTTTGTTCCAGGTTTATCTTATCCATTGTTATGTTGCCCAAAATAAATGGTTTCCTGGGAGATCCCCCTTATCTTAGCTAATCAGACAGTCAGTTTCCAGCCCACTGGTTCATTTACCTCCCTAATCCTGTCTCCTAAACCAGGAGGTCTCATCCATGTCCAATTACTCATGTCAAACGAGGCCTACGCACCCCTAGCTGGGCTGAAAGGTTTATACAGAGGTGACTCGATGCGCCCAAATCGTGCTGGAACACTTTGGGGTGCCAGGTGTAAGCAACCCTAAAACTGCTGTAACTTATGCCAGAGGCTGCCTGTCCCCCGTTGGCCCCAGGATCAGAGGGCTGAAAAGGTAGATTAAAGCCACTTGCCCCTTGAAGCTGCTCTAAGCACAGCTCAGCTGCAGCCCAGGATTGCCACCCTGCCTATTTTTGATATTAAAATACTCCCTGGAAGCCCTTTTCATAAGCCACCATCAGAATTAACATATTTTCAAAAACGAAAACATTTAACGTTGCCTTTGTGTTGAAATGCTGATGCAGCCGTTGGTTCAGTGTTTTGGTTCAGTTCGGAATTCCTAGGACATGGTATAGTGGATAGTTTGGGATGGTTCTGCTTCTGGTCCCAAGTCCTGGCTGATTGGCACTGGTAGGTCAGCACTGCTGTGCATTCCCTAGAAGATGAACGGGGAGTGTTTAGTTGTGGTTGGCGGCTTAGTGAGGTGAAAGAGAGAAGAGACTAACAAAGGGAGTTTATTTTGTGCCACACAATCAGTACATGTTTCTGCCACTGATATCTCAGTTACAAGCGCTAAGAAGCAGAAGAATTTCTAACAAACATGGGGGATTTTTTGCCAGTGGTGGACTGTGGCCCAGAGTGGCCCCAAGCCCACTTACAGTGTGAGAGGAGATGCTGATCAAAACGTGGAGGCCTTTATTCTGGAGGAATTATTTTGGGGATCTCCTTTAGAGAATCTGAGGTACAGACAGGCCCATCCATTAGTCCTTGCCATGGCTGGTGAGTCAAAGATCTGAAAGCTGGGATCACAACACTCCCAGAGAAGCCTGGACAGCAGTTCTAACTAACCAAGGTAGTGAAGATGGTTGTCATTTTCTTTTTAAGATGCAGCGAGATGAGTTTATGGAAATAACATCATGCCCATGAAAACCAGCTACAAGTGCCTAAATGTTTGCAGGCAGAGCGTGCCTGTCAATGTTCTGTGATAAGGAGCTGTGCTCTAAATCGCTCCAGTAGGTGCCACTATGTAATAGGGAAATGCCATAGGTTTCCCCCGCCACCTCCTCCAAGGAGCTCTCAAATGCATTGCTAGGAATGAAAGACTTCAAACAGGGCTATTCCTTCAGTTGGCCTTTCACTGGAAGTGTGCAGTAAGGATTAAGCAAAGCCAGGCAGCTATTTTGGTCTTGCCATCCTGTTCAGTAGTGCCAGTGTTTTTACAGGGGTCTAGTCTCTATTTGGATAGGCAGCTTCCAAGGAACCATCCAGGTGCTGCAGGAAGAAGTTTGGGTGATTTAGTAGGTGGCATTCTTCCCTCTGATGTAGCAAACTCCCCGGCATGGTGGTAGGAAGCACTCCACAGCTGCAGGTATGCCATATGAACAGCATCTAAAGCGGACTTTGTGGTCAGTCGAGATCCCACTTTCTTGCAAAAACAGAGGTGTTAGTTCCAGTGTCCTGACCCAACTCCAGTGTAGGTGATTCCACTGGGCCTGTCTCTATCCGACGCAATTGCAGCTGGACAAGTTATTCTGATTCTCCCTTTCCATCACAACTATCCTCTGGTGTTCCCATGTGCTGTTAAACAGGACCCAGAGTAGCTGAATGACTGATTCACAGAGAAAACCTTGTCTTTGCCTTCAGATCTTTCACATTTAGCCCCATCCCACTAACTGATCAAAAAGTCGATTCCCCCCTTCACTTTGCCAGTGGTGCTAGCATTGACTGCTTTCTTGTCTTCTCTCTCAGGCCTTGGCTACACTTGTGGATGTACAGCGCTGTGAGTTAAACCTGACTTCGTGCAGCTGAGTAGGGAAAGCGCTTAGTCTGTCCACACTGACAGCTGCCCAGCGCACTGTCGTGGCCACATGTGCGGCAATTGCTGCGCTATTGAGAGCGGTGCATTATGGGTAGCTATCCCACAGAGCACCTCTTCCCATTCTGGCGCCGTGGGTTGGGGGAAGTGGGCGTAGGTGCGGGGCATTCTGGGTCCTGTCCCAACGCCCCGTGATGCATCGCTTCGCATCCCAGAAATCCCTTTGTTTCCGTCCACCTTTGGCCCCATCTTTCAATGGTTTCTGTTCAGCGTGATCTGTCTGCGGGAAATGGAGCCCGCACTGCTGAGGCGTATGCTGACTTATCTCACCAGCACGTCATGTTTGGCTGTCGAACTATTCCTTAAGATCCAAAGTGACAGTGAGAGTGAGGAGTCTGACGATGCTATTGCGCCGCGTAACGCATACGACACAAAATTGCTTGTGGCATTCACTGACATGCCTAGCACCTTGGAACGCCGCTTTTGGGCTTGGGAAACAAGCACCGAGTGGTGGGATCACATCGTCATGGAAGTCTGGGATGACGAGCAGTGGCTGCAGAACTTTCGGATGAGAAAAGCCACTTTCATGGGACTGTGTGAGGAGCTTGCCCCCACCCTGTGGCACAAGGACATGAGATTGAGAGCTGCCCTGCCAGTGGAGAAGCGGGTGGCTATTGCAATCTGGCAGCTGGCAACTCCAGACAGCTACTCAGAAGAACTGTGACTCTGGGTAACGTGCAGGAAATAGTGGATGGCTTTGCACAAATGGGGTTCCCTAACTGTGGAGGGGCGATAGATGGGATGCACATTCCTATTCTGGCACCACCCCACCTAGGATCCGAGTACGTTAATCGGAAGGGGTATTTCTCTATGGTTCTCCAGGCGCTTGTGGATCACCGTGGGCGTTTCATTGACATTAACACAGGCTGGCCCGGAAAGGTGCATGACGCATGCATCTTTCGGAACACTTGGCTGTTCAGGAAGATGCAGGCCGGGACTTTTTTCCCAGAGTGGAGGATCACAGTAGGGGAAGTTGAAATGCCCATTGTAATCCTTGGAGATCCCGCTTACTCATTAATGCTGTGGCTCATGAAACCCTACACAGGGAGCCTTGACAGCAGCAAGGAACAGTTCAACTACAGGCTGAGCCAGTGCCGAATGACTGTGGAGTGTGCCTTTGGCCGTTTAAAGGCCCGCTGATGATCTCTGTATGGGAAGCTGGACTTGGCTGAAAACAGCATCCCCGTGGTTATAGCCGCGTGCTGTGCCCTCCATAATATTTGTGAAGGGAAGGGTGAAAGCTTCACTCAGGCATGGACTTCTGAGGTTCAACACCTGGAGGCTGAATTTGCACAGCCAGAGAGCAGGGCTATTACAGGAGCCCAGCGTGGGGCTGCAAGGATTAGGGATGCCTTGAAGGAGCAATTTGAGGCTGAAAACCAGCAGTGATATCTGGTGCCCTGCACAGGAGTGAAGTGCAGTAGTTCCAATCTTTAGGAATCAATGTTTGCTAAGCAGACAAGCAGACTTGCAGTGCCTGTTTATTTCCTGGGCTAAGGAGTCTTTTACTTTATGCAATAATAAAGAATGTTTTCAAAGCCAAAAAATCCATGTATTGAAAAGAAAAAAAAATTATTTATTGAAAAGAAACAAGGGGGTGGAGTGGGGAACAGTACAATCAGATTCGCGCATGTCCTGTCTGCTGTGCTGTGCAATGAGTGCTGCACTTCAGGATAACTATACTGCATGGTGATGGGGGTTGAGTGCAGAGGGTAAGGGTCGTGGTTTTCAGGGCTGGGTGGTGAAGATACTGGTGTTGGAGGCAGTGGGTGGAGTGAAGAACATGGAAGTTGGGGAAGGTGGGTTGGAGGTGACAGTGGGGCACAACGGAAAGAGTTTTGGGACAAGGGCTGTAGGGGGCGTGGCATTTGCGTTTGCGAAACTGCTCCTCTTTCTGCATGGCTATGAGCTCCTGGATAGCATCTGCTTGGCGCTCCAGGATGCTTATGAGCCGATCAGTGCTTTGCTGCCGGTGCTTGGTGGTTTGCTGCCGGTGCGCTGCATTTTCCTGGCGGATCCTGCTTTCTCTCTCCCTCCAGTTCTGTGCTTTCTCATTCTCTTTACTAGATTGCCGCATCACTTCTTGCAGCATGTCTTCTTTGCTTTTTCGTGGTCTCTTCCTGAGTCTTTGCAGTCTCTGATCAGGCGATAAGAGGGTTGGCTGAGGTCTCAAGGTTGATGCAGTTGTATAGGCAAAATGCAACATTTAACAGAGGCAGCATTGTTTATACCAGACAGAGTAATGATTCCCCCTGCACTTAAGGAGTAGAAAACACACAGGGTCTACACAATAACATAATTTTCCCGTCCAAAACAGAGCACACATATCCCATGGGAGCCTCAAAATGGTGAGTAAGGGGGACTGATTGTTTCAGGGCTGCACTGTCCTCTGGGTTTCTGTGCCTTGGGGAGAGCCAACTGCTTCAGGGGGCACCTACACTGAACACTGTCCCAACATTTTCCACAGGAGTTCGTGCTGAGGGTGAACTGGAAAGCAAGGGAGGGCCTTCTACTGCAATGCGGCTTCTGTCCTGGCCCATATGCAGCTTGCCTGTGTGCAGCAATGGTCCCCCCGCCCCTTGCGGCACAGTAGCGCGGACACGTTAGCCTGACTGGGACAAGGACCACAGTGGCTCTCCCGATAAACCTGCGCAAGCGCATTGCACACGTTCTGGATGAGACATTCGAGGAGATTACCGCAATGTGATAAACCACATCAATGCACTATTCCGCATCTAGGCATGCATGCCTAACCCTCCTCTCCCAAAGAGCCTGCACCAAAAAAATTCCTTCCCGAAAAAAAAAACAAAAAAACGCTTACCGGGAACCTGCTCTTCTGTTTGTTCTCCACCAAGTACTGGCCGCTGCGACTGGCTACCTTCCTCCTGGCTCAAGAAGAGCTCCTTGTTGCATGGCTCCAGGGATTCCTGGGTGTCTCCATCCGGCCCACCACCATCACTCCAGTTTTCCTCCTCCTCTTCCTCCTCCCCCCCGCCACCAGCTCTGAAGTGTCCATGGTGGTGCTCGGAGTGGAGGTGGGGTTAACCCCAAGTATTGCATCCAGCTCTTTGTAGAATCAGCAGGTTGCGGGGGGAGCACCCAAGCGGCCATTTGCGTCGTGGGCTTTGCGGTAGGCACTCCGCAG
Organism: Malaclemys terrapin pileata; assembly: GCF_027887155.1. Lineage (NCBI taxonomy): Eukaryota > Metazoa > Chordata > Testudines > Emydidae > Malaclemys > Malaclemys terrapin. The sequence continues at coordinate 44,663,932 of NC_071511.1, forward strand.
CTCCTTCACTTTAATCCTGCACTGCAGGGCGTCCCGGTCATGGCCCCTTTCCATCATGTCCTTTGATACCTTCCTGAAGGTATCGTAATTACTATGGCTGGAGCGCAGCTGGGACTGTACAGCTTCCTCCCCCCAAACACTGATGAGGTCCAGCAACTTGCCATTGCTCCATGCTGGGGCTCGCTTGGCCCGTGGAGGCATGGTCACCTGGAAAGATTCGCTGATAGCACCCCACACCACGCCCGGCTGAGCAAACAGGAAGGGGATTTTTAAAACTCCTGGGGAATGTAAAGGGTGGATCACATGGTTGGCTACCTGAGGCCAGGGCAGTAGAGATTGAACTGATGACCAGAGAGGCTAGAACAGGCGTTGTGGGATACTGCCGAATAATTCTGGAGGCCATTCATAGCGCATTGGGCGGCCACACTGGCGCCGCAGCGCTGCAGTGGCAGCGCAATACTTGCTATTCCTCTCGGAGAGGTGGAGTACATGCAGCGCTGCAACCACGGAGATACAGCGCTGCAAATGCCTTGCCAGTGTGGACAGGGAGTGAGTTACAGCGCTGGGGGCGGCTTTACAGCACTGTAACTTGCAAGTGTAGCCAAGGCCTCAGATACCTCCACACGTCCAAAATGTGTAGAGCCGCTATCTCATCCTTCTTTAAATCCCTCCTGAAATCCACCCTTCTGCCATGAACAGGGGCTGCTAACAGGGAGTTTCGCAAGGGAGTTTGGAAGGGAGCAGGAAGGGGGCGAGGGTCCCTTGCCGGTTCCATCTGTTTTCTCTTGATTCCCCTTAATACCTATAAAGCAACTACATTCTAACTGTTTGCTTAAACAACCCTTTCAGCTGACAGGGGGCTGCAGACGGGAGTTTGACAGAGGGAGGCTTACGATGGTTAGGAAGACCCGCAACACCTGTGCCAGCACTGCTGCTGTCTCCTCCACCTGTGCCTGTAGCCAGACAGAGTGCCTAAGCATGGATGCCTCTACCCAGATCCTGGTGTGGTTTTGCAAAGACTGTAACTTGCAATTTCCACTTACTGATATCCAGGCTGGGGGGACCATCCAATGTGAAAGGTGCCTGCTGGTGGAATCTCTCAGGCAGCAGGTGGGAGAGCTACAGGAGGAGGTGGCTAGGTTGAGGAGCATCCGTATCCATGAGCAATTCCTCGACAGTGTCCATGTGGAGACAGCTGAGGTAGCTGTCCCAGTACACAGGACTGCTGATACACCACTGGTGGAGGAGGAGATGGCTCAGGGTGGACGCTGGCAGCTGGTTACTTCTGGCAGCAGGCAGTGCTCCACCCTTGCTCCGAACCCTCCTGCCGTGGTTATAGGTAACCGTTATGCTCTTCTTGATACAGGAAAGAAGGAATCACTCCCTACAGTAAAGGAGGAGAAGCCTCGTACCCCTAAGGCTGGAGAGTCTGCTGCCACCACTGCGAATAGGAAACGTAGGGTAGTGGTGGTCGGAGACTCTCTGCTGAGGGGGACGGAGGCGCCCATCTGTCGCCCTGACATTTCATCTCGGGAGGTATGCTGCCTGCCGGGGGCCCGTATCCGAGACGTTACGGAGGCATTGTCGAGGATTATCCGGCCCTCTGACTACTACCCCATGCTACTCATCCATGTGGGCACAAATGATACTGCGCGGTGTGACACTGAGCGGATCAAGAGTGACTACAGGGCTCTGGGAGCACGGGTGAAGGAGTTTGGAGCACAGGTGGTATTCTCTTCAATTCTTCCTGTTAAAGGTAGGGGCCCGGGCAGAGACAGATGCATCATGGAGGTGAATGCCTGGCTGCGAAGATGGTGTCGCCAGGAGGGCTTTGGCTTCCTAGACCACGGGATGCTATTCAAGGAAGGACTGCTAGGCAGAGATGGCGTTCACCTTTCGAGGAGAGGGAAGACCCTATTCGGACACAGACTGGCTAACCTAGTGAGGAGGGCTTTAAACTAGGTTCGACGGGGACAGGTGAGCAAAGCCCACAGGTAAGTGGGGAACATGGAGACCGGGGAAATGAGTCGGAAACAAGAGGGAGTGTGGGCTATATTGGCAGAGAGAAAGGAGAGTCAGGAAAAAACTGGGAGGAAAGATCAAACCAGTATCTTAGATGCCTATATACAAATGCGAGAAGTATGGGGAATAAGCAGGAAGAACTGGAAGTGCTAATAAATAAATACAACTATGACATTGTTGGCATCACTGAAACTTGGTGGGATAATACACATGATTGGAATGTTGGTGTGGATGGGTACAGCTTGCTCAGGAAGGATAGACAGGGGAAAAAGGGAGGAGGTGTTGCCTTATATATTAAAAATGTACACACTTGGACTGAGGTAGAGATGGACATAGGAGACGGAAGTGTTGAGAGTCTCTGGGTTAGGCTTAAAGGGGCAAAAAACAAGGGAGATGTCATGCTAGGCGTCTACTACAGGCCACCTAACCAGGTGGAAGAGGTGGATGAGGCTTTTTTCAAGCAACTAACAAAATCATCCAAAGCCCAAGATTTGGTGGTGATGGGGGACTTCAACTATCCGGATATATGTTGGGAAAATAACACAGCGAGGAACAGACTATCCAACAAATTCTTGGACTGCATTGGAGACAACTTTTTATTTCAGAAGGTTGAAAAAGCTACTAGGGGGGAAGCTGTTCTAGACTTGATTTTAACAAATAGGGAGGAACTCGTTGAGAATGTGAAAGTAGAAGGCAGCCTGGGTGAAAGTGATCATGAAATCATAGAGTTTGCAATTCTAAGGAAGGGTAGAAGGGAGAACAGCAAAATAGAGACAATGGATTTCAGGAAGGCAGATTTTGGGAAGCTCAGAGAGCTGATAGGTAAGGTCCCATGGGAATCAAGACTGAGGGGAAAAACAACTGAGGAGAGTTGGCAGTTTTTCAAAGGGACACTATTAAGGGCCCAAAAGCAAGCTATTCCGCTGGTTAGGAAAGATAGAAAATGTGGCAAAAGACCACCTTGGCTTAACCACGAGATCTTGCACGATCTAAAAAATAAAAAGGAGTCATATAAAAAATGGAAACTAGGACAGATTACAAAGGATGAATATAGGCAAACAACACAGGAATGCAGGGGCAAGATTAGAAAGGCAAAGGCACAAAATGAGCTCAAACTAGCTACGGGAATAAAAGGAAACAAGAAGACTTTTTATCAATACATTAGAAGCAAGAGGAAGACCAAAGACAGGGTAGGCCCACTGCTTAGTGAAGAGGGAGAAACAGTAACAGGAAACTTGGAAATGGCAGAGATGCTTAATGACTTCTTTGTTTCGGTCTTCACCGAGAAGTCTGAAGGAATGCCTAACATAGTGAATGCTAATGGGAAGGGGGTAGGTTTAGCGGATAAAATAAAAAAAGAACAAGTTAAACATCACTTAGAAAAGTTAGATGCCTGCAAGTCACCCGGGCCTGATGAAATGCATCCTAGAATACTCAAGGAGCTAATAGAGGAGGTATCTGAGCCTCTAGCTATTATCTTTGGAAAGTCATGGGAGACGGGAGAGATTCCAGAAGACTGGAAAAGGGCAAATATAGTGCCCATCTATAAAAAGGGAAATAAAAACAACCCAGGTAAGTACAGACCAGTTAGTTTAACTTCTGTGCCAGGGAAGATAATGGAGCAAGTAATTAAGGAAATCGTCTGCCAACACTTGGAAGGTGGTAAGGTGATAGGGAATAGCCAGCATGGATTTGTGAAGAACAAATCATGTCAAACCAATCTGATAGCTTTCTTTGATAGGATAACGAGCCTTGTGGATAAGGGTGAAGCGGTGGATGTGGTATACCTAGACTTTAGTAAGGCATTTGATACGGTCTCGCATGATATTCTTATCGATAAACTAGGCAAATACAAATTAGATGGGGCTACTATAAGGTGGGTGCATAACTGGCTGGATAATCGTACTCAGAGAGTTGTTATTAATGGTTCCCAATCCTGCTGGAAAGGCGTAACGAGTGGGGTACCGCAGGGGTCTGTTTTGGGACCGGCTCTGTTCAATATCTTCATCAACGACTTAGATATTGGCATAGAAAGTACGCTTATTAAGTTTGCGGATGATACCAAACTGGGAGGGATTGCAACTACTTTGGAGGACAGGGTCATAATTCAAAATGATCTGGACAAATTGGAGAAATGGTCTGAGTTAAACAGGATGAAGTTTAACAAAGACAAATGCAAAGTGCTCCACTTAGGAAGGAAAAATCAATTTCACACATACAGAATGGGAAAAGACTGTCTAGGAAGGAGTACGGCAGAAAGGGATCTAGGGGTTATAGTGGACCACAAGCTAAATATGAGTCAACAGTGTGATGCTGTTGCAAAAAAAGCAAACATGATTCTGGGATGCATTAACAGGTGTGTTGTGAGCAAGACACGAGAAGTCATTCTTCCGCTCTACTCTGCTCTGGTTAGGCCTCAGCTGGAGTATTGTGTCCAGTTCTGGGCGCCGCATTTTAAAAAAGATGTGGAGAAACTGGAAAGGGTCCAAAGAAGAGCAACAAGAATGATTAAAGGTCTTGAGAACATGACCTATGAAGGAAGGCTGAAAGAATTGGGTTTGTTTAGTTTGGAAAAGAGAAGACTGAGAGGGGACATGATAGCAGTTTTCAGGTATATAAAAGGGTGTCATAAGGAGGAGGGAGAGAACTTGTTCACCTTAGCCTCTAAGGATAGAACCAGAAACAATGGGTTTAAACTGCAGCAAGGGAGGTCTAGATTGGACATTAGGAAAAAGTTCCTAACTGTCAGGGTGGTTAAACACTGGAACAAATTGCCTAGGGAGGTTGTGGAATCTCCGTCTCTGGAGATATTTAAGAGTAGGTTAGATAAATGTCTATTAGGGATGGTCTAGGCAGTATTTGGTCCTGCCATGCGGGCAGGGGACTGGACTCGATGACCTCTCGAGGTCCCTTCCAGTCCTAGAATCTATGAATCTATGAATCTATGATGCCTACAAATCACTCTCCTCTGGCATGGGTTCTCTGCTATGTTCTGTTTTATTATCTCCTCACTGTATGCCTTCACCCACCCCTTCAATCCTGCTTGGTCCACCTGCTGCATATTGTCCAACTCCTAGATTGTGAGCAATCTTCTGGGTCTTTATTTCTCTGTACAGTGCCTACCACATGGGGCCTTGATCCCTGATTAGGAATCCTACATGCTACTATAAAATAATCGGTAATAAAGCCTACAGTAAGTTAGTGTTAAGATTTCAATTTTAGACAGATAGAAGTCTTGATGAGTGACAAAATGATTCAGTGCCATTAGATTAGTATAGAAGTTTGGAGGAGGTGTCTTTAACTTCCTTTAACTCATCTCATGAAGTAAAGTTCTATAGCTCCAAACCTGACAGCTGGGACAGGCTGGAAAATGAAGTTTCTGTTCTGTGAGAAGTTTTGGCATTTTGAAATTCGTTTTCATTTCAAATGTGAAAAGCTGAATTTTTGAAATTTTCCATGGAATGGAAATTCCAAAGGTTTTTGACCTAGAACCACTGAAATGTTTAATTTGGATAATGTAGAAACATTACAATATAAACTATTAAATATAAGAATAAAATTAATATTTTAATATTAAAGTAGAAACACGATGAATCAAAGCAATAAAATCAAAACGAAATGTTTTGAACTTATCAAAGCAAAACCAGAAATTCTAAGCAATTCAATTCTTTCTGGTGAAGACCGCTCAGGCTGAGATTTTCAAAGCTCCCTACGGTATTTGAGCAGCCCATTCTGGTTCACTTCAACAGGAATTGGGTGCTCAAATCTCAGCCTTAATCTCTTTTAAACTAGGAGTCTGTACTGCTCTCATTTAAGTCTCTTTTGCCACCAAAACGGAAACCAGTCCTCAACTCAAGCATATTCCAGGACATTGAATGACTCATGTTATACATTCATATCTAACGAGCATAGATGGTTGGTATCTGAAATCTCTTCCTTCTTCAGCAAACTATTCCTTACTGCATGCTCTCATCTACACTCCCCCGACCCTAGCAACAAGTCTGAGTGAATGCTCAAGAAAAGGCAAAATGTAAAACGTTTCACGTTAGTGTTTTACTTTGGATCCCCGAGAGCGAAAGGGCAATGGGGAAGATTTTCAAAAGGCACAAATGGCAACCAGGTGCCAGTCGGAGTTAGACATGTACCTGGCGTCTCTGCCTTTGAGCATCTCCCCCAGCATCTCCAAATAACGCCAGTGTGGCACCCCAATGAAAGCTGATCACGAGTAACTTTACTCCAGGGTGCGCTTACATGAAGTTCCATCGCAGAACTTGAGAAGGAAGGAATGGTTAGAGGCTCACAGGCTCCTGACCTGGGCTATCTGCCTTTAATTAATGAGAGAGACAAGGTGTGGGAGGTAATATCTTTACTGGACCCACTTCTGTGAGCTTTCCAGCTTATACTTGTCTCTCTCACCAACAGAGGTTGGTCCAATAAAAGCTATTACCTCCCCCACCCTGTTTCTTTAATATCCTGAGACCGACACAGCTACAACACTTTGATTAATTATACAGTCAGACACGCTCATTGTAATGGGCTTAATACAAACTATTTTTTAGCTCCCTCTGCTGGACCACTGTATCCTTTTTGTGCAAGGTGGGTTGGGAACTGCCACATCAGAGTGCATGTTCTCTGGTGCTGCTGGAGTCCAACATCTGGAAATCCCAGCTCTTGCAGCCAGAGAGTTAAAACAAAAGATCCCCAAGCTGCAGACAAATCCTTCCCTATCACATCACTTCAGGGGCTCATGCTATTGGGATGACGTGTGCTGCCCCCAGGGAGCAAGAGAGGGGTTCAAGGAATGTCATACCCAGGGTGGGAGTGGGCCTATGATGCTCCTTACATTTAAAACACTACACAAAATAGCCACTATTGTCACTCGGGGGAAAGTGTCCAGTCCCCCAATTCCTTTTCATTATCACCTTGCGCACTCCTCCAACTTGCTCTCCAAATCCACCCAACCCCCTCCCCACATTCCTGTTTGTTCTTGACCACCCCATCCCTCTACTCCACATCTGCCTACCCTTTCTTGGCCATCAGGATCAGCCTCTCTGTCACTACATTCTAATCCACATGGCTCTATCCCCTTGGGCAAACAGATCATTTTGCAAATAAGAGTTCCTGATACTCAAATTCCAAACCTGAATTAGGAGCAACACTTGGGAATCTTGCACAGCCCTAGTTAACTGTCCAAATAGCATGGGTCAGACCTGTGGCCATGCCATTTTCTAGGCCACATCAAATCCCAGACCTACACCTTGACACAGCTCTATCAGGGGGTTACCCAAGAAACCCACAACAGTTCATGTGCGCCTATGGAAGAGGGAATGTCATCTGTGCAATTATTTCAAATTTATCTCAGCAATTAAGTGCAATTACATTCCCACTGCAAAGTTTAAAGATGTATTTTTATTGGTAATTAATCTAAAATTAGCTTAAGAAGTTGTTAAAGACATTGCCCTGGTTTATCAAGTACGCTGGTGTGTCTTGGCCCAAAAGGCAGCAGCAATTCTGTGTTTCCTCTGTGGCTGTGGGGCCAGTTAGTGGGGAACGCCGCACCCCCAGCATGCTATGGAGCCAAGCTCTCTGCACAGGACATGGCAGGGGTGGAAATGACAGAAGGATGGCTAATGGGCTCATGTACAGCACTGGGGTTCTCTGGCCCCAAACCACCTCAGCTGCCTCTCCCACAGGCTGTAGTGATAGTCACAGCCCAGCTGCACCCGACCTTTCAGTGGCTACGGGGGAGGATTCCTTTCCAGCACACTGATCCAGCAAGGGGCATCATGTGGGTACAGAGCTCTGTGCAGGATCTGGGCCCAATTCCTCTCCTTCATATTCACTATTCACTTCCTTGCCTTTGCAATCATTCCAGGAGCTCCCATGGGCAAAGCTCTTTGAGATTAGGCAGTGATCATAGGATAAGGATAATGGATTTGGACCACAGCAGGTAGGCTGTACTGTAACTGGCAAGTAAGTGATGTGAGACACCATACATCAGTGAGAACATACCTGTGAAACAAGTTACCTTTCTGGTTTCTTATTAAAAAGCCAATTAGATTCTCTCTTGTGCTACATGTTCAGAATCTAATGCAGATGCTTATATGCAGGGCCGGCTCCAGGCACCAGCGCAGGAAGCAGGTGCTTGGGGCGGCCAATGGAAAGGGGCGGCACGTCTGGGTCGTCGTCGGCAATTTGGCGGCGGGTCCCTCAGTCCCTCTCGGAGGGAAGGACCTGCCGCCGAATTGCCGCCGAAGAATGAAGCAGCGCGGTAGAGCAGCCGCCGAAGTGCCGCTGATCGCGACTTTTTTTTTTCTTTCCCCTCTTCGCCGCTTGGGGCGGCAAAAAAGCTGGAGCTGCCCCTGCTTATATGGTACATGATCTAGTGAATCTTAACTACCTACTCAGTCCTCAACCTAGCAACACTTTTGTTATGATTCATAAAATCCGATCATGCTATGATCAATAAAAGAACACATTACACAGGGAATTATCTTTCTTGGCTTTTGCAATAGAAAAGCAATGAAGATTGAATCAGGCAGATAGAGAGATCCCTGTTAGGACAAACAAGTGAGGAGTCACATCTGAAGATAAGGATGATGGGATAGCATCAAGTCTTTCTTATTTTTGTTAGCTGAAATGGATCATATAAGTTATTGGCCACTGGGAACTGGCGAAGGATCATGTAATATCAGCCTGATTCTTTAATACAACTAAAAGAACAGGAGTACTTGTGGCACCTTAGAGACTAACAAATTTATTTGAGCATAAGCTTTCATGGGCTACAGCCCACTTCTTCGGATACATAGAATGGAACATCTAGTAAGGAGATATATATACACATCCAGAGAACATGAAAAGGTGGGAGTTGCCATACCAACTATCTCCTGAACCATGAAGATCTGTACAAATCCACGGAGCCCTAGAAATCAGGTGGAGTTGTATGGCTTCTTTGCTGCCCATCTATTTCCCAAAATGCTCACCCTGTAATGCACGTAGGGAGGTAACTTACCATTTTGTTTTCCGTCTGCGTGAGCATTTAAACCATTTTCAACCCCGGTTCAGGCTGCACCTGTGGCTGGACTGTTGTCAGCACCAGGTAATTTTCCTACTGTAGATTAGGCTTGTGATTGTAGCTGCACTGGAAGGAGATTTCAAAAGGTTCTGTTCTGCGTTCAGCAGAAATCCAGCAGGCTAGCTGCCTGCACAGCGGGGAGGCTGGGCTAGTGGGCCCACAGCAGTCGCTGTTTTCCTGGCAGCAGGTGAGACAGCAGAGGAGGCTTACACTATAGGTATGGGGGACAGAGGAAACTTTGCAAGATCTGGCTAAAGATATTTTGATAAAATCAGAAGTCAGTGTATACAAGACAACTGTCACATTGACAACATGGTTCAGGGGGGAATGCTAGAATGTGAGGAAAGCCGCTGAACAGAAAGATTTTGACTGCAGAAATGAACTGGCTGAGGGGAATACTGAGAGCTTCAAGACTGCAGAAAATAAAGAAATGAAGAGATAAGAAAATGGCAAGGGCAAGAAATCAAGTATCAGAGGGGTAGCTGTGTTAGTCTATATCCACAAAAATAACGAGGAGTCCGGTGGCACCTTAAAGACTAACAGATTTATTTGGGCATAAGCTTTTGTGAATAAAAAAACACTTCTTCAGATGCAAAGAAAGAGGGGAAGAAATAAGGCTGTTACAGAAGAACCAAGAAAATGACTGTGATGGTTTGGACATGTGCCAAGAAAGGACACCATACATGGCAATACATACCAGAGTGCAAGGAACTAGAAATCGACGAAGATCTAGGATGCATTGGCTAGACATGGTGAAGACTGACAAAGAACAAAAAGAGACAAGGTGGGGGAGGTGTCTCTCCGATACCCCAGGACCGACATGGCTACAACTACACTGCACACAAAGAACAAAAAGGTTTAAAGATAAATAAAGCTGTGAAGCTGGAACAACATAGAAAGCGGTGGAAAAACTTCAATCAGCCCCATTGTTGCTGATGGATGGGACTCAAAGAAGATGATAATAGGGTGGGGGACAAATCTTTTCTACCTCCATGTCAATTAGCTTCTGCTAAAGATGAGTCAGGGCTTGACTTTTGTTTTTAAAGTCACAGCCAGCAAAGCCAAAAGGGGCAGATCGGCGAGCGTCTAAGGCCCTAAGTCAGCAAGGCACTGGAGCACAAGTCTGCCTTTAAGCATGCATTTTGTCCCATTGATCCCAAAAGGCTGGATTCCGGTTATTCCAAAGTTGATGGTATTTGAATCCAGGATTTTGGTTTGGTCCATTGTTTAAACAGGAGTGAGGTGTGAAATGTGGATCTGGATTTGGAGGCTGACCCTTCCACGCCAAAATCAGGGTGTATTTTGATTGGAGTTTTGGTTCATGCCAATTTCTGATAGTATGTTCAGTTTAGTTTTATAACAGCTACTTTGGTGCTATTAAACCAGCAGATGCCCAGCATTAGCTTTAGAAATTTCATTCAATACAGTTGCGTCACCTCTTGTCTCTCAACATGTAGATAGTTGTGTATCTGCATTTCCTTTATTACTTCGCTTCCTCTGAAGTGAACTTGCTGCAGTAACCAAGATTTCAGGCTGCTCCCCGGGGTGGTGTGGCCCCTGGCATAAGCGAAAGCTATTCTAATTGACAGCAGCCTTCCCTGCCTGCTTACGAGCTGCTCCACGTTGGGAGCTGCATGGTAAGAGCTGCATGCTGGAAGCCATTTGTGGTGCATAACAGCAATGTTATTGAAGGTACTTATAGACAGGGCTTGGGATTTTCAGCATGAAGAGACAAACCCAGAGAAAACACACCCAAAATAAAATGAACAACAAAAGAAATCAGTGTTTATCCAATATCTAATGGAAAAATTCCAGAATGGTTATTTGTATCTAAGGGCTCGTCTACACGGAGCAGCAATACGGACTACAGGGTGTGATTTCTAACATGAACTCACATATTGCACATTAATCAGTTGGTGCAGACCCTGCTGGTGCACACTAAAGGTTCCCAGTGCACTTTAATGTACAGATGTTTGAGACAGAACTCTGTTAAAGCGCACGAGGGAACATTACAAAGAGATTATCGATTACAGTATCTACAGAGGGCCCTTAAAACCTGACTTTTGGACATCTACATAAAACTCAAAAATGGCTAAAAATAAATCCCCCAAAATGATATTAGCAAACCCTGAAAAACAGAAGCCCTGCTTATAGACTGTGACATTTTTATGTGCCAGTAAATAGTGCTCATACTATCAACCTACATACATTACATCCATACAGACATATCACTTTTATAGCGCACTCCTAGAACACTCTGCGGCCCGGAATTGCTGGAGCGCAGAGAGCTCTGATCACTTCTCCTACCCTTGGTCCCAATGCCAACATGCCTCGAAAGGAGTGGCAGCATAGGGCTGAGTATGCCAATCCATCTTACCCTTCCACGGTGCCCCCTTTAAAGCCCTCGTGTACTGCTGATCTGGAGTAAAGGGGCTGTAATGGTGGCTAGAATCTGACTCCAGGTATTCAAGGATTATACCTGATGGGCCAATTGTGCCAAGCCGAACATGGCTCACAGAAGCACTCGTTGCAAGGATGGTCCTTTGAGGACAGATATCACAGCAAACAGGGTCCCTGTGCTTTCTCAGCACTGGAGAATCAAAATATGCAACGTACATCAAACCAAACAGGATTCTCAAACTGCTGGAGCCAAAAGTTCCCATGCAGGTGTCTGGGTGGATGTGACCTTTTCTCATCACACCATACCCCAGCACTATGGCCTCCCTCTCTGCCTGTTCTCTCCCTCCCTCACATATTCCCGCACCACCCTGTGTTTGTTTTTCGCTCAGATCTTTTGGTTTTAGCATCTCCTGCTGTTACCTCCACACGGCAGCAGGCTGCTCAGGGTGACATGGAGAGCCTCTGAGAGCCAAGAAGAGACACGTGGACTGGCGGTTGCCTGCCTCATGGTAACTGCTCAGTTTGCAGGGAGCTGCTTCTAGGGTTGGGCAAATTTTTTCATTTGTTTGAGTGAAAAAAATGCGGATTCAGTGACACTGACATGTTTTGCAAATTCAAGCTGTTTTTGCCAAATTGTTCATTTCGGAAAAAACAACCCTCCCCCCAGATCAAAACATGTTCATGTTGACATTTTCAAATTGAAGTGTTTAGCTTTTGAATGGATTTTTGTTTCAAAATTTCCCTTTAATTTTACTTTAAAAAAATCAAAAACATTTAACATTGGTCAAAATTGAACGAAACGTTTTGTTGGACCCAAAATGATTTTTTAAAACCTTTTTGATATACTGAAAATTTCAAATTTTTTTGTTTTCAGGCTGACCCAAAACGAGTTTTGTTTTTTTTTTGGTTTACTTTTCAAAATTGCCCATGAACTGAAGGTTCCATTATTTGCCCAAATCTAACTGCAGCTGTGTTTGACGAGCGTAGAGGCTGCTACAAGAGTAGGAGTCAGAGGTGAGTGACAATCTCCTTTGCCCACAACAGAAGAACCACATTTTTGCTTGGGAGGTAGGGAAGGCAAGGTGAATCTGGCATTATGCGGCTTTCCTCCCCTCCCTCCCCCCAACACTTCCTTCTCCACTGCCCCATGCACTAGTCTAGTGCCTCCACCTCCTGACCAGGCTTGTGGTGGGGAACCACCGCTAAGGCTGGGAAACACTGGCCTCAAGCCCATTCCTTATAATGCTATTAAACAATTTCCTTTTAGAGCCATAGCTGCTGTGAGTGCACAGATTAAAAAACAACAACCCCCCCACCAACCTTTAAATATTTCATTTTAATCAATGGCTTTCAGTAAGTGCCTGCTGAGGAATTCAGGGGAGCGTTTTCTCTCTGACACACAGATACTTTCAATTATGAAAGATAGCTAAAAATAAAAGAAAATTATACTGTTCAGGCTTCTCTGGAGGTGGAAACAGACGGGGTGGGGGTGGGGGAAATGACGCGGGAGAGCCAGGGAAGACGCAAGGAAAGGCCATTTATTTTTAACCAAAGAAAATGTCAAGAGGAAGCCTGACATGATTATCTGGAACCTGCTACTCACCTTCTCTATTAATACTTCTGCCTCAGCTATTTGGTACATTTAGGGCCTGCTCCAAAGCCCATTGAAGACAAGAAGAGTCTCTCCATTGCCTTCACTTGCTTCAGCACAGGTGCTACAATCCTCTAGATTTACTAATCGGGGGAAATAATTTAAGTTTTGCTTAAAAAAAAAAAAAGTTGTGTTTTTCATGTTTAATGAATGAGTAACGTTTTTTGTAGTCTGTTACAAAGAGTATTGTTGGGGGGGCAGGGGCAGGGAGCTGATAATATAGGGTTTGTTACACATACACAAAGAAAAATTATGGGGTATATTGATGATGATATTCCATTTATACACTGTAACTGACATCAGTTGGCCATAAGCAGGGTTTGAACCCTAGATCTCTCACGCCAACTGCACAAGCATCTGCTATTTGAGGTAAGTGACTAACCACCCTAGCTGGCAGCTATAGCAGACTCATTAACCTCTTGTATGGACCAGACACTAGAGAGGAACATTGGCGCATCCTCCCTTACTGTGGGTTATAGTAGCACCTGTAATCAGCTATACACCAGCTGAGAATCTGTCCCTAAGTCAGAATAGCACCAGTGGAACTACACTGATTTACACCAGCTGAGAATCTGATCCTCTGTGCTTTAGAAACTTATATCAGGATCACTATCCATATCAAGATATCTGGGCATGAAGCCACCAGCCTTAGGAAACTCCAACTAGTCCAGACAGTTGCAGAGCATCGCCTCAGTAAACACAAAAAAACCAGGAGTACTTGTGGCACCTTAGAGACTAACAGGCTACTGTGAACTTATGCATCAAACCTGTCTTTTGCTCCCTATGCCAGTTTCCATTGAGGTAGGTTCAAGGCTTCAGTCCTTATCTTCAAGTGGCTCTATAGCCTGGACCCAAGATCAACTAAAGCTCCAGGATATAGACCACAGTCAACAGCTCTGCTCCTCAGGTGCAATGGAGCTGTCGACTGCATGGGTAAAACTTGTTGTGACCCAACTACATCTTGCTGCCCACTGGCAGAAGACAGGGGGTACAGGATCCCCTTGCTTCACCAAACTAATGTTATGTGACATCTCTAATAAAAGCCTCTGTCACGCTGGTCATCAGAATCATTGCAAGATTTATGTACAAAAAATGTGAAGAGGTATGTATATATACTAACAATTATGTTCTCTTGGTCTGTGAGTTAAAACAGCTCACCAAAGGGTAATCCACATACACCTGGCACGTGGGGGGTCTATGGAGGGAGGAAAGAGATGCTGCTTACCCTGGCAGGTCTATGCAAATAGAGTATTGTATGGTTCACAATGAACACCCATTTACAGTCTGAGCAAAATACTAATCAATAGATTACAGTGGCTGGAGGAAAAAACAGCAGGAGTTATCCTGTTTAGGGGTAAGACCATGACTTTTTGAAACTATCTGGGGTACAGATGAACCCTTCAGTATTCCTTCATTCTGTGAGGACAAGCTGCCAGTCAGTAGGCTTGATTTTAGGAGAAGAGGTCTCACCCACACTGGTTGAAAATGCTGGGGAAAGGACTTGGGGTAAACTACCTTTCAGGAGAGAGGGAAATGCCTTGTTATTTGAGTCTCCAGAAAGCGTGGTATGATTTTGTTTTATATGGAACCATTTGTTTCCAATATCCTTCCTTACTAGTGGATCTCTGTTTGTTGATGATAAACGTACTTCTGTTTTCACCCTGTCTATCTAAGTGCCATGTGGTAAGCAGAGGGGCGATCCTGAGTTCAAGCTCACAAGCTGGTGTGTATTGTTCCTTTGGGAGTAGCGAGCCTGAGAGGTCTGTGAGTGTCAGTGGAACAGGGGCTCAGCACACCAGGAGGGATGCTTGGGGTTGGCATGTGCCTACCGCTAACCTGAACTGAGAGCATGAGGCCAGTGGGGGCCTGGAAGGCAAGGCTTGTGTTGCCAGAGGCTAGTGGTTTCAGGGAGCTGATCAATTTTACTGGTGAATGGACCTTGTTCTAGCCCTCTGTACAGGGTGGATTTCTTGCTGATTTATTTGAGGTCTCAACTGAACATGTATAAAACACCTTGTATAGCTCTCTGCTCCCTCTATGTGACTCAAAGTAAATTTCTATAATAAGTCATACAGGTCACCAGCGAAAGAGGTTGAGCTGTAAAAATTACACACACTGCAGCTGATATTTAAAGAATCATGTGTATGTATTATCTCTGTTTATTTTCCACTGCAAATTATAGTCACAGAAATAGTATTAAAATTACCTTAGAAGGGCAAAGTTTTATTATGTAGACTGCAGCTCAAAAGCCATAGGGTTCCTCTCCAGAACACCTGTTTTATACGTGCCCTAGCAAAGTGCTCTGCATTAATTGGATTGTGTTCTCTGTGCCACATGTGCTAAGTTTAAATGAACAATCTTAATTAGCTACATTCTTCCTTGACTTTAAGCGGGCATTTTTTTTCTTTAAGATATTGCACATGTACTGTGCTTTTGGAGCATGGTGCTATGTAACGCCAATAGGGAACAATCTCCAATACTGGAGCTCTCGTAATATGTTTTCTACCAATTACCATTGAAGAGATAAAGGGCTCAGACAATCCCTGCTCTAACTTTTTAATTTTAGTGGATGTATTTTACCCAAGGAGTTTGCCTGGTTATTCCACACAGTTTAGATTCTGTTAGTGGCTGCAGCTTTACATTATAGTGGGTTGTTTGTAGCCTGTATCTGTTAATGACTGGTCTGTTAACATAGCATGGTTTTCCTTTGGGCTAGCGAATGCTTTTCTGTGAGCCCACTGTACAGAGCTGCTATTGGTAGAGTAAGAAAAAGGGTCCATATCATGTCTATGAGAAAGGACTCTGACTATGGGAAATGAATCCTGTATTTCTCTAGTTCTCTTGTGGATGTGACATAAATGAACCAGGACCACGTATGATTATTGATCTTCTAGATATCATAGGTATGTATATGATACTATAGTATCTGAGCACCTCACGATCTTCAATGCTTTTATCCTCTGAAGCAGGGCAGTGCTATTATCCCCACAGTACAGATGGAAACTGAGGCATGGAGAGTCTAAATGACTTGCCCAGGGTCACACACAAAGTCCAAAACAAATGGCAAAGAGTTACAAAGGGATCTCTCAAAACTGGGTGAAAAAATGGCAGATGAAATTCAGTGTTGATAAGTGCAAAGTAATGTACATTGGAAAACGTAATCCCAACTATACATACAAAATGGGGTCTAAATTAGCTGTTACCACACAAGAAAGTTCTTGTAGTCACCATGAATAGCTCTCTGGAAACTTCCACTCAATGTACAGCAACAGTCAAAAAGGCTAATGGTATATTAGAAACCAATTAGAAAAGAGAGAGAAAATAAGACAGAAGATATGACAGTATATAAATCCATGGTGTGCCCACACCTTGAATTCTGAGCGCAGTTCTGGTTGCCTCATTTAAAAAAGGATACAGTGGAACTGGAAGAGTTTCAGAGGAGGATCACAATTGATGATCAAGGGTATGGAATGACTTTCATAAGAGGAGAAACTAAAAAGATTAGGGCTGTTCATCTTAGAAAAGAGACAGCTAAGCAAGGATATGATAGAGGTCAATAGAATCATGAATGGTGTGGAAAAAGTGAACAGACAAGTTTTATTTACCCTTCCCCACAATACAAAAATCAGGGTTCACCCAATGAAGATAATGGGGAGCAGGTTTAACACAAACAAGACAAAGTACTTTTTTCACATGATGCACGACTAACCTGTGGAACTCATTGCCATATTGAGATGGCCAAAAAATATAACTGGGTTCAAAAAAGAATTAGATAAGTTCCTGGAGGCTAGGTCCATGAATGGCTATCAGCCAAGATGGTCAGGGTGCAATCCCATGCTTACAGTGACCCTAAATCTCTGACTTCCAGAAGCTGGGAGTGGAATACGGGGTGGATCATTCCATAATTGCCCTGTTCTGTACACTTCCCCTGAAGCTCTGGCAATGGCTACTGCTGGAGACTGGAGATGGGCAAGATGGACCATGGTCTGACACATTATGTCAGCTCATGTTCTTATCTCACCATCGCTGCTTCCTTGTAAATTTGAATTGCCTGATTCCTCTCAGGTGGGTCTCATCTTGTAATCAGGGCTGGTTTATCCCCAGGCTCTGCAGTCCAAGGGCAAGCCACCCTTTTATGCCAACTGTAAGTGGGCATATGCCACATGCAAATCACGATGGACAATTTCATTATTCCCTGGGGAAACATTTCTTGTGGGACATTGGCACACTTGGCAGCCTGAGGGGGACAATGAAAGCAAGGGTGCTTATCCTAAGGGCTGTGCTGGATTTGTGTTGGTGCTGAACAGGTTAAACAATGCTATCCAGTTCAGTGCTATGGCTGGGGATGTTAGACGTGGGAGACACATTTCAGGGGTTGGCCCACAGCAGGCTCGTAGTGGGATGAGACTCTCCCTACAAAGAGCCTCAGGGAGAAGAAGAAGTATACACAGGATCCCCCATAAGTAGCATGCTGCTCACTTTGATGCCAAAGATTCCCTTTCCCTCCCCTTTATTTTATTCCTCCATCCCCTTGTTTCCATGGGAGAGGGAGTTTCAACAACTTTTTCTTGGTCCAGCTCTATTAGTCATGTACATAAGTGCTTTACTGAACTTAAGCATGAGCTTAAAATTATACATGTTCTTAAGAGCTTTGCTGAATTGGGGACTTGGTGGAGACTTAGCCAGCATCTGAGAAAGACCCCGTGCAGAGGAGTGACCCAAGAATCTCCCTGTTCAGTCCAGCACCAGCAGTTCACTCAGGGGGCTGGACTGGCTAGGAGGTTGCCTTATGGAATCAACTGAAGCAGCAGCACAGCAGTAAGAAATTAACTGTCTCAGTTCTTCAAATAAAGAGCAAGGATTGATGAAGACGGGATCCTGCTAAGAGAAAAGAACAGGAGTACTTGTGGCACCTTAGAGACTAACACATTTATTTGAGCATAAGCTTTCGTGGGCTACAGCCCACTTCTTCTATGCATCCGAAGAAGTGGGCTGTAGCCCACGAAAGCTTATGCTCAAATAAATGTGTTAGTCTCTACGGTGCCACAAGTACTCCTGTTCTTTTTGCGGATACAGACTAACACGGCTGCTACTCTGAAACCTGCTAAGAGAAAGGAAGAGTGTAACCAGGCTGAAAGGAAAGGGAGGCAGATCAGGTGAAGAGGACAGGCTCTAAAACTGCCAGATGGCAGAGGAAAGCCTCAGGGATTTTAAAATGTTGTTAAGCTTCTGGGGAGCAGAGTCTTTGCAGAATCCTAGCATCCAGCTATATCCGTGGGGCTAGAAGAGATGGGGAGAGATCACAGAGGCCAGTTTCCAGCTCTGTGTGAATAGCTGGTAGTTAATGAGGGGCTGATACTCCTACTCAAGACTTAGTGCTCTGGGACAGGGATCATCTTTTTGTTCTGTGTTTGTACAGCTTCTAGCACAATGGGGTCTGGTCCACGACTGGAGCCTAGAGGTGTTTCCACTAATACATACTTCTCCTCCCCTACCTTCTTGGGGATACAGAGTATCAGTACAAGACGTGCAGTGTACCCTCAACAGAACAAGCCATGATGCAATTACCAGAGACATGCTTGGAAGCCGGGCAGCACCGTGATCTGAAGCAGAGACACGAAAGGGGAAAGTGCCTGCCAATAAATTCTGCATTACTCATTATTGACTTGACTTTGCTGGTTGTCACGATCTACCTGTTCATTACCAGAGACTCAACAAAGCTGCTGGAGCTCCCTGTTAATGAGCTGTATTTGCAGCTTTCAAAGGATGATAGTTCATCAGTTCAAGGTTTTCCTTCTTTTTTATTCCTATGCCGCTGGGGGACTTGCCAGATTACTTTCTTTGCCCCACTGCAGGTGGCTTCTTGCACTTGTCCTGGAGAAGAACTCCATGTGCTGCTAAGCTTTTCCTACTGGCTACTTTTCTGCTCCCTTCAGGGGTGGTAAGATGGGTAAGAAGGGGACTCAGGTGACCCCAGACTCTGGAATGGTGCTTCCCAATGAGCCCTTCTGTATTAATGTGACAATGAGCACCTTTGCTTCCAGCAGTGCACAATGATGGTGAATTCAGCCACATCCTCCCACTGGACACCCAGTGCTAGATGATACAAAGAAGCTTTGCAGGTTCCTATTAGCTCGGTGTTGCTGACTGTTGAGATTTTAATCACCAAGTCTTGTGATAGATGCTGTTTTCCTTAAAGCCCTGGGTGCTTGGAATCAGATTATCACCAAAGACTCAAAAGTTTCATTTAAAGGAAAAGGAAGTGTCTAGCCCTCATGGCTGCAGAGAACACTTTGAACATGTGACCCCAAGAAGCTCGAACAGGAGGAGGAGAATAAAAAGGACTCTGACATCTGTTAAAATCCCATGGATTTTTGTGACGCAGTACCTGATTTTCTTCTTGGTGTTGGCAATCAGCCCAATGGAAATGCCCACCTAAGCTACTGCTGCTCCCCACCTCACCCTGCCCAGTGCAGGTGTGGTTGAAGAACACTCTTCTAATCTTACCCGAATCCTGCTTCAAGAAACCATCCCCATTCAGGGCAATCCTTAAGCACATGCTTAATCACTCGCGCACATGCTGTCCTGAACAGGGCTGATCTTAAGCACACACCTACATGCTTTCCTGAATCGAACCTTAGGAGACCTAGCAGTGTTTAGACTCTGTTATTAAGCACTTAGTTATTCACTTGATGGTGACTGGTCAAGGGGTGGGTGGAATCTGTGATCCAAGGGAGAAAGGGTCTATCTCCCAGCCAACCAGTCTCCAGAGTATACTTTTGAAGAATGTATCGGAAATCTCCTTTTATGCTCATTAGAGACAGTCAATGATTTAGGAATTCAATTATGAAATGTTCCATGGAAGGAAGTTCAAAAATGAAGGCAATTAACATTACCCTAAAGGAAGGAAACATTTTTTAATGCATCATTATTTTTATAACTTATTTTTTAAAAAATGAGTTATCACTCCTAACGCTGCACTTACACGCAAGTGCATCTTCCCAGCCAGGCCCTGATTTTCCTCAGACATAGGAAAGTGCGGTGGGGAGGCTGCAGCTAAGTGGGACAGACAAAAAGGGTTTCTGTGGGAGATAAAATCATTAAGGAAAACAGCGAGTGACTGAAAGCGATGGAGAGCTAGAACGGTTCAGCAGTCAGTGTGAAGCTCTGTTAGAGTGCATCTCTACATCGGGGTGGATTCATTCTGTGACCCCCTCCCATGCCACACACACACAGCTCACATTCATTCATTGTTATTTACCTGATGAGCACATTCCATGTGCTGGGCATGGTAGACATGAGACGACTAATTTAGGAATGAATACTGGGCTAGGGGACTGCAATTCACAGGCTGGGGGAGTTCAAATGCCTGTCCTCACCACTGATTTGCCCTATGGCTCTGAGCTTCTAACTCAGTGCATGGCTACACTTGCAGATGTAGAGTACTTTGAGTTAAACCAGCCTTCGTAGAGTGCAGCAGGGAAAGTACTGGTGTCTGTCCACACTGACAGCTGACAGCGCACTGGCGTGGCCACATTAGCAGCTCTTGCAACGGCCACAGAGAGCAGTGCATTGTGGTAGCTATCCCAGCATGCAAGTGGCTGCAACGTGCTTTTCAAATGGGGGTGGGGTGGAGTGTGACAGGGAGTGTGTTGTGTGTATGTGGGGGGGAGAGAGTGGGTTTTGGGGGGAGGCTGAGAGCATGTCAGCAGGCTGTCTTGTAAGTTCAGACAGCAGCAGACCCCCTCTCCCCCCCGCCTCTCTCTCTCTCACACACAGCATTCCACAGCAATGGTTGCTTTGTCTCAGAGCAGATAAGCATGCTGGCTGTCAGAAACGGAGCTTTCAAAGGACATATCCGCATTCCTGCAGCAATTGCAAAACAATGACAAGAGTAGCCACTTGACTTAAGGGGATTATGGGACGTTTCCGGAGGCTGATCAGAGCGCAGTAATGCAACACCTCGTTCACACTGACAGCCAGGCATTTCAGCCAATGCTCACCAAGCGTTAATCTTCTCGCCGAGGTGGAGTACCAGGAGGTCTCTAGCCTTGGAGTCAGAGCACTGTACATGCCTTACCAGTGTGGACAGGGAGTAAGCTAGAGCGCCTGGGGCTGCTTTAATGCGCTCTACCTTGCAAGTGTAGCCAAACCCTCCGCAGCTGATCTTCAGCAGTCCTGAGCACCCATAACGCCAGTGGAAGACAGTGGGAATTAGGGGTGCTAATCACCTCTGAAAAAAAATCAGGCCTTGACGGTCAAATCAACAAAGATGGGTGTCGATAATCAGCCTGCTTTTAGGCACCTAAAAGCTGATTTAGGCACTGATTTAGGGTGAGATTTTTCCATCTAACAACTTAGGAGCACAAATCAAAGTGACTTTTAATAGGGCTTGTGAGCCTAAGTCACTAAGATACTGTAGAAAACCCCTCCCATATTCAGATATTAGAACATGCATTTGGGGGCCTAAATGCTTTTTGTTCTGTGTTTGTATGGCACCTAGCACAATGGGGGCCTGGCCCATGATAGGGCTCCTAGGTACTATTGCAGTACAAATAACAGACAACTATTCTGACTGGAAATGAAAGGCTTCCCCCGATATCGGGGGTATTCTCTTGCCGTGAAGAAGCTTCACATGAGAAAATCTGGAACAGAGCAAACTGCAGGGGAAAAAAGGGAAGTGTCTCAGGTCTTTTTCAATTCTTGCTCTCCTTCCAAATCTCAAGCACCCCCCTGTTTTAATTAATAACTCTGTCACCCTTCTAGAGTTCAGACAAAGGAGCAATGGAAAATGTATTTCAGTCACGTGGGTACCTGGGGAAATGAAGCAATCTCTTTAATGTTTCAAACCCTAATTAGGAGGCTCTTGTACTTACTCCAAAGCTGTTCTCTGCTAGAAAGGAGACCAGCAATTACCTCAGGAGGTCACTTTGAAGGTGGGCTAGAATAATATTTAAAATAAAGAATCGTATGGATTGTTTGGAGCATCATAATGAATAAAACCCTGAACACTGATTAATGAGAAGGTTTTCATGCAAGGTTGTTACTTTGCTTCAGGCTCGTTCCACCTGGCAGGGCAAAAGGGAGTCCCTGCTACCGGCCACTAAGAAGACTACTTAATAGGAAGGTCAGAGAGGAATCTCAAGAGAGTTCTTATCTATGATCAGACCCAAGAGGAGAAGAAGGTGTCAATGCTAGCAGAACCGGCTCCAGGCACCAGCGTAGCAAGCTGGTGCTTGGGGCGATACATGGAAGGGGGCAGCACGTCTGGCTCTTCAGCGGCAATTCGGCGGCGGGTCCCTCGGTCCCTCTTGGTGGGAAGGACCTGCCGCTGAATTGCCGCTGAAGAATGAAGCGGCGGTGGTAGAGTCGCAATGGAAGTGCCGCAGATCGCGATCGCGGCTTTTTTTTTTTTTTTTTTTTTTTGCCTGCTTGGGGCAGCAAAAACCCTGGAGCTAGCCCTGAATGCTAGCATTCCTAGAACTGGTGATGCTGCTGAGTATTAGCTATCCATGTGCATATCCGTGCATATTTGATGTCACACGCTAGTGGTTGTGCCTATTATTGCTGCCAGCTAGGGGAGGTCTCTGTCTCAAACGGAAGAGGCCTATGATTGTGTAGCTGGAAGGCCCAGGATTCTAGCCTTACTCCCCACAAGTCTAGGTGTGATTTATCTGGTCATTCCCCATACATACCATATAGACTGCGATACAGCAGCTCTTTCAGTCTCTCCTCCTCACTCAGGCATCTGCCACTCGCACGCCCTTCTGACTTCCTGTTCGAAAAAGAAAAACAACTTCAGTTGCACCAGGGATGGCAATGTGTGGTGGAGAGCTGGACAACATGTTTTGGATTACATTTTTCTTCACTGAAAAATGCCGATTTAGATTGATAAACATTTTACAAATTTGCCAAATTGTTTCAGTTGAGACAAATCCCTTCGCTCCTCCCCCCCCAAGTCTAAAATGTTTCATTTTGGCATTTTCAAAACACAACATTTCAACTTTTCCAATTGAAATGACTTTGGATTTAGAATTTTTAAACCATTATTTAATAAAATTTAGTAAAAGGCTAAAAAAAACAAAACAAAAGAACCACCCCAACCTTGGAAAATGAAACATTTTGTTTCATGATCTGTTTTATTTGACCTGAAACTAATTTTTTCAGATTTTTGTCACTGAAAAAATTAGTCACTGGCATTGAAAAGTTGGTTATTCAGACAGTTTTACTCTGTCTGTAACAGTCACTGAATCTTAATTGCAATATGCACTTGAGGACATTAGAGGGAGTGAGTCCAGGAAGAGTGGAAGGTAGTCCCATTTTGTCATCAGTTTAAATTTTAAATCCAATTTAATTCGGCTGAGCTGAATTCAGCCAAACTGCAAGAGGATACTAGGGGATAGATACTGCTGACTTCACACTGACTTGGGTGTGTCTCTGTGTGTGCACGCGCATGCTCAAGGAGGGGTCATTTGTGGGGACTGAAGCTCAGGCCTGTGAATCTAAAAGCATGTGCATCTACTGTTTGAGTAAATGGAGATACTAACTGGGTGAGGGAGGCAGTCATTAAAATCCTGTTTGAGGAAGCTTTGTGGAGGTAGCAAATGCCATTGTAGTATGTTTCTGACGTATATACAATTAAGCTGTCACAGCCTGTCATGGTTATTACTTTTCTGTACAGGCAGTTATGGTGATATTGCTTCCCCTAATTACATCAAAAATGAAAGTCAAGAGTTCAAGATCCTCAACTATGTCAGAAAAAATTCACGGAGATAAAAGAATAATAAAAGTCTAGGAAAGTTGCTCCAGGGAGTGATGTTCCCCATAACTCAGATATTTTGCAGAGAAAATGATAAAGAGACCAATTTCCCAGTTATTCTGATCCTGTCTTGGAGGGAGCAGTTAAAACTTTAATGTGGTCTAACAGTCAATAGGACCATGCATCAAATGAGGGAGTGGCCTCTGGGAGGGACAGCAGCAATGCCTATAGCAGTGTTTTTGTAACGGGGTTAGAAATGGGACTGTGCCCCAGAGTTCCAGCACTGAATCCTCCCCCCACGTTTGGATCCACAATGCTGAGTCAGGACACATCTGTGGGGTTTTGGAAAAGGCGGTTTCTGTTTCTAGGTATATAGTTAGAGCCATTGGGAACTGACTTTTTTTTCCTGGGGGAGGGGGAAGAGGTTTTTTGTTGAATATTTTCTTTAACGTTTTCTGGATTTGGATTTAAAGACCAAAACCATAAAGTTTTTCATTTAAAAACAAACAAAAAAGGTTTTTGTTGCCAAAACCAAATTTTTTCTTTCAGTTTTTGACCCCCCCCCCATCCCAATCCTCCCCGGAATCTTAAACAAGAACGATTTTTTTTTGCACAAGACAGAACCATTTGAAGCAGGCGTAAAGACAAACTGAAGAGATGAACAGGTGCAAGTGTACACTAGTTCTTATACCTGTGCCCCAGGGAGCTGTGCATTGTAGCACAGGTCCTACAATCTACAGAGTCTAGACTACTGTAGAGAGGATGCTATGGATGCATGGTGCATTGTGGCCATTTGAAAGGGCTTACCTGGTTCCATCCCAGTATTATAAATTGCAACAACACAGTGTAAATACAAGCTAAGAAGCTCACGGTGGGTATCTTGGCTACTAAGCAGGGCATTTTTAAAGCAAAACCCAGAGAGTTTCCATCTGGGCATTTGCAGTTAGAGTGAATTGCAGCTTGTCAAATGAATAGCAGTCCATTTGCATTCAGATTACAGCAAGTGAAATTTGCCCATAACATGGGATTAAGAATCTTTATGAATGCTATTAGCATGATGCATGTACCTTCCAAACACTGGGAACTGAGAGGGAAATTGAGAAACTTCAGAATTAGCAAGGAGAAGGAGACATACTGCAATGGCTTTTACATGTGTGTGAGAATTTGGTGCTGAGGAAGAGTAGTAAGGTATAATGAATAGTACTCATGCCTTGCCATAATACAAAAACCTATTTGGCTCAAGATCTCATAGCATTTTAAAAAGTCAGGTAAGTATTTCCATTATAAAGATGGGGAGAGCACAGAGAGGTAAGGAACTCATTCTCGGTCACACAGCAAACCAGTGGCAGAATCTGGACAGAACCCAGTCGTCTGATTCCCAGTGCTGTGCTTTAGCCACAAGATTACACTGCTTTCTTCTTGTTTTTAACCTGAGATCTGTGGCTGCCTCTTCCACACAGTGCTTCCGTTCTGACCTGCAGCCCCATCAGTACATTCCATTCATGGCATTTTGAGCAGAAAGCACACCTCTACCCCGGTAGAACGCGACCCGATATAAGTGAATTTGGATATAACGCGGTAAAGCAGTGGGGAGCCCCAGGCCCTTTAAAGCGCCACCTGAGCCCTGCTGCCAGAGCTCCGGAAGTGATTTAAAGGGTCCGGGGCTCCCCACAGCAGCTGCTGCACCGGGCCCTTTAAATCCCTGCCGGGGCTTCGGCAGCCGGGCTCGGGCGGTGATTTAAAGGGCCAGAGGCTCTGGCCACTGCGGAGAGCCCCGGACCCTTTAAATCCCTGCCCGAGCCCTGCTGCCAGAGTTCCGGTGATGATTTAAAGGGACCCGGGCTCCCCGCAGCGGCTGGAGCACCGGGCCCTTTAAATCCCCACTGGGGAAGCCAGTCCAGTCCAGCACCGCGTACGGCTCTTGCAGGTATGCCATACCAGAACGAACTGGATATAACGCGGTCTCACCTATAAGGCGGTGAGATTTTTTGGCTCCCGAGGACCGTATTATATCGGGGTAGAGGTGTACCTCCTGGGCTGGCTTTGGTATGAGAACCAAGATGAGACGCACCACACGAACCAGAATTTGAATACAAAACTCGAGAGGCAAAAGTACAAGTCCACCAATCTGCTGAATGGCAATAGTCTAGAACAAGAATCTAACTAGGGCGCAAGTACCAGAGAGCACCCAACAGGGGTATGGCAACTAAAGGAGAAGCCATGTTACTGAGGAGAACATTACAAGGGGAAAATGAGCTATTGGTTTGTCTATCTTTTTTGGCCTCTTATTATTAGTGAATCTCAAAGGTCCATGTATCTGTCCAGATCTTGAAAAGAGTAATCTATAAATTACTGAGGCTGAACTGTGCATTGCCTCAGGAGATGTGTAGGCCTACAGAGTCTGAGGGCCGGTTTACACTTAAAAGTCAGGTCGACATAGCTACAGTGAATTTTTCACACCTGAGCACTGTAGTTAAGTCAACTAACCCCAGCATAGATGCAGCTAGGTTGATGGTAGAATTCTGTTGCTGCTCGGGGAGGGAGATTAACTACATCAGTGGAAAAACCACTTCAGTTGCTGTTGGAAGCATCTCCATTATGGTGCTACGGTGAAATAACTGCAGCACTGTATTTATGCCATTATAGTATAAGGCCATAGTATAGACGCGGCCTGAACATATTAATGAAGGCTTTTATTTGAGAAGTTCCTGCTGGCCCTTAACTGGGCTTAAAGAGCAGATCAGGGACAATCTCGACGTTTTTAAACAGAGCTGAGTGACAACAGAAAAAAGTAATGGTACAAATGTTGACTTGATTTTTGAAATGAATTTCTTGCAGCCATATTTCCTCCCCTTTATATCTGCTTTCCTCACACACTTGTGTGACTGAGCATCATCTGATTGTTCACAGTAAGCAAGTTTCAAAGTCATGCTCATGGGCAACAGAAAAACATGTTTTAAATCTGAATGCATGAATAGTTACACCAGAAGGAGTTACATACTCTTCCAATCAGGGGACCGAAACAATGACTTGACTGACCAATTACAACCAACCAACACAAATATCAAGTGCTTGCTGAGAAATATTTGTGAGAAAGCCACAGAATTGTCAAAAAAGCTGCATAAATTTAAAAAAAAAAAAAAGACTAGCTTTAAGGAATAAATTCTTCATTGCAAATTATTCACTCAGGCCTGGTCTACACTACGGGTTTAGGTCGACTTTAGCAGCGTTAAATCGAATTAAGCCTGGACACGTCCACACGACGAAGCCCTTTCTTTCGACTTAAAGGGTCCTTTAAACCGGTTTCTTTACACCACCTCCGACGAGGGGATTAGCGATAAAACCGGCCTTTGCGGGTCGGAATTGGGGTAGTGTGGACGGAATTTGACGTTATTGGCCTCCGGGAGCTATCCCACAGTGCTTCATTGTGACCGCTCTGGACAGCACTCTCAACTCAGATGCACTGACCAGGTAGACAGGAAAAGACCCGCGAATATTTGAATTTCATTTCCTGTTTGCTCAGCGTGGAGAGCACAGGTGACCACGCAGAGCTCATCAGCACAGGTAACCGTGATGGAGTCCCAGGATCGCAAAAGAGATCCAGCATGGACCGAATGGGAGGTACGGGATCTGCTCGCCATATGGGGAGATGAATCAGTGCTAGCTGAACTCCGTAGCAGTAAAAGAAATGGCAAAGTATTAGAAAAGGTCTCCAAGGCCATGAAGGACCGAGGCCATAACAGGGACACACAGCAGTGCCACGTGAAAATTAAGGAGCTACGGCAAGCTTACCACAAAGCCAGAGAAGCAAACGGAAGGTCCGGGGCAGAGCCGCAAACTTGCCGCTTCTACGCGGAGCTGCATGCCATTCTAGAGGGTGCAGCCACCACTACCCCAACCGTGTGCTATGACTCCGTCAATGGAGAAACACACAGGGAAGACGGTTCGGGGAACGAGGAAGATGAGGATGGAGGTACTGTAGGTAGCTCACAGCAGCAAGGAAGCGGAGAAACCGGTTTCCCCAACAGCCAGGATCTGTTTGTTACCCTGGACCTGGAACCAGTAACCCCCGAACTCACCCAAGACCCTCAGGGCACACAGGAGACCTCTGGTGAGTGTACCTTTGTAAATATTTGTAAACATTACACATGGTTTAAAAGCAAGCGTGTTTAATGATTAATTTGCCCTGGCAATCGCGGCCAGTACAGCTACTGGAAAAGTCTGTTAACGTGTATGGGGATGGAGCGGAAATCCTCCAGGGACATCTCCAGAAAGCTCTCCTTTATGTACTCCCAAAGCCTTTGCAAAAGGTTTCTGGGGAGGGCTGCCTTATCCCGTCCGCCATGGTAGGACACTTTACCACGCCAGGCCAGTAGCACGTAGTCTGGAATCATTGCATAACAAAGCATGGCAGCGTATGGTCCCGGTGTTTGCTGGCATGCAGACAATATCCATTCCTTCTCTCTCTTTGTTATCCTCAGGAGAGTGATATCATTCACGGTCACCTGGTTGAAATGGGGTGATTTTATTAAGGGGACATTCAGAGGCACCCGTTCCTGCTCTTCTGAACAGAAATGTTCCCCGCTGTTTACCACACGGTGGAGGGGAGGGGTGAAGTGTGTGTGTGTGTGGGGGGGTGGTTTACTTGGGTTTGTGCCGCATGTTAACCGGGAAACCACAGCCCCTCCTTTTACATTGAAAACCCATTTTAAATGGACAACCCAATTCATCCTTGATATGGGAAATGTGCTGCTGTTTGAAACCTTTCCCGCATGTTAAGAAGGTTAAAAAAGCCAAAACACTGTGGCCTACCATGGCTGCCTGCAAGCCGAAATATGCGACCTTGTAATGAAAGAGTGTACCCATTGTTCTCTAAAATGTGTCTTTTTTAACCACCTCTCCCTTCTCCTCCACCAGCTGCAAATGTTTCTCCTTCGCAGAGGCTAGTGAACATTAGAAAGAGAAAACGTAGGACGAGGGACGATATGTTCACGGAGCTGCAGATGTCCTCCCACGCTGATAGAGCACAGCAGAATGCGTGGAGGCAGTCCATGTCGGACATGAGAAAAGCACAATATGAACGAGAGGAGAGGTGGTGGGCTGAATGGCGGGATGAAAAGAGCAAGTGGCGGGCTGAAGACGATAGGTGGCATCAGCTTGCAGACAGACGGCAAGAGTCAATGCTCCGTCTGCTGGAGCATCAAACTGATATGCTCGAGGGTATGGTTGAGCTGCAGGAAAGGCAGCAGGAGCAGAGACCGCCGCTACAGCCCCTGTTTAACCAACAGCCCTCCTCCCCAAGTTCCATAGCCTCCTCACCCAGACGCCCAAGAACACGGTGGGGGGGCCTCCGTCCACCCAGTCACTCCACCCCAGATGATCGCCCAAGCATCAGAAGGCTGGCCTTCAATAAGACTTAAAGTTTTAAACTGCAGTGTGTCCTTTTTCATCCCTCCTCCCCCACCCATCCCAGGCTATCTTGGCAATTATCCCCCTACTTCTGTGAGGAACTAATAAAGAATGCATGAATGTGAAAAAACAATGACTTTATTGCCTCTGCAAGCGGTGCTCGAATTGGGGAGGGGAGGGTGGGGTGGGGTGGTTGGTTTACAGGGAAGTAGAGTGAACCGGGTCGGGGGGGGGGGGTTTGGAGGGTTCATCAAGGAGAAACAAACAGAAGTTTCACACAGTAGCCTGGCCAGTCACAAAACTCGTTTTCAAAGCTTCTCTGATGCGCACCGCGCCCTGCTGTGCTCCTCTAACCGCCCTGGTGTCTGGCTGCGTGTAATCAGCGGCCAGGCGAGTTGCCTCAACCTCCCACCCCGCCATAAATGTCTCCCCCTTACTCTCACAGATATTGTGGAGCGCACAGCAAGCAGCAATAACAATGGGGATATTCTTTTCGCTGAGGTCTGAGCGAGTCAGTAAGCTGCGCCAGCGCGCTTTTAAACGTCCAAATGCACATTCCACCACCATTCGGCACTTGCTCAGCCTGTAGTTGAACAGGTCCTGACTCCTGTCCAGGCTGCCTGTGTACGGCTTCATGAGCCATGGCATTAAGGGGTAGGCTGGGTCCTCAAGGATCACGATAGGCATTTCAACATCCCCAATGGTCACTTTCTGGTCCGGGAAGAAAGTCCCTTCCTCCAGCTTTCGAAACAGACCAGAGTTCCTGAAGACGCGAGCATCATGTACCTTTCCCGGCCATCCCACGTTGATATTGGTGAAACGTCCCTTGTGATCCACCAGGGCTTGCAGCAGCATTGAAAAGTACCCCTTGCGGTTTACGTAGTCGGTGGCTTGGTGCTCCGGTGACAAGATAGGGATATGGGTTCCGTCTATCACCCCGCCACAGTTTGGGAATCCCATTTCAGCAAAACCATCCACTATTGACTGCACGTTGCCCAGAGTCACTACCCTTGATATCACCAGGTCTTTCATTGCCCTGGCAAATTGGATCACAGCAGCCCCCACCGTAGATTTGCCCACTCCAAATTGATTCCCGACTGACCGGTAGCTGTCTGGCATTGCAAGCTTCCACAGGGCTATCGCCACTCGCTTCTCAACTGTGAGGGTTGCTCTCATCTTGGTATCCTGGTGTTTCAGGGCAGGGGAAAGCAAGCCACAAAGTTCCATGAAAGTGGCCTTACGCATGCGAAAGTTTCGCAGCCCCTGGGAATCGTCCCATACCTGCAGCACGATGCGGTCCCACCAGTCTGTGCTTGTTTCCCGGGCCCAGAATCGGCGTTCCACGGCATGAACCTGCCCCAGTGACACCATGATTTCCACATTGCTGGGGCCTGTGCCTTGTGAGAGGTCTATGTCCATGTCAATTTCCTCATCACTCTCTTCGCCGCGCTGCAATCGCCTCCTCGGCTGGTCCGGGTTTTGCCTTGGCATGTCCTGGCTCTGCATATACTCCAGGACAATGCGCGTGGTGTTCATAGTGCTCATAATTGCCGCGGTGATCTGAGCGGGCTCCATGATCCCAGTGCTAGCTATGGCGCCTGGTCAGAAAAAAGGCGCAAAACTAGTATCTGATGGACCAGGAGAAGGAGGGAGGGCGGGAGGGAGGGAGGGCCGAGTGACGACATGGCGTACAGGTACAGGAACAGGGAATTAAAATCAAGAAAGGTGGCTGTGCATCAGGGAGAAACACAAACAACTGTCACACAGAATGGTCCCCCCAAAGATTAAACTGAAAACCCTGGGCTTAGCAGGCCGTTGATTTCACGGAGGAAGGGGAAGCAAATGAATACAGAACAAATCTATTTTTTACATCTTAAGCTGGCAGCCGACGGTGCAGCATGAGTGATAGCCTCTGCAGTACGATGACGACGGTTACCAATCGTAATATACCATCGTCTCCCAAAAGGCAAGGGGCTGCTGCTGTGTAGCAATGCAGCCCCACGTCTGCCAGCCCCATGTCCACCAGCACCCAGCATCGCCCTCGGCCTCTTCTGGGTGCTTAGCAGACAATACTGGGCAATTGGCAGAAAATAGTATACTACGACTGGTAGCCATCATCATCGAGACAGTAGCATGTCTGCCCAGGTGCCCATGATTGACAGCCACTCCAGTACGACGACGACGGATACCTGTCATAATATACCATCGCCTACCAAAGGGCAAGGGACTGGTGCAATGCAGCCCTACGGCTGCCAGCCCCACGGCTATTACTCATGCTACACCGTCTACCGCCAAAAGGCAGTTAGCAGCTGCTGCTGTGTAGCAATGCAGTCCCACGTCTGCCGGCACCCAGAGGACATATGGTGACGGTGAGCTCAGCTGAGCTGAGCGGGCTCCATGCTTGCCGTGGTATGTTGTCTGCACAGGTAACCCAGGTAAAAAGGCGCGAATCTATTGTCTGCCGTTGCTGTGATGGGGGGGGGAGGGGCCTGACGACAGGTACCCAGAACCTCCCGCGACACTGTTTTGCATCATCCGGGCATTGGGATCTCAACCCAGAATTCAAAAAAAAGGCGCGAAAATAGTATCTGACGGACTAGGGGAAGGAGGGAGGGCGGGCCGAGTGACGACATGGCGTACAGGTACAGGGAATTAAAATCAAGAAAGGTGGCTGTGCATCAGGGAGAAACACAAACAACTGTCACACAGAATGGTCCCCCCAAAGATTAAACTGAAAACCCTGGGTTTAGCAGGCCGTTGATTTGACGGAGGGAGGGGGAAGCAAATGAATACAGAGCAAATCTATTTTTTACATCTTAAGATGACGGTGCAGCGTGACTGATAGCCCTCGGCATCTTTCTGGGTGCTTGGCAGCAAATACTGGGCGCTTGGCAGTTAGTGTATTACGATGGCCTTCAGGCCTATTGCATGATCTGCTGCTCAGGGAAGACTCTGCTAATGTGCGATGAGCCAACTTGTAATAGGACGCTTACCAGTCGTAATACACCATCTACTGCCAAAAGGCAAGGGGCTGGTGCAATGCAGCCCCACGGCTGCCAGCACCCAGATAGCCGATGAAGGCTACCAGTCTACTGCACCGTCTACCGCCAAAAGGCGGTTAGCAGCAGCTGCTGCTGTGTAGCAATGCAGTCCCACGTCTGCCAGCACCCAGAGGACATATGGTGACGGTGAGCTGAGCGGGCTCCATGCTTGCCGTGGTATGTTGTCTGCACAGGTAACCCAGGTAAAAAGGCGCGAATCTATTGTCTGCTGTTGCTGTGACGGGGGGGGGAGGGGCCTGACGACATGTACCCAGAACCGCCCGCGACACTGTTTTGCATCATCCGGGCATTGGGATCTCAACCCAGAATTCCCAGGGGCGGCGGAGACTGCGGGAACTGTGGGATAGCTGTGGGATAGCTACCCATAGTGCAATGCTCCGGAAATCGACGGTAGCCTCGGTACTGTGGATGCGGTCCGCCGACTAGAGCACTTAGAGCATTTTATGTGGGGACACACACAATCGGCTGTATACAACCGATTTCTATAAAACCGGCTTCTATAAATTCGAACTAATTTCGTAGTGTAGACATACCCTCAGACATAGGTGTTTAATCCCCAGTCTCTGGTAATGACAGAAAGTCTCCAGCCATCTTCATAGAGGTGGGGTTATGGAAAAGGGACACAGGAGATTGAAGATTGAACTTCACCCACACCCAGAGTAGTCTGATGCTGGAGTAGAGATAGCTAGGAACGTTTTGGTGCACATTAGCAGAGTCCACGGGGGGGGGGGGGGGAAAAACACCCCTGAGCAACATAAATTTGGTTTTATTAGGTCAACGTGAGCACTTTTTCCTGTTGGCATAGAGTGGCTACATGAGCAATCTCATAGTGGCACAGCTGTAGCTTGCTAGTGTAGACATGGCCTTAGTGTAAATCTACAGCATGCCATCCACGCCAGCTTGCCATGAAGTAAGTGTACATGTAGACACACCCTTTGTTAAGTGCTGTGGCTTTGCCAATAAGTCACTTTTCACTTAACCATGGCTGATCATCCCACCACTATGGCTGACCCCAATCTAGAAAACCACCATTGCCACAGTCCCATGGGTTGGTTCAGATAAGGGCACAGACACTCAAAGGCATGTCTGAACTTTTGGGGGCTGTTCCCACACAAATATGGATTGAGTTAAGCCAGGGCAAACCCCTGTCAGGACAGCCTTATTTTGAGTTAGGAGAACAAATACCTACTTCTGGTGCAGTGCTTTTCACCGGTAGAGTTCCAAGGGCTTTTCGGAGGAGGCATCGTTAGCCTCATTGTTCAGAGGTGAAGTAACTTGCCCACCAGGCCAGTGGCAGAACCAGAAATAGAAGCCAGGTCCCAAGTCTCTGAGTGGCAGCCCAGTGTTCTATCCATTAGGTCATACTGCCTCCCCATTTTAAAGCTAAACTGCACTGTTCCTAATTGTTTTAAACCAAACCAAAATAAACCAGCTTCAAAGTTTAATAAGTGTTCACACAGCCTTTACACAGGGTTTAAAAAAAAAATCACACCATGAGTTAAACTGGTACAGCTGTGAGTGTAGACAAGCCCTCCAAAACTGGGTTCATAATCTAATGTGAATTGATTTAAAGGAGATCGGCATTCCTTCTTGTTTCCAATCATGCTGGAAACAATCTGATCTGTGTCTCCACCTACTGGCACTTCTGATTGGAATCATGCGCACTGAGGCACATGACTATTATTGACTTATGTAACTGTCCCTCACATGCCTCAGTGAGTTTTATAAAGTTATAAGCTCTGTGTATACTTACATGGCCTGATTTTCAGAGGTGCTGGGCATCTGCAGCTCCCATTTTCTTCAGCTGAATTGTCAGTGCTCAGCACTTCACATAACATGCCTCTGGGGTGGGAAGTAGCAAACCTGAT
This sequence comes from Malaclemys terrapin pileata, assembly GCF_027887155.1. NCBI lineage: Eukaryota > Metazoa > Chordata > Testudines > Emydidae > Malaclemys > Malaclemys terrapin. The sequence continues at coordinate 44,698,178 of NC_071511.1, forward strand.
ACCACTGCAGAAACTCAGGGAGAGTTCTGCCAATTCTGTTTTTCCTGAGTTCTGCTTAGCACAGAAATGGAGGGTACAGGGCAGGGCAAAGGTGACTTTAGGCACCTTTAAGCCTTTCCAATATTCTTGATTTGGTCAGTGACCTGCCCTGTTCCCACAGCAAGTCACAGCAACCTCAAGGCTGCTCTACTGTATACTCGGCTGTGACAGTGCCCCTCCCCCCATAGCCCTTGTAGCAGTCAAGAATAGTCCGAGTGCAGCAAGGTCCAGTTGCATCATTTCTTGCTGCCGGCTGCAAGGGAGCCATAGCATAAAACTGTTCCGTCAAGGTTATGGTTATGCTGGAGGTATTCCTGAGGCTGGTCCTGCCTCCTTAATGGCCCCTTCAAGTGGCCAAAGTGGTCTAAAAGCATTTGCAGGGAATAAAAGAATCAGTCTCAGTAAGGGCCTGATCCAGTTCTCACTGTGGTCTATGGAAAGACTCATGCCGTCTTAGATTTCAATGTGCTTTGGATCGGGCCTTAAGAGAAGGCGAGTACCCCATTCAACTAACGCAGCAGAGGAATTCATTACCCCAATGGAAATTCATTTATAAAAGGATATTGAAATTTTGGGTTCCCCAGGAGCATTTACTGAAAATTTGGCAAAAGTGTTTCATCTAACCCAGTTCTCCTTTCCTGGCATTTCATCTCTCTCAACAGACTATACTTGAGCCTTCCAAGGCCAGCATTGCAATTCTTTATACCCTTTATTCACCACAGCCAGGATACCGCTTTTTAAAAAACACAACTAATTAAACAAAGTCTGCCTCTATCTTTGTTTTGCTTTCAGTTTGTTCGGATACTCCCCATAGCTACTCCTGGCTTGGGCATACCATGGCAGTTCCCTTGTAAACATCCCTGAAATAAACCCTGGATTACAGCTGGAGTCATATTTGTTTGGCGTGAGATCAGTTTACAGGAAACCACGGCCTGCCGTGCAGGGAATGTTTCCACCTTTGTTAGTTCTTGGGCCGCAGGGCCTCTTGACAGTGCCAAGAGCTGAAAGCTATTAATAAGGAAGTGGGAGGGGACACTCGCCACATTTAACCCTTGCCATGGAGCCATGGTATTGACTTCATAGTTATAGCTGCTGTGCTTCACACATCAGTATTCATAAATTTGCTATAAAAAAATAAACTCAGGAAATGCTGATAAAAACCTTTGGTAAGTTATAGTTAGGGGTGTAAACACATATCTGTTAAAACGCTATTGAAACACTGTAGTGACACCTTCTTGAAAAGCGATAGCTGATGTCTGGAGGCTTGCAAATCTGTTTTTGCCCTGGAGGACTGATCAATGACATGGAGTCTGAGTGTTTTCCCAGCTGAACTTGTTTATTTTACACTATATGCCACCAATGTTTGAATAGAGAGGGACACAAAGAGCAAACTGGCAATCCCTTCTCTTTGGAATCTCAGCCAAGGCTCCATTCCCAGGGTGCAACTCTGCCTCAAGAACTGACTAGTTAGAGAGATTAAGGCAGAGAGCAAACTCCTTTGATATATTAGTATTAGAATTGGAAAAGGTGCAGAGAAGGGCAACAAAAATGATTAGGGGTATGGAACAGCTTCCGTATGAGGAGAGATTAAAAGACGGGGAGCATTCAGTTTAGGAAAGAGATGACTAAGGGGGGAAATGATAGAGGTCTATAAAAAAATCTCCTGGTGTCGAGAGAGTGAACCAGGAGATTTACCTCTTCACATACACACAAGAATCAGGGCTCACCCAATGAAACTAAGAGGCATGAGGTTTAACACACAAAGAAGGAAGTACTTCTTCACACAGCACACAGTCAACCTGTGGAACTCATTGCCAGGGGAAGGCCAAAAGTGGATTTAAAAATGAATTGGATAAGTTCCTGAAGGATTGTTCCATCAATGGCTGTTAGCCAAGATGGTCAGAGACCCAACCCTGTGCTCTGAGTGTCCCTAAACCTCTGACTGCCAAAAGCTGAAACTGGATGATAGGGGGTGGATCACTCAATTGCCCTATTCTGTTCATTCCCTCTGAAGCACCTGGCACTGGCCACTGACGGAAGACAGGATACTGGGCTAGATGGCCCCTTGGTCTGACCCAGTATGGCCGTTCTTACGGTGCTCGCCATTGCTCCCTTGAAGTGAAACTGCATCACAAAACTAAACAGTCCAAAAAACTATACAGCACTTACACATTTAGAAAGAGAATGTGGGGGACTGTGTCACTGTGCACCTGTTGACTCTCCCCATAACTGAAGTTACTAAGAGAAGTCCTGACCCTGCAGACATGTGACCGTGTCCACTTATGCACTTGAGGAGTCCTATGGGATACACTCACTTTAAGGCCACTTTGCACTTACCAGAGAGTTATAAGAGACTTGTATTGTAAATGAGCATTAGGCCCAAGGCTTTAAGCAGGGGCTCTGCTTTTGAGTTACTACTGTACCTGCAGAAATGGCAACACAAACATTTAACTACCAGCTCATCACAATAGAAGTTTAAAGAACAACCCAACTTTGCAAACTGCATCAGATACTTCCCCAAGGTGTCACTTTAAACTTCCATTTGGGAGCAAAAATTACCTTGTGGGATGAGGGGAGGGGGAGAGGTCATTCTCCTCATTTAATTTTGAATGGAAAGAAAATTTAAAAAATGTTCAGGATTTGGACAAGTAACAACCCAAACAATATTTGAAGCTCCTGCCCTTCTCAATAGCACAACCTATATTTCCCCTCCACCACTCAAAGACCATTTTAATCACTATCCCTCCAACACCTCTTGATGCTCTATAAAAATAAAAATCTTTCTTTCTGTTGTTGATAATTACGTGGGTTCCCTCCCAGTTGGGATATAATTTAGTTTGTTTTAAACACAACCCAGCTAACATTCAACTGGAAAGGAAACCTACAAATGTGAGGTTAAGGAGAAAAGAGGAAAAATTAATGGAAATACATTAGCAAAACATAACAAAGTGACAATGGGACTGATCCTGACGCCCTCTTGGGTTTAAAGGCTGTGGTCAAGGTATCCCTACACGCCAATGATTGCCAGCTGGTGGAATGGCCCCTTGGTGCCATAGGCAGCTGGGCTTACATCTGAGCAATCCTGAAGCTACTCTAACTTACATTCCAGAATAGGAGCAGCACATAGGCAGCTTAAAGCCAACGTTATCCCTATTCTGGTCTTGCACTGAGCCCAGGCTGGCCACACCATATGGGCCAGTGATATTAAGGGCCCAATCTTGCAAAAGTCTCATTTCAGAAAAGCCAATGGGACTTCGGCACCTGATGTTAAGCATGTGCTGAAGTGCATTGTTGAATAGAGATGGAATAAGGCACATGTTTCTATGCTTTCCTGGCTCAGAATTAAAATGCTGAGCTCTCAAAAGTTCTGTTGAAGCCAACAGGAGGTGAAGAGGTCAACCTCTAGCAGGACTGAGCGGTAAGCGGCCATAACCTAAGATAAAGGAATGTTACATTCATAACAACCACCATCTGGGGTCCAATCCTACTCTTCACACTTAGGCAAGATCTCCATTAACTTCAATGAGATTTTTGCCTTTGTAAAGAAAGCAGGATTGTGTCTTTGATATGCTCATGGATCATTAATGAATAAGAAGTAGGAACACAGGAACTGCCATACTGAATTAGACCAGGGGTCCATCTTGTTCATCGTCCTGTCTCCAACAATGGTTAGCTTCATATAACATATGCTTCATATGCAACAGTTGCTTCATATAACATATCTAAGCATAACCAGTGCAACATCCACTATACTACATCAAACCACAGTGCCAGACTGTTTCTACCTCTACGTTCACATTTATAAGCATGAACAGTTTCAAAGAAGTCAGGGAGCAAAACCTGGCTGGGGTGGATGGTTTTTGGTTCAAACGCCATGCTACTACCATGTTGAAAGTTCTTTCCCAAGTCTCTCTTACACAAGGAAGTTTCAAGTTAAGTTTTTCAGAGGAAAAGTATTCTGCTCGAAATAGCATGTTTTCACATTGACTGTCAGGGGAAATGGGATGTAGTAGAGTGTGACGCCATTGTGCAATGAATACCAATTCCACTTGAATAATAATAAAAAAAAATCCAAACAAGAACAGGGCTTTGTCACTTGTTATAGTTGTATCCCCTTTTGTTTTTACAGATATGCAGTTCACGGGAAATTAGATGATTAGTTCCTCAACGCATCTGTCAAGGAGACACACAAACCAGCTTTTTACAACCAAATTCAAATGAGGAGAAACGTAAGAAGTGGGCTGCAGTATGTCTAAGTCTTTTTTCTGGATTTATCATAAGCAGCCTCCCCAGCACATTAGTTAGCTGAGATATATGGATGAAAAGGAAATTCAGTTGTAGCTTATAGACCCATGGCAATTTTGAAGATTTTTTTTTTAGGGTTACCATATTTAAAAAATAAAAAAAAAAGAGGACACTCCACGGGCCCTAGCCCCACCCCTTTCCCACCCCTGGCCCTGCCCCAACCCTGCCCTTTCCCCAAAGTCCCCACCGTAACTCCCCCTCCTCCCTCCCAGCCACGCGAAAAGGGCTGCCGCAGCACTACCGGCTTCATGGTTTGCCGGGCAGCCTCCAGACCCTGTGCCCCCGGCCGGCGCTTCCCCAGTGCAGCTGGAGCCCGGGAGGGGCGCCCAGCCGGGGGTGCAGGGTCTGGAGGCTGCCCGGCAAACCATGAAGCCGGTAGCACTTGGGCTTCGGGCAGCCCCCATGCCTCCGGACCCTGCGCCCCCGGCCGGGCACTTCTCCTCCCCGGCTCCAGCTGCTCTGCTCCTCCCCGGACTCAGACTTCGGCTCTGTTTAAGAGCCAAGCTGCCCGAGCCAGCGCTAGCGGCTTTGGGCAGCCCCCTTGCCTCCGGACCCCAGCCACTGGCTGGGTACTTCTCCTCCCCAGCTCCAGCTGCTCTGCTCCAGCGGCGCAGGGTCCGGAGGCATGGAGGCTGCCCGAAGCCGGTAGCGCTGGCTCGGGCAGCTTGGCTCTTAAACAGAGCCGAAGTCTGAGTCCGGGAAGGAGCAGAGCAGCTGCGGGAGAGGAAGTGCCCGGCCGGTATTTTTCCCGGACATGTTCGGCTTTTTGGCAATTCCCCCTGGATGGGGGTTTGATTGCCGAAAAGCCGGACATGTCCGGGAAAAACCGGACGTATGGTAACCCTATTTTTTTCTACTGTTTTAGTAGTGTGTGAAGGAGGCATAACCTTGCACCTTCTTTTGGTAACAGCTGTGCAGTTTAGCCCTTTACAGCTGCAAGCTCTATATAGCTAGCCAAGATATTTTACAGTGATTAGTTCTTCCATTTTGGGTACCCACCTTGGGACACCTTACAAGGCCTGATTTTCAGTGTTGTCTGCAAATCAGCAGTGGGCCTACTAATATGCTTCAAGTTAGGCACATTCTTATGTACCTTATTGAATCTGAGCCTAGGTGAGGAAGGATAGTCTTATGGTTAATCCATTGGACTGGGATTCAGGAGATCTGAGCTCAGTTTTTGCCTCTGCCACAGATTTGAATGTCCTTGGGCAAGTCACTTGGTCTCTTTATAAAAGGGGAACTAATAAGTGAAGGGCAGGAGATAGAATCTAACTAGACAATGCTCCTTAAGCTCTTCAGCATAATGACTGTCTCATACAGTGTATTTGTATAGTATCTAGCACAACAGGGCTCTGACTTCACTAGGACAGTTAGACGTTAGGGTACCGCAAATAATAAAACTTCACTATAATGATGAGCGCCAGCTTAGAGGGCCTCATGACATGGGCATTGTATGCTTCCTGGCATGGAGCACAAGGGGATTTTTAATAAAGGAGAAAGCCTGAACTCTAGCTGAAAGGAAGATTACTCATTTGTTCCAATACCTTTTCTGTTAAATGCCCCACCCCTACCATTACAGGGGCTGAATGCTGCTGGCTTTTGCTCACTTTGTGGCCAGTGCTACTCCAAATTCCTCCTTTCAGTGCTGGCTGCTGCTGCTGAGGTAGCATGGAGTGGAGCAAGCACTTAATAAAAGCAAGGCCTGCATAGCCCCTGGCATAACTGAAATTCCGTGTGTGCTCAGCAGGCCATGCGGAAGCCAGCCAGCCAGCCAGCCAGCCAGCCAAAGGTAGACATCATAAGTGGAAATGAGAGAGTCTGGGCATGAAAAGACAAGTGAGCTTTGTGGAGTTATAATGGGTGTTAATGCTACTCAAGCATCAGCTGCCTGTTCTAACTAGTGCATGGCAGCTCCTTGCAGAATAGGCACTCTCTGGGCAGCAGGAACCACCAGAGAGCACCAGCACATGGAGAGGCATGTGTTATCCAACACTGATCTGAGAAGCGAAACTACTGTTTGAACACGATCGCTTAACGATGTCAGCTTTTTTCTCCATGGGTGTCTTCATTCAACACCTGGCTTTCTTCTCTGTCGTAGCACTGGCGAAGAGAGCTGGAATGCAGACAGACAGCTGTCTTTATCCACAGAACAGGTCCGCACAGGAAGCGGGCATCCAGGCTTGCCCTAGGATGTGGTACCTTTCAGTGTGACAGGGTACTTTACTCCCTATAATCGGTTTGTAGGCTCACTGCCTAGCTTGCCAATAAGGATGCCAAGTGTGATGATACATATGTGGGGTCCCGCCCACTAGGGAAAGGCCTGAACCCACCCAGATCATTGTGAGCATCACCAAACATATGACAGACAGCAAAGCTTTTGGTCACTACCAACCTGGGCTGAATTCACACAAACACCCTAGATGCAATATGTTCCATATCTTATTGCCAATCACACGAGGCACTAAGTCCCCTCTTCTTGCCACCTTCATGTGAAATGCATCCTGTGCACATGCTTCTGTGCAGCACATGTGTATTTAAATAGGTCAGCTGGTACCTGCTCTGAAAGGCTTCACAGCTGATACAGACTTACCCTGATATAGCTGCTCTTGTGATCCAAAGCACAGGCTCACACACTGTAGTAACCCTACATGCTCTCTCCCAGCCTTGCTCTCCAAATACTCCAGAGCTTCTAGACAGCGGCGTAGCCAGCTTCTAAGAGGAGGGGGAGCAAACATAAAAAAGGCGCCCCCTCTTGGCTCCTCCTCTGGCTGCACTGCCTCTCCCCCCCATGGCTCCTCCGGCCCTGCTGTGCCACCCCCGCGGGCCCCCCCCCCCCGCTCCTCCGGCCGCGGCTGCTGGCTGCATGCTGCACCCCCCGCTCCTTCGGCCGCACCCCCCCCCCACTCCTCTGGTTGTGCCCGCTGCCCCCTCATGGCTGCCAGCTGCACTGCGGGCCACCAGCCTGCACCCCCCCTCACTCCTTCGGACGCTTTTGGAAAGGCGCTGCTTATGGAACATGTGCTGAGGGGAAGCGGCTGCTTCCCCTGCACCCCGCTAGCTACGCTACTGCTTCTAGACAATGCCTCACCCCTACCTGAGGGAGCCTCCCCATCACTCTCTCCCAATTCCTCATTCTCCTCTTTAGTCCATGTGAGAGATAAGGCAGAATGTTTCTGAGGGTCTCTGGATTGGCACTGGTTCTACAAGGTACCTAGTGGCCCAGTGCTAGTATGTGGCTTTCCTTCTCACAGGAACTGACAAAAGTTACACAGCACGATCCATATTCCTTGAACTCTCGCTGCAATAAATGTATTTACCCCCCACTTCCCCCTGCTGACTAAGGCCCCAGCATTTATTTCAAAAGGGCAGCTCCCCAGACCAATGGCTTCCCTCAGACTCCACTGCAAACCAACTCACTTGCATTGTTCCATTCATCAGTTGCAGGCCTGATGGAATCCTTGTCAGAACCTGCAATGCCAGATGACTCCATGCAGCTGGGTGTTGCACACCACACGTAATGTTTACGGGGAGGCTCTGGCAGCTTCTGAGGAGCACCTTGACTAGGTGCAGAGCAGCTATCCTTCAGTGTAGTGAAACTGTAACACTTAGGATTAAAAACAGTGGTTCATATCCTCTCCTCCTGTTCCAATCATTTTGCCCCACTCAGGCTGCTCTCAGCATCAAGAAGCATAACCAGCTCCTATACCAACTGTCCCTGCACACTAAGGCCTAAGGGGTATGAGAGGGCAGGGTGGAGCATGCCTGTGCTACACTGACTCAAAACTGGGATCGTAACCATCTGCAGGAGTCTCTAAACTGCTCTTAAATTCTGCACATAGGGTGATGCTTGGACAGATGCCCCACCAGAATCAGGGAGGTGTAACATGCTCCCTAGCTGAACATGTAACATGTTTCTCCCTTCGAGCCAAGCACATGCTAATGCAGGAGAGAATCTGGGCCAGTACATTTGTGTTAACAGCCTTCTGTGTTTATGTTGCCCCTAAACAGTATGGTCTGGAAAGCATTTGGTACCTCCCCACTTACAGGTCTGTAGAGTTTAAGTAGGCGTGTATTAGGGAGTGTTTCTTCATAGCTTGAGAGAGGAAGAAACACAGAGGAAACTCAGCAAGAGCACATCAAAGAGAATTGGAAGGGATTGTTCCAGGCCTAATCAGAAGCACCTGCTAAGAAGATTTAGGAGCTACAAAGCATCCTAGGCAGGGTGGATGTTAGAACTGAAGGATGCTAGACACAGAATCAATGGGAATGTGCCTGAAACTGCCCTTAGAGCCACAACATGCCACAGCACTGTTAAAGGATTCAGAGCATTTTAATGTGAAACAAGAAAGGAGTATTCTTATTTCACAAGTATGAAATGTCACGTTTACAGTGCTACATTTCTGGTGTGAATATTTGTTTTTAACCAAGGAGGGGGGTATGCTGCCAGAAGATAACTCCTGAAGCTGCAGTAACAGATATGGATTATAGACCAACAAATACCACTTCCTCTTGTGTTAACCTGGGCAATCGCCTTACACCTTGGCATTATCCTTACATTACATCCTGTTAAATTATATCCCATCAGAACTACAAATGCCTTAGTATAGTTAGTATTGGGAACAACTGGCTCTTCATATCCAGTAACACAGTACAGGGACCCAGAATAAACATAGCTAACATATTGTCCTGTAAATGCCATCTTCCAAGTACAAATGTCAAAAGGTATATAAATGATGGACATGCATAGGCTGGGCCTGATTCTCCTCTCACAACTCCAGTGTAAACCTGGAGTAATGACCCCCAAGACCAATGGAGTTAGAACAGTGTAAGGGAGAGGAGAATCAGATCCACTAACTATGATATGAAAAAGATTAGGGGCCCAGTTCATTGTTGCCATGCACTTAGGGTAGTCACATACACTTGTGCAAAGCAGGTATACAATGCTACCCAATCAAAGTGGCAGAGGTTTGCATGGGTATATATGCCAGGATGCCAGGAGCAGGACATTGGTGAATTAGGCCTGGTCTACACTACGACTTTAGCAGCGTTAAATCGAATTAAGCCTGGACACGTCCACACGACGAAGCCCTTTTTTTCGACTTAAAGGGCCCTTTAAACTGGTTTCTTTACTCCACCTCCGATGAAGGGATTAGCACTAAAATCAGCCTTTGCAGGTCAGATTTGGGGTAGTGTGGACAGAATTCAACGTTATTGGCCTCCGGGAGCTATCCCACAGTGCTTCATTGTGACCGCTCTGGACAGCGCTCTCAACTCAGATGCACTGACCAGGTAGACAGGAAAAGTCCCGCGAACTTTTGAATTTCATTTCCTGTTTGCCCAGCGTGGAGAGCACAGGTGACCACGCAGAGCTCATCAGTATAGGTAACCATGATGGAGTCCCAGGATCGCAAAAGAGCTCCAGCATGGACAGAACAGGAGGTACGGGATCTGCTCGCCATATGGGGAGAAGAATCAATGCTAGCTGAACTCCATAGCAGTAAACGAAATGGCAAAATATTAGAAAAGGTCTCAAAGGCCATGAAGGACAGAGGCCGTAACAGGGACGCAAGCAGTGCCGCGTGAAAATTAAGGCGCTAAGGCAAGCCTACCACAAAGCCAGAGAGGCAAATGGAAGGTCCGGGGCAGAGCCGCAAACATGCCGCTTCTACGTGGAGCTGCATGCCATTCTAGGGGGTGCAGCCACCACTACCCCAACCGTGTGCTTTGACTCCATCAATGAAGAATAACGCAACAGGGAAGTGGGTTCGGGGTACGCGGAAGATGATGATGATGATGAAGACAATGAAGATAGCTCACAGCAAGGAAGTGGAGAAACCGGTTTCCCCAACAGCCAGGATATGTTTATCACCCTGGACCTGTAACCTGTAACCCCCAAACTCACCCAAGGCATGCTCCCAGACCCTGAGGGCACACAAGGGACCTCTGGTGAGTGTACCTTTGTAAATATTACACATGGTTTAAAAGCAAGCGTGTTTAATGATTAATGATTAATTTGCCCTGGCAATCGCGGCCAGTACAGCTACTGGAAAAGTCTGTTAACGTGTATGGGGATGGAGCAGAAATCCTCCAGGGACATCTCCAGAAAGCTCTCCTTCATGTACTCCCAAAGCCTTTGCAAAAGGTTTCTGGGGAGGGCTGCCTTATCCCGTCCGCTATGGTAGGACACTTTACCACAACAGGCCAGTAGCACGTAGTCTGGAATCATTGCAGAACTAAGCATGGCAGCGTATGGTCCTGGTGTTTGCTGGTATGCAGACAACATCCATTCCTTATCTCTCTTTGTTATCCTCAGGAGAGTGATACCATTCACGGTCACCTGGTTGAAATGGGGTGATTTTATTAAGGGGACATTCAGAGGTGCCCGTTCCTGCTCGGCTGAACAGAAATGTTCCCCGCTGTTAGCCACGCAGTGGGGGGGAGGGGTGAAGTGATCATCCCAGAGAATTGGGTGTGTGTGTGGGGGTAGTTGGGTTTGTGCTGCATGTTAACCCGGAAACCGCAGCCTCTCCTTTTACATTGCAAACCCATTTTAAATGGCCAACCCAATGGGTCCTTGGTATGGGAAATGATGGTGCTGCTGTTTGAAACCATTCCCACATGTTATGAAGGTTAAAAAAGCCAAAAGACTGTGGCTTACCATTGCTGCCTGCAAGCCGAATTCTGTTGCCTGGCACTGCGTGAGTGATCTCTCACACCAAACCGGCAGGCCCTCAATATAAGAGGAAAAATGCGACCTTGTAACGAAAGCACATGTGCTGTGTAATGTGAACAGCAAAATTTAACGTGAAAGAGTGTACCCATTGTTCTCTAAAATGTGTCTTTTTTAACCACATCTCCCTTCTCCTCCACCAGCTGCAAATGTTTCTCCTTTGCAGAAGCTAGTGAAGATTAGAAGGAGAAAACGGCAGACTCGGGATGATATGTACTCGGAGCTCCAGATGTCCCCCCACGCTGACAGAGCACAGCAGAATACGTGGAGGCAGTCACTGTCAGAGTGCAAAAAAGCACAATATGAACGAGAGGAGAGGTGGCGGGCTGAATCGCGGGCTGAAGAGAGCAAGTGGCGGGCTGAAGAGGATAGATGGCGTCAGCTTGCTGACAGAAGGCAAGAGTCGATGCTCTGGCTGCTGGAGCATCAAACTGATATGCTCCAGTGTATGGTTGAGCTGCAGGAAAGGCAGCAGGAGCAGAGACTGCCGCTACAGCCCCTGTGTAACCAACAGCCCTCCTCCCCAAGTTCCATAGCCTCCTCACCCAGACGCCCAAGAACACGGTGCGGGGGCCTCCGTCCACCCAGTCACTCCACCCCAGATGATTGCCCAAGCATCAGAAGGCTGGCCTTCAATAAGAGTTAAAGTTTTAAAGTTTTAAACTGCAGTGTGTTCTTGTCCTTCCCTCCTCCCCCAGCCCACCCGGCGCTTCCCTCCTCCCCTACCCCTCCCGGGCTACCTTGGCAGTTATCCCCCTAGTTGTGTGATTAGGGTTACCATACGTCCGGATTTTCCCAGACATGTCCGGCTTTTGGGGGCTCAAATCCCCGTCCGGGGGTAAATCCCCAAAAGCCAGGCATGTCCGGGAAAATCGGGAGGGCTCGGTGGTGCTCAGCCGGGGCCGGCGGTGCGGGGCCGGGGCCGGTGCGGGACCGGGGCCATGGTGCGGGGCCGGGAACCAGGGGCGCAGTGCCGGGCCAGGGTCACAGTGCCGGGCCGGGCGCGGGGCCAGACGGGGAGCCGGGGGCGCGGTGCCGGGCCGGGGTCCGGGCCGGGAGCCAGTCAGCCGGGCCCGCGGGGAGCCGGTCAGCCGGGGAGCCGAGCCCGCGGGGAGCTGGTCAGCCGGGGAGCCAGGCCCGCGGGGAGCCGGTCAGCCGGGGAGCTGGGCCCGCGGGGAACCGGTCAGCCGAGCCGGGCTGGGAGCCGGGGAGCCGGGCCCGCGGGGCCGGGAGCCGGGGGGTGCGCCGGGCCGCCGGGGGCCGGCAGTGCTGGGCGGGCCGGGGGTGGTCGGCCGGGGCCGGCACCCCAGGGCCCGAGCCGACCCAGGCTGGAAACGCCGGGGGGCCAGCCTGGGCCGCGCCTCCTCCCCCCACACCCCCCTTACCTGCTTCAGGCTTCCCGCGAATCAAATATTCGCGGGAAGCAGGGGAGGGGGCGGAGACTTTGGGGAGGGGGCGGGGTTGGGGCGGGGCTGGGGGCGGGGCCGTGGGCCGTGGAGTGTCCTCCATTTGGAGGCACAAAATATGGTAACCCTATGTGTGATGAATTAATAAAGAATGCATGAATGTGAAGTAACAATGACTTTATTGCCTCTGCAAGCGGTGCTCGAAGGGGGGAGGGGCGGGTGGTTAGTTTACAGGGAAGTAGAGTGAACTGGGGGTGAGGGTGGGGGAGGGAAACGGAGGGTTCATCAAGGAGAAACAAACAGAAGTTTCACACCATAGCCTGGCCAATCACAAAACTGGTTTTCAAAGCTTCTCTGATGCGCACCGCGCCCTCCTGTACTCTTCTAACCGCCCTGGTGTCTTGCTGCGCGTAATCAGCGGCCAGGTGATTTGCCTCAACCTCCCACCCCGCCATAAATGTCTCCCCCTTACTCTCACAGATATTGTGGAGCACATAGCAAGCAGCAATAACAGTTGGAATATTGGCTTCGCTGAGGTCTATCCGAGTCAGTAAATTGTGCCAGCGCGCTTTTAAACATCCAAATGCACATTCCACCACCATTCGGCACTTGCTCAATCTATAGTTGAACAGGTCCTGACTACTGTCCAGGCTGCCTGTGTACGGCTTCATGAGCCATGGCATTAAGGGGTAGGCTGGGTCCCCAAGGATAACGATAGGCATTTCAACATCCCCAATGGTTATTTTCTGGTCCTGGAAGAAAGTCCCTTCCTCCAGCTTTTGAAACAGACCAGAGTTCCTGAAGACGTGAGCATCATGTACCTTTCCCGGCCATCCCACATTGATATTAGTGAAACGTCCCTTGTGATCCACCAGGGCTTGCAGCAGCATTGAAAAGTACCCCTTGCGGTTTATGTACTCGGTGGCTTGGTGCTCCAGTGACAAGATAGGGATATGAGTTCCGTCTATCGCCCCACCACAGTTTGGGAATCCCATTGCAGCAAAGCCATCCACTATGACCTGCACGTTTCCCAGAGTCACTACCCTTGATATCACCAGGTCTTTGATTGCGTTGGCTACTTAGATCACAGCAGCCCCCACAGTAGATTTGCCCACTCCAAATTGATTCCCGACTTACCGGTAGCTGTCTGGCATTGCAAGCTTCCACAGGGCTATCGCCACTCGCTTCTCAACTGTGAGGGCTGCTCTCATCCTGGTATTCTGGCACTCAGGGCAGGGGAAAGCAAGTCACAAAGTTCCATGAAAGTGCCCTTATGCATGGGAAAGTTTCGTAGCCACTGGGAATCGTCCCACACCTTCAACACGATACGGTCCCACCAGTCTGTACTTGTTTCCCGGGCCCAGAATCGGCGTTCCACGGCATGAACCTCCCCAGTAACACCATGATTTGCACATTGCTGGGGCCTGTACTTTGTGAGAGGTCTATGTCCATGTCAATTTCCTCATCACTCTCGTCGCCACGCTGCAATTGCTGCAATCGCCTCCTCGCCTGGTTTTGCTTTGGCATGTTCTGGCTCTGCATATACTCCATGACAATGCGCGTGGTGTTCATAGTGCTCATAATTGCCGCGGTGATCTGAGTGGGCTCCACAATCCCAGTGCTATGGCGTCTGGGCTGAAAAAAGGCGTGAAACTATTGTCTGACGGAGGGAGGGAGGGACGAGTGATGACATGGCTTACAGGTACAGGGAATTAAAATCAACAAAGGTGGCTGTGCATCAGGGAGAAACACAAACAACTGTCACACAGAATGCCCTCCCCCCCCAAAGATTGAACTCAAAACCCTGGGTTTAGCAGGCCGTTGATTTCACGGAGGGAGGGGGAAGCAAATGAATACAGAACAAATCTGGTCCATCTATTTTTTACATCTTAAGCTGGCAGCAGACAGTGCAGCATGACTGATAGCCATCGGCATCTTCTGGGTGCTTGGCAGAAGATACTGTACTACGACTGCTAGCCATCATCGTCAAGACGGTTCAATAGGACTGCCGGCAGGACTGAGTCTCCAGGAGACAAAACATGTCTGCCCAGGTGCCTCTGATTGAACTCACTGAAGAATACGACGATGACGGATATCAGTCGTAATACACCATCCACTGCCAAAAGGCAAGGGGCTGCTGCTGTGTAGCAATGCAGCCCCACGTCTGCCAGCACCCAGATGACATATGGTGACGGTGAGCTGAGCAGAGGGGGCTCCATGGTTGCCGTGGTATGTTGTCTGCACAGATAACCCAGGTAACCCAGGTGAAAAGGTGCGACTCGATTGTCTGCCATTGCTCTGACGGAGGGGGAGGGGCCTGACGACATGTACCAGAACCCCCCGCAACACTGTTTTTGCATCATCAGGCATTGGGATCTCAACCCAGAATTCCAACGGGCGGCGGAGACTGCGGGAACTGTGGGATAGCTACCCACAGTGCAACGCTCCGGAAGTCGACGCTAGCCTCGGTATTGTGGACGCGGTCCACCGACTTAATGCACTTAGAGCATTTTATGTGGGGACACACACAATCGACTGTATAAAACCGATTTCTATAAAACCGGCTTCTATAAATTCGACCTAATTTCGTAGTGTAGACATACCCTTAGACTGTAGTAGTAATGGAGCAGAACAAAGCATGAAACATAGGAACGGCCAGATTGGATCAGATCAGATGTCCATAGCCCAGCATCCTGTCCCTGAACTGCTCTCATTGCACATGCAGTACATATCAGCATCATCTGACAGTAATCCATTTGGTTTCAAATATGAGAGTCAGGCTGCCCCAGTCAGCCAGCAGCACAACCCCCTCCCTCTCAAAAAAACCCCACAACCACCCTTCTATCAGATAATCAAAAAGAGATCAGATAACAATCGAGCCTGTTTTGCTGAAGATGTAGCAATCAATCAGTGAGGCCTCTTCAGCTTGATTTGATTCCTCAACTACAATATGTTCAATATGAAATTGTCGCTGGACATACATTCACCACCTGTGTCCCTATCTGGGCCACAATCGCTTGAGAGGACAGGATGATGGAGGGCAATGATATTGAATAATATGTAAGGCTACAATTTATTCATAAGTATTTTTAGTAGAAGTCATGGACAGGTCACAGGCAGTAAACAAAAATTCACAGCCAGGCGACCTATCCGTGACTTGTAGTATATATCCCGGACTAAATCTTGGCTGTTCTGGGGGGTTCTGGGACCGCTGCTGTTGCTCGGGGGACTGGTACAGCTGGCCCCGGGGCTGCCCAAACTGCTCAGGCGTCCCTGGGGTCAGGCACACCGGCAGGCTGCGGAAGTCACAGAGGTCCCAGAAAGTCACTGAATCTGTGACCTCCGTGACAGACTCACAACCTTAATAATATGTGCCTAGTACATGCTGGTGGAGAAGGTGGCTTCAGCAGAACATAGTCATACTGTTAATTTTTAATAAAGCCAAACCCTAAGGAAGAGGCCCCTTAGGGCAGGTTGGGAAAAGCACCTCTCCATACGCTACACATTATAATTTTTCTCTACATGCAATGAGCCCTGCTGTAATGGTGTGGCCACTCCCCTTATGGCACAGCAGGGACTCTGCCTCCATTTCCTTCTTATTCTTTGGGTGACCCACCCGGCCTCCAACACCTGCAGGGCTGGGGTGACTTAGCCCTCCAGTTAGGTCACATGAGAGTTCCATCCCTTTCACGGTACGCAAAGTCCAAGATGAACCAAAGAAACACATTCTGTCATCCTGCCTGGGCTCAGCCCTTAGCAGACTGTTCTCCCTTCCCTGGAGTTGCAGCATACTGAGAAAACAAATGCTTTCACCTTCCTGGGCTCATGCAAGCCAAAGTCAGTCACTGGCAGCCAAAAAAGGCAATCAGTCCAGACCAGGCCTTCCTTCCCAGGGAGGCTTTCATAGGCAGCAGTCTTCCCCCAGTCAGCCTTCTCTCCCATGCTGAAGGTCTGCTCTCCCTCCTGGCCAGACACCAACTGAGCTGGGCTCTCCCCTTTTAGCTCCTCCCTTGAAGCCTGACACCTGCAGCAGGTGTCACAGATCATGGTCTGATTGGGCCCTAAGCCACCCATTAATCCTTTCCTGACTCATGTGGCATTTGTGTAACCAATCACCAATGGAGTGCTCGAAGAGAAAGATGATGTGTCACCATCAGTCCAGATCCCCAGAAATTTCTGAGAGTTTCCACCATTGTGGAAAATAAGAAGGCTTGAGGATGCTGGAGAAATCCAGTTGGCTGCTATGGAGACCATGCTGGGTATTAAGGAATAACACGGTAAGGGCGATCACATTCTTTTCTGTTATGCACAGCATAGCAGTACTTTCAGATGCCTACCTCAGGCACCCACAGGAGTGTGACGGCCAGAATGCCCACTGACATACTGGATTTCAAGGAGGGGCGGGTTAGGACACGGAGTACATCACACATTGCAATCGTCTCATTGCTCAGCCCCATGCACCAAGTTCTGGGAAACAGTGTGAATGATTCCAGGAATGTTTCAAGAATGACTGTTTCTCAGAGGACAAAGATCCCTTTTTATTGTAGTGGGCTCCCCCTCCAGTCACACAAATGAATAGAAATACCCTTACACTAGCCTTGCACAGACAGTCCTTCCGTAGCTACCACCCTATTGGTTTTACAGCAACTCAACCAGAGAATCAGATTATATCCCCATCTTTCATAAAGCTGTCAGAGCCAGTCCCCAAGGGCATATCCAAACTCATTCAGCAGCAATGCTGCCCCGACAGCTTACTGCTTTCCAATCTAAACTCTCCTGAGTTCCCTTCAAAAACTAATGAGACTGAAGCTGTGTGAAACTTCTCATTCTGTAGAATCTTCCCCATTCAGCAGCTGTGCCACTGCAGGGCAATTGCACTCAGGAATTTCAGCTACAGATAGCTGCTCTGACCAGCAGTCCCTCACACCATTTCACTTTCTCCCACTCGAAATGGTCTATTTCCATGGTCTGTAGCCAGCTAATGAACCATCCTTACTGTCAGATGCAACTGGCCCCTTCAAACCGCTCCAGCAAGTCTTCAAGCAGCTCAGCAGATGCTCAGCAGGCTCGGAGGGCAGTACCTGGGTAAGAGGGTGGAGGCCAACGTTTTCCAAGGGGTTCTAAGAGGGCAGGCATCTAGCATACACTGAAAGTCAACATGAAATTGGGCACCTAACTTCCTGAAGCCTCAACCCCAAGAGTTGGACTCACACCTTATAATACTGAAAACAAGCTGTCATGACTAACTGCTCAGCTCACCATTGTGATTTAGGGAGCCATAATCTGACCCTCTCTACATAATTTGCATTATGTGCCTAGAAGCAAAGTGGTGCTTGAACAGGTCAAAACCCATGGCAAACGCGCTGACTTGGAGCTTTTCATATTTCATTCTAAATGGCGTCTCAACTAGTCATTATAGCATTAATATCTGCATGTAGCTTATTACGAATGGCTTATTGGACAATTATAGCTTGTCAGCAACCAATATAAAATTACTTGGTTTTATAAAGGCTGGAAATTCCTTAGAAAAGACTTTTCAGGCACATCTGTAGCCTAGGTACTTAGTCACATTCTTTTAATAGTTCCCAAATAGTGACAGCACAACCAAGTATTGTGAATATTACACCTACTCAGGACTCTAGCATTACTCAGGTTCGGATTTTCAATGGAAAACATTTTGTTCAACGCTTTTGAAAGGAGGCGTCTCCCCCAGCCTGGTCACTTTCCACTGTTCAGCCTTTGAAAAACAGGCCACTGTGATGTGCATCATACAATTGTTAATATATGGCTGGCAATGGTATTGACAAGCATTTAGTCAGGGACTTTCTAATGTATCCCTATGGAAGGAGGGTGTCTAAATCCCTTAGGCCCCTTTGAAAAATCTGAAACTTCATTAAACAGAAGTCACATGCTATAACGCCATTATTAAAACTTCATCCAGTCTTTCTTTGATTCCCCCTTCTTTAAAGGGTTATAGGCTTGTTGACCCAAAGCCCATTGAAGTCAATGGAAAAAAGTCCCATGTATTTCAACAGGCTTGGATCAGGCTTTATGGAAAGGTGATAGTTTTTGAATGGTTGCCACCAGTCACATTACAGCCCCTTCTTCCCATAATGTGAATGAAGCATGCCACTTTTATTTGGAACCAATCAAGTTGGCACAGTAAGGAAAAAGTTCCGTAACTTCTCTGGAGTTTTCTTTTCTATTTTGGCCATCAGGTGATGCCAGACCTCCACTGCTAAATCCTTAGGATCTGACCCCTCCCATCCCACTGAGGAAGCTACCTGCCTGACCAATAAAGACTGGAAATATACCTTCTGGTGTGGAGGCTCAAGGTGGAAGCCAAGAGGTGGTGCTCCAACATAGGATTTTGCTCTGTTCCTTACAAAATGTTTGGTAATTAGAGTGGTTGCCATTACACCGATGAGCATTTACCCCCAGTGATAACAAAGATGTATCAGATCACAGGTCCCTCCTCCCCCACTCTTATTCCTTATTGTATGGAATCTGCTGCCAAATGTTCACTTTTTAATGGCAACCACTGCACTTCTCGCATCTCCAGGATCAACACACACTTAAATCCCTGCCTACTTTCTTCCCTTCCCAATGAAGTGTGACGCTAAAGCACTTCGCCAGTCTTACAGAACCATTTCAGTTGTATCAGCGGTCATTTATATGAGAGAAATTACCTCCTGAAGCACTATTTGCTTTTACAAATAATTTATTAGCATTAGGGTAAATTGGGTTCTGATCTCCACATTCATCATTAGCTTCAGCCCTTTTAGCAATGCCAGATGACACATCCGTCTTTCCACTGTCACTATTGCTGAGCAAATGGTTCTTACTCCACGTCGGGGGGCATGGATCAGTGTTCACGTCGTGCTTCCCGTCAGTACCTAGCTTGGGGAAACTAATGATTCAACCAGCTGACCAAATTTGGTGATGAATCCTGGTCACGTGCCACATGAGGCATGTTGCATATATGCTAAGACGACTCCACATCTTTGGCTTTCAGCCTAGGTACTGGGATGCCTACCACCTACCCCCAGTCTTCATATGTGTTTTCAGGGGTGGCATGAACCTATTTCCACTCTTGGGCTCTGAGCATTCTGCCTTACAAGTAATTGAGTGTTCTGCTATCCAATCTTCCTCAGATCCCAAATTGCTCCCATGAACCACTTGGCTGTTTCCCATAGGACCCTGTTTGAAGTGCTATGGGGTGGGGAGGGAAAGGCGAGTTCTTCCTTTGCTTCTAACAGACGAGTGAGCGAGGAAGGATGACCCTGTTGTGAGGACATTAGCCTATAGCATAGTAGAGCTGAGTCCAAGTCTCTGCTACAGACTCCCTGTGTGAGCTGGGACAAGTCTCTCTGTGCCTCAGTTCCCCATTTGTACAATGAGGAATACTAGCACTTCTTGTGAGGCTGAACACATTAAATTTGTGTCATGCTCTGATATTACGGTGATCAGGGCCATTTCAGGATGTACATAGTGCTCTCTATTCCTTTAACTCATGCCCAGGAACACATTGGGAACAAGTGGTTGCATCTGACAGAGCTTTGACCAAGTGAATGAAATCAGTCTAGGCAGTGATTCACAAGTCTTGGTGACTGATGATGGCTCTCACTCGACAGAGTGCGGTGAACATCCTCAGAAGTTGCTTATTTCATTGGGCTACATATTTGCATTTTATAATTGCAAGGTTTTTTCACTGCAGACTCATTTGCTTACAGGAGGATTTCATTCACTCCTGGTGCTCACCTGAATAGCTTTGCTTACAGGATTTTTCATGGGTCGGTGAGAAGCTATCATCTCCGTTAGTGAGAATGAGAAAACTGGAACAAGCTGCTGCATAAATGTGTTCATTATGCAGGAAATTAAATGAGATATTCAAAGTGCCCAGCCAGCAGAGTTCTGTCAAGGAACTCTTCTCACTCTGCATCTCACTCTGACCTGCCATGAACTGAACCTCCTTTTGGTTGAGAGTCTCCTTTGAGACTTTAAGAGACATGTTGTAGCTTATCATGAGTATAATCCTGCTCTCAACACATTCTGCACCTGACGGCATGGCTACGCTTGCAGATGTAGAGCGATTTGAGTTAAACCAGCCTTTGTAGAGGGCAGTAGGGAAAGCGCTGCAATCTGTCCACACTGACAGCTGCCTGTGCACTAGCGTGGCCACATTAGCAGTGCTTGCAACGGCCACAGAGAGCAGTGCATTGTGGTAGCTATCCCAGCATGCAAGTGGCTGCAATGTGCTTTTCAAATGGGGGTGGGGTGGAGTGTGATAGGCAGTGTGTTGTGTGTATGTGGGGGAGAGAGAGTGGGTTTTAGGGGGGCTGAGAGCATGTCAGCATGTTGTCTTGTAAGTTCAGACAGGAGCAGACCTCTCCCCCCCCCGCCTCTCTCTCTCACACACAGCATTCCACAGTCATGGTTGCATGGTAAGCAGCCGGCTGTCAAACAGAGCTTTCAAAGGGCATATCCAAAACAATGACAAGAGTGGCCACTTGACTTAAGGGGATTATGGGACGTTTCCGGAGGCTGATCAGAGCGCAGTAATGCAACACCTGATTCACACTGATACTGGGGCGCTCCAGCGGGGGCGCATCAAACGTTATTCCTCTCGCCGAGGTAGAGTACCAGGAGCGCTCTAGCCGCGGAGTCAGACTGCTCTATGTGCCTTGCCAGTGTAGACGGGGAGTGAGCTAGTGCACCCGGGACTCCTTTAATGCGCTGTAACTTGCAAGTGTAGCCAAGCCCCGACATAGCCATGCCTTATGAAGTTAATACGTAATCTACAGTGCCAGGCAGGTTCTCTTTCAGAACATTGACTCTAGGGACGTGTTCATATACAGCAAGGTCATTGAAATTGACATTATTGGAAGGGTAGTGCTGGGGGATACAGATGCCACCTGGCAATGGGCATCCTGCCCCTAAGGCCCACAGATTTACAGAGCACAGTAGCCAATCAGAGGTGGGGAATGAAGACACATTGAAGCGATTTGGAGGAAAGCCATGGCACCAGGGCCGGCTCTGGCTTTTTTGCCGCCCCAGGCAAAAAAGCCTCCCGCCGCCCCCAGCCCGCCGGCGAGGAGCGCGGCAGGGGAGGGCGCCAAACCCGGCTGCGGCCCTGCTCTACCCGACCAGCCGGAGTGCCGGGAGGAGGGTGGAGAGCCCGGCCGCGGCCCCACTCTCCCTGACTGGCCAGAGCACCGGGGGAGGGCGGCCCCGCTCTTCCCGGCCGGCCGGAACACCGGGGGAAGGGCGGAGAGCCCGGCCATGGCTCCGGTCTGCCCGGCCAGCCGGAGTGCCGGGGGAGGGCAGCGAGCCCAGCTGCGGCTCCACTCTCCCCAGTGTCTGGAGCGCCAGGGGTAGGGTGGAGAGCCCGGCTGGGGTCCCGCTCTCCCCGACCGGCCGGAGCGCCGGGGGAGGGTGGCAAGCCCGGCCGCGGCCCCGCTCTCCCTGACCGGCCGGAGCGCCGGGAGGAGGGCGGCGAGCCCGGCCACAGCCCTGCTCCCCCCAGGTGAGCGCCGCCCCCCTCCAGGTGCCGCCCCAAGCACATGCTTGGAGGGCTGGTGCCTGGAGCCGGCCCTGCATGGCACTGTCAAAGCAGCTGCCTGGCTGCTGATGGAGAGAGGAGCATTGGTGCAGGCTGAGCACCAAACCTATCCGTTAAAGGCCTGGGTTGTGGTGAGAGAAGGGATCTTTGGGTTTTTGAAAAAAAATCTGAAATTTCTGCTAACTTAATCATCTTCATAAACCTCAAGCATAACGTCTTGGGGGAAAGACTGCAGCTGGTCAGGAAATTAGCGAGGAGGGCAGAAGGGGGGCGAAGAGGTGTTCCTGTAAAGATTTCTGATAAAAGCAATATTATTATTGATTTTTGTCAGAATTCTGCTATGAATTTTTTGACTTTTAATAAAAAAAAGCCCAAACCCTCTAAACTGATTTTTTTTCCAGTTTTTGGCAACCAAATAATCTCTCACAGTTGGGCAAAAATGTTTGGTTCTCTAACAATTGCCATTTCCTGTTGAAAAACATTGCTGGAAAGTGTTCTGCTAGCTCTAGGGACCTGATTCTCTGTACCCACTGCACAGTCATTTCAGAGATTCCAAGGCAGAAGGGACCATTGTGATCATCTAGTCTGACTTCCTGTTTAACACACAGAACTTACCTCAAAAGAATTCCTTTCACACCATCACAGAGTCAGCACCCATCGGGGATAAATGCTACCGCTTCTGATTCAATCATGTTTTACGTCCACTTCACACTCGTATGAATGACTACACAAGGTGTAGGGCCATGGAGAATTAGGCTACATCTACACTACAGGGGGGAGTCGATTTAAGGTACGCAAATTCAGCTACCTGAATAGCGTAGCTGAATTCGACGTATCGCAGCCGACTTACCCCGCTGTGAGGACGGCGGCAAAATCGACCTCCGCGGCTTCCCGTCGACGGCGCTTACTCCCACCTCCGCTGGTAGAGTAAGCGCGTTGATTCGGGGATCGTTTGTCGCGTCCCGATGGGACGCGATAAATCGATCCCCGAGAGGTCGATTTCTACCCGCCGATTCAGGCAGGTAGTGTAGACCCAGCCTTAGTCCCTGTGTCTCTCTGAACCCCAGGGCCCACTCTGCCAGTTTACAGAGGTCTTCCAAAAACCATGGAGTGATAGCAGTGCTCGCTAGAGACCAACCTCAATGCAAAGTCTAGTCTGCTTAAAAATGAATGGGAAGTAGTTCCTGATACTATACCTGCTCCTGAGTTTCCCTGCCATATTTTGTGATTTTCTAATCACATTTTTTTGTTTTTGACTTGTATTCTCTCCTCTGTTGTTGAGTTATTATACCTGTTGGGACAGGCTGACCCTTTCCATAATGTCAAGTATCAGAGGGGTAGCCGTGTTAGTCTGAATCTGTAAAAAGCAACAGAGGGTCCTGTGGCACCTTTGAGACTAACAGAAGTACTGGGAGCATAAGCTTTTGTGGGTCAGAACCTCACTTCTTCAGATGCAAGTGAAGAAGTGAGGTTCTGACCCACGAAAGCTTATGCTCCCAGTACTTCTGTTAGTCTCAAAGGTGCCACAGGACCCTTTCCATAATGTTATGCTGGAGCAACTGTGTCTTTGATCGATGGACAATCACAAGCCTCAAAGCTGTTGCACGTACTGGCTGCCTTCAATTCAGATTAAATGGGGGGTGAGGGTGGGGGGTGGGCAAGGACAATTAAATGCCCCTGTTTGGTGATAGCTAAAACACCAAGTCTTTGTCCGAAGACTAGACCACATGCAAGGTTTGCACAGAAACTAGGCCATGTGGGCCCAGGAGTTTCCTTGTGGACTGAAACACAGGAGCTAGGTATTGAGTGGTGGAGCTGTGTGTGTCTGTGTGAGTGAGAAGAGGAAGCAATCAGAAATCCAGAGACGCACTGGCAATGTGACTTGAGAGAAAGTCAAGAGAAAGCTTTTCGGGCAGAGTGCTGGCTTGGAATCGTGAACAAGGAAACAGCCTCTTGTTTGATTCCTGCTGTGTACAGGAAAACAGGTTGTATATATGCCAACGCACAAGGCCCCAAATAGTGGCTAACCGTTTGAGCCAAAAAAGGATTAACAGTAGCTTCTGAAATTACCTAACGGTAATTTGAAAGGAACAGAGCAGAATCTCATGCTGCAGCACGCTCTTGCTTCTGCCTTCTGATCAGCTATTAAGCAGAACTTCCACTCCCTGCTCACCAGCGGATCAGCAATCAGAACAGATAGGGAGATTAAAGAGAAGGGCCACAGCAGCACAGATCCAGATGTGTTACTAGTGTGTTACTCTTCTGTAGGGTGTAAGTAAGATGCAGCCTGTTCTCAGACCCACCTGATCAAGGCAGGTCCGGGAATGGTATGTTTACTTCCATGATGACTGGCTGCCCTGGGTTCATGGCCACCACCACGTACAGAATAACATGGAAATGGGATACAAGGGAAATATGCCCAATTTTTTCAAACCCTGATAAAACCGTTTTCAAACCGTTCAGGCCAATTCTGGACAACAGTTGAGATTGGTCTCTATTATATCCAGAATGGTTTTCCAATCCAATATCATGTTTTAGTTTCCTCTGAATACTGTAGCTAAGCTGTTCCAGGGCTGGTAGGATGCAGCTACCTCACTGGTGTGCTGTCCTGTTCTGATGCCCAGTGGGCCAGAGGACAAGGATAAAGGACAACAATTAAAACAACTACACAAGGCTTACTTCGGGGGCAGGTACTAGCTTTTATTCTTTGGCTGTGCAGCACCTAGCACAACTGGGCCCCAGATTCCAGCTTGCAGCTTCCTAGACTGACTGTTGCCTTTGCACAACTTTTTCCTAGATGTTTCCTTTTAAGTAGCACCTAAGTATTAATATTAGGTGTGTCCCTTTTAGAGGGAAGAGGTGTTCCAATGCTGGCACAAAAGGATTTGCCGGTTAGGCAGAAGGTTTTACTCATAGCACAGAAAAATCAAAGGAGCAAAGAGACTATTTGCATCATGATACCCTAAGGAGAAGAAAACACGCACATTACATCGGCTCACAGTACAGAGCTGATGAAACAGAGATATTTTGAAGTTCTTGGCAAAGAAAAAAAATCTTCACACTTCAGTTCTATGAGTAATGCACAAAGAGCAGCAAATACTATTTAGATTACACGGTTACAGATATTATATATTAAAGAGCCATTGGGCCTGATAGAAAATTTTCAGCATTATATTAGAGACAGTGCTGCTTACGTGCTACACTAGATTTTCTGTTTCCTTCCTTCATTTCTTTTTTTGGTCTCTAATTATTATTAAAGACATTCACGTGGAAACAGCTCTTTGTTCTATAGAAACCCATCTGTTCCATTGCTTTTTCCTAGCTTGCAGTCATCATAGTTGTCTCTTTGTGACATCATAATAGTCTTCCCAACAGACAGTCATGATGTCACAAACAAAGGACTAGGACTTCGTGTGAGGAATGAGCAACAGGAGCAGGTGAAACTCTTAGCTAGCCCAAGCAAATTCAGTGGAGTTGTGGCAGTCTAACCATGAGCAGAATTTGGACTCCTATTTTCATGCAACCATCACTAATAAAACTAAACAGAGAAATACAGACCATATTCACTATGGCAACAGATGTCCCAGGCCCTACGTCTACCCCAGCTGCTCTATTCATTCTTTCCAGAACACAATGCATTTAGAGGTATAGCCTTTCTAGATTCCCGGGATGGAGCCTCCCACTTTGGTATAGCGGGCTGCGACAAAGAGTTGTCTGGATGCTTGGGTCTGTGGCTGCTTCAGACCATGGTCTGCTACATCTGAAGGGGTATAAATGTACTGCTAGGGTTGTAGGAAGCTGTGGAAATAAATCACTAATGGGAAAAATCAGAGGTTTTAAGTGCATGCTAATGCTCTAGGATCTGAGGGAAATAAAACCTGGCAATACTGTTAATACCACAAGCTGGGCACATGCAGAAAAAATCCACAAATATTTGCCCAAATTTGTAAAAGTAATTCACTCCTGCCAGGTTCACACCTCTTTTTGGTTCTGTTTCTGTGCCCATTCCAGCACTTGAGTGATACTGGGTCAAATATTTGTGGAAATCTAATCATCATGCACATGAGCAAATATCAAGGTCCCTTGCTCCACAGGCCAAGTAATTTTCGTGTGCCCTATATCTGAAGCAGATTGCTCCCTCTCTGTGCCAGCTCAGCTGTGCTGGGAACAAGAACCAGAGTGGGACTCCATGGGGGTGCTGCTCTCCTACCTGTCCTATTACCAGAGATATGGTAGGATAGACTCAGGGGTGTAAGCAAGTACTTGATATCCCCAAGCAGGTGCATAAGGTCATCTCGTCTCAAAGACGTATGGAGGAAGGCTAACATTTTACATTACAGCAGCACCAACATCAAATCCCTGCTATCTAACTGCATGGTTAAATTAAGATTGTTTACTGGTAAATACCCAGCAAGACCAGCAATTACAACCTCCTGCTGTGTATTGTGCAATTACACTGAGTACATCCAAAAGAAATTCCCAAGGCACCTATAAGCGTTTACTGAGGATGAAAAGTATTACTGTTTATACAGTCTAATGAAGGACTTCAAGGAGGAGATGAAGGAGGCAGAGGAGACTGTCAGAGGAGGTTCCACATATAACCCTGCATATGATCTCTGCCTATCTAGCTGGTGAGACTTTTCATAAAGTTTATCACTTGAATATTGGTATTGGTGCACAAGTACCGTCAAACCAAGGGTTCACAGATGATTTGCTAATCAAAAGGAGCTGAATTCATGTTATTTGTAATGAATGGTTTGACGATCAGCCTCTTCATTATACAGATTAGCAAGAAGAATGAGGACACAGAGCAAATGCAACAATGAGCACGTAGACCAGGGGCAGGCAAACTTTTTGGCCTGAGGGCCACATCTGGGTATGGAAATTGTACGGTGGGCCATGAATGCTCATGAAATAGGGGGTTGGGGTGTGGGAGGGGGCGAGGGCTCTGGCTGGGGGAGTAGACTCTGGGGTGGGGCCAGAAATGAGGAGTTTGGGATGTGGGAAGGGGCTCTGGGCTGGGGCAGGCAGTTAGGGTGTGGGTGGGGGTAAGGGCTCTGGGGTGGGGCTGGGGGTGCAGGAGGGTGCTCCAAGCTGGGACCGAGGGGTTTGGAGGATGGAAGGGGGAATTAGGGCTGGGGCAGGGGGTTGGGGTGTGAAAGGGGGTCAGGGGTGCAGACTCTGGGTGGCGCTTACCTCAAGCGGCTCCCGGAAGCAGTGGCATGTTCCCCCTCCAGTTCCTACGTGGAGGCATGGCCAGGTGGCTCTGCGGGCCGCTCCATCTGCAGGTGGCGCCCCTGCAGCTCCCATTGGCCATGGCTCCTGGCCAATGGGAGCTGCAGGGGTAGCACTTGGGGCAGGGGCAGTGTGTGGAGCTCCCTGGCTATCCCTACGCGTAGGAGCTGGAGCAGGGACATGCTGCTACTTCCATGAGCCACATGGAGCAGGGCAAGCCTCCGAACCCACTTCCCGGCTGGAGCACCGGAAAGGGACAAGCCCCGATCTCGCTCCCCTGTGGGAACTCGAGGGCCGGATTAAAACGTCTAATGGGCCAGATGTGGCCCCCAGGCTGTAGTTTGCCCATCCTGATGTAGACTGTATGAAAGTCAAATAGAGAGTCACAAAAACTAAGGCAAATACATGACCTTCATCTAGAGCCCTTGAAGGCAAAGGTAATCGATTAACTTTAATAGTCTTTGGATCAATTAGGAAGATACTAAACTAACAGGTTTTGTAGCAGCACAGTTAGTTTATGCCTTGCTAATAAAGGGAGATCACATTGCATATGTTCTTCTTGCTTATCACTCATAAGTTTCCCCACTATAAGAACATTCTCGACCTTCATCTTTCTATTCTTCCAAAACATCCTCCAATACTTTATCCTGTAGTCATTCTTCCTTTTAGAGACGGAGCCACTTTTCTCTAATTCCAACTAAGTTTCAAGGCTTCCCTTATCCCAGTCTCACATGTTTCTGATTCATGTGTTTTGTTCCTCAGACTCTCCTGGTATTTAGGCATAAGCATCTCTTTTCTCCATGTTGTATCAATTGCTTTAAGGCAAGGCATTTTAATTCTCCATGCATTTTCATTTATATTACTCCCTTCACTCAGTCTCCATTTGTTTCTTGTTTAAATCTTTAGCTTGGGGCGAGGGAACATAGCCTGTTTTTCCTATTTATTTATTTTAACTCCAAGAAATAAAGTTTTACAAAAAGTCAAAACATTTATAGAAAATAAAACAAAATTCCTGGAAACCTAAGACAGCAACGCCATTCTCAGTGTATGTGCTAGTTACATGTTAAATGGAGGAAGATCAAGTAAAAATGCAGGGAAATGAAGACTAGATAACACATTAATGCCATCTCCAATAGTTAATTGCACTGTTTGAAAGGAAGGGGAGAGAGAGAGGGGAGAGGGGAAGAGAGAAAGAGAGAGAGAACTAGGTAAAAAATCAAAAGAAATTCTATTTTTTCTTATTTCTGCAGGTTTCAAGAAGGAACAATTGTTCATTTTGTCTCTTTTTTTAAATATTTTTTATAGAAAGTGTTCGGTTTTTGAAAATTTTGGGATTTGGCATTTTTTGTTTCCCCTATTTTTCTCCTCACCACCCCCAACTCCTTCCCCTTTTCCCATCTTTTCCTCTGGAAGAGGAAGGGAATAGGGTGGAAAGGAATAAAAAAACCCAAACAAATGAGTCATTCTTTGTTTTCCTGTTTCATTAAAATAAGGAAAATTTTAAAAATTCTATGACTATTTCCCGTGTTGACAAGGGCCATCTTTTGACAAAACTATTTTCCATTCAGAACATTTTGACCTATTCTACATTTGACTCTGAATCATAAATTTGTTTTGCAATTCTCCTCCTGCCTTCTCTTGTGCAGCCTAAACTGATTTGTTATGGTAAGGATGCTCCTGAGTACTAGGCTAAGCACAGGGTGTTTTGTTATTGTAGGGTTGCTCTCTGGGTGCTAGGCTGTGCAATGAGGTTTATTACGTTTGAAGCATTTGAGCTGGGGGGAAATAAAAAACTAACAAGAATCGGATGGCCTCTGCAAATTGCTAAAAAAGTAGGGTATTTTGAGTCACATATAAAATATTCATGACAAAACCCTAAGGGCCAGCAGATGTAACTCAGTGTAGTTCCATCAGCGTCAACGGAGCTTCATTGATTTACATCAGCTTAGGAGCTGGCCTCTCACTTTTAGCTGTTTTTCAAAATGTCTTTAGTTCCCAGTCACATCACCCTGAGAATCTGAGTCTATCATTTCAACCCTGTACACTGCACAAATTCTAAATTACATTTCACCGAAAGAGGTGATGTCCCATATACAAGATCTCCCGCTCAATAGCGTAGGCCTTCCTGCTGCCGTTCATAGAATCATAGAAGATTAGGGTTGGAAGAGACCTCAGGAGGTCATCTAGTCCAATCCCCTGCTCAAAGCAGGACCAACACAAGCTAAATCATCCCAGCCAGGGCTTTGTCAAGCCGGGCCTTAAAAACTTCTAAGGATGGAGATTCCACCACCTCCCTAGGTAACCCATTCCAGTGCTTCACCTCCCTCCTAGTGAAATAATGTTTCCTTATATCCAACCTAGACCTCCCCCACTGCAATTTGAGACCATTGCTTCTTGTTCCATTGTACTCTATCACCACACAATAAGGTCAGGGTGGCTCCAGGGAAGAAGTCATTTAGTATTTCAGGTCTCTCCTTTCCATGGGCTGCCCGCACTGCTCACTTGACATAAGGCTTTCCAAAGCTGAGTGACCCCTTTTATGCCTGAGGCACCAATGACACCTCTTCTATGAATCTTCTTTGTCAATGTGGCTCAGTTGGTAACATTCATCTCAGGGCCAGAAAGTTAGGGATTGATTAAGTCTCACCCCAAGCCTCATATTCAATACTGACAGAGGATAAGCCAAGGCCTGCTATGGGGAATCTAATCAATTACAGCTCACTAATGGGCGGATGCTCTGCTGTTAGAAGTGCAGTACCATCCTACAGCTGAGAAGCTAAACTGTGACTGTACTTTTAGTTAAATATAGTGATAGCCAGCTCCTGGCCTACATTCTCTGCTGCATTAAAACAAACTCTAATGTCCATAACAGGACACTTTAGCTGCTGTATTTGCCTGTACAGCATTGGGGACACAAAAATTAAGGCTTTAATCCAGCTCCCCTTGCCTAAGATGTTGCTGGATGGGATCTCAACAGCACAGAAATGGCAAAGGGTACTGTGATACCCTGACACCCCAATATTCACCACTGTTATGTAATTAGGATATGCCTTATACAAAGTATGACTTGTGAGATATCATTCTAAAAGTCTTGATCAGCTAGACATGGATATCTCGTTGGATTGTAAGTGCTATCATCGTATGGGAAGTTATGAAGTTTGGCTATGTATGTGATACTGAAACATGTGAGGTTGAAAACACCCACAAGCAGTCTTTCAGGTACAATAGTAAAAAGGCCAAACAATGTTAATGGCTCATTGAGGAAATGCACACAAGCACAAAGATTACCCCAGGAACTGTGTACAATAGAAACCTCTCAGAGATAGCACTACACAATGGGAACTGTTTGACCCAGGGCACAGCAAAAGAGCTTTCCAGCAAGTGGGAAGAAGACATAAAAGGGGGAAAATGACATCATGATGGTACCTCATTCTCCCTACAACACCACACCTGGAAATGCCTGAGGAATAAAGACTGAACAGGGGGGAAATTGATGGTCCCAGGATAAAAGGATTTTTAGTCTGTGTATGAAAACCTGGGAAACCCAAGCTGTAAAGCCAAGGCAGCTTGTGCCTTAAGAATCTGCCAGCCTGTTTATCACTTAGGGTGAGAATTTGCTAATTCATATCCTACCTATCTAGTATGTTAAACTCAGTTTGCAGTTTTGTTTATTTACAAGGTAATCTGCTTTGATCTGTATCAGAGGGGTAGCCGTGTTAGTCTGAATCTGTAAAAAGCAACAGAGGGTCCTGTGGCACCTTTGAGACTAACAGAAGTACTGGGAGCATAAGCTTTCGTGGGTAAGAACCTCACTTCTTCAGATGCAAGATCTGCTTTGATCTGTTTTCTATCACTTATAATCACTTAAACTCTATCCTTTTGTAGTTAATAAACTTATTTTATGTTTTAATTCAAGCCAGTGTGCATTTGACTAAGGTGTCGGGTGAAAATCTCAGCTTGGTTACCACAAATGTGCATGGTCCTCTTCACATTGAGGGAGCGGCAGACTGGGTGTTAAAGCCATATACTGGCTAGATTTGACCAGGGCAGGACAGTACTGCTCTGGGTAGGGCCGGCTCTAGCGTTTTTGCTGCCCCAAGCAGAAAAAAAAAAAAAAAAAGCCGCAATCGCAAGCGGCAGCAGCTCTACCGCCGCTTCATTCTATGGCGGCAATTCGGCGGCAGGTCCTTCGCTCCAAGAGGGAGTGACGGCCCCGCTGCCGAACGGCTGGACGTGCTGCCCACTTCTTCATTGGCCGCCTCAGGCACCTGCTTGATAGGCTGATGCCTGGATCCGGCCCTGCCTCTGGGGTCCTAGGCTGGGAGGCTGGTGATTAGAGAGCCTGCATGTGACTGCAGCTGGGTGTGTCCCTACCTGTGTGAATGCTGGTGAAAGCTTGGGGGCTTTGCAACTTGTCATGGCAACACAGTGTGAGAGGGAGCCCAGACTGGTGGGTCAGAGGGCTCAGTGGTACCCCAGTTCCAGGTGGCACCCTGGGCAGAACCCGTCACAGGTACATCTACAACAGACATTAGCATGAGCATGCTGGTAAATTGTCTTCTAACAAGGGTGAGACCCTAATATTCACCAGACTCTGCATCCAACCCTCTGATGCTCCAGGTGGTGAAGGTGGTGGCCAGCAGGGGACAGGATTACTGATCAGATGAGTGATAAACTGCTATCCTCTTAGCACAATGCTATAGTTCTCTTCTCTATGAATTGGCTGAGATTACATGATGGAGAGCCAAAACTTGGAACGGTCCCACCCAGACTGGTGTCAGCGATCGACAATTGAGACCTTGATGCTGTGGATAAATCAGATTCTTCTCCTTATTGAGAAGTTTATAGAATTTAATAGGGCTGAAACCAATAGGGGTCAGTAAAAGTTTAATGGGGGTGTATGCTTGATCAATAAAATCAGAAACAGCTCAGCCGTTAGTCTCTATGACAGTCACCAGGAAAAAAAAAAAAAAAAACATTCTCAGTTCTCCCAGAAAATTTTCATCGCTATAGGTTTTACCAATGCTCTGGATCAAAAAGCGTTGGGTAGCTTGGGGCAGGGTGCTGAGAGATGGGGAATGGGCAGTGACATTCGCAGTCTTGAGATACATCTCTGCTCTCTAGAAATGCCTGACACGCTTTTCATGGGGACACCTATGCTAGAGAAGTATTTATGCATGGCTCTGTACACTCCAGTTCATGCACACTCATGGCTGTAAGTGGCAGGGGTCTGGCTGACCTTTCATCACCTGGGATATATTTAATGTGCATACAGTACTCTGAAAACAATGACTATATATATGCACCTTCCCTAGCTGATCACTGTGATGGGAAGCAGCTGGTTAATTTTGCTAGGTTCATCATCTGGTGGCAGCAGGAGCCTGAACCTTTAGCAGGGATGCCCTTTAATTATGGATTTGATCTCCTGTTACCATTCCAAATGCTCAGACTGGGTCAGGATTGAAAATCAGGCTGAAAGTATCTTGCCTGCTGCTTTTGACTATTTTTAGTTCTACTTTATTGTCTCTCACGCAGCAACAGCCATCAACTCTCATGAAAAATGCTGTAGACAGGTGTTGTGTTGTTAATGACAACCTTGTCTTTCCACAATAAAATATGGTAGTTCTCCTGCTCTTTCACATGGTATATTCTGAGCTAGACCATTTACTTTAAGACCAGAAGGGACCATTAGATCATCAAGTCCAAATATCTGAATACAGACTGTATATTGCAGGACATTAAATCCCACTTTGTTACCCCTGTACTGAGGTCAGTAATAACCTTGGTGTTTGGACTAAAGCATATCTTTTAGAAAGGCATTGGGTCTTGATTTTAAGACATTAGGAGATGGAGAATCTACTGCTTCCCTTGGTAGTTTGTCTGAATAGTTAACAACCCTCGCTGTTAGAAATAAGGCCCAATTTTTTTTTTAAACTTGAGTTTGTCTAGCTTCTGCTTCCAGCCATTAATTTAGCAGAGAAAGCCTAGCAAAACCAAAGAGCTCTTTAATGTCATGTATTTTCTCCCCATGAAGATACTTACACTCTGGTCAAGTCACCTTTCAATTTTTTTGATAAGTTAGAGAGATTGAGCTCTTTATATCTCCCACAGTAAGGCATTTTCTCTAACCCTTGAATAATTTTTATGGCACTTTTCTGCATCCTTTCCATTTTTTCAATGTCCTTTAAAAAAATGTGATGGGAAGCAGCTGGTGTCCTGTAGCTTTGCAGAGCTCAAGTACTGTCCTACACTAACATGTCATGAATTGTCAGCAATTTGACTGGCAGTGCTAAATGTAACCCTTTAAGGCAGCATTTCTCAAACTGGGGTCTACAAACCCCTTGAGGTCCACGAGGGTACTCTGGGAGGTCCCCGGGCCCTGCTGATCAACTCTTCTCCCTCCCTCCCAGTGCCTCTTGCACACTAGGGAACAGCAGGAGGGGAGATGGGGCACATTTGGGGGAGGGAGCGGAATCATGTCTGGGGATGCTGGTCCTGCTGATCAACTCCTCCCCCTCACTCCCAGTACCTCCTGCACGCTGAGGAACAGCTGTTCCCTGGCATGCAGGAGGCACTGGGAGGGAGGGGGAGGAGCAGGGACGGGGCAAGCTCGGGGAGGGGATGGAAAGAGGCAGGGAAGAGAAGGGGTAGGGGTGGAAAGAGATGGGGTGGGGTCTTGGGGCTGAGCGGGGGACTTGGGGGTCTGCAAAAGATTTTTAAATCAAAATGGGGGTCCTTGGGTTGCTAAAGTTTGAGATCTACTGCTCTAAGGTGTACGATTTTTGCTCACTGCGATGAACCTTGGGAGTGATGAGATCCACCAACAGAGGGACCTCATTCCTTTCACTACACTGAGATAATCCACTCAGTGGCCTGCAACTGGGTCTAATGAACATGCCCATGGTCCTGTAGGATCACAGGAAAGGCACCACTGTAGAGTAATGATATGTAGACCTGTCCATACCTCAGTTTCTATCCACTTCCTTTGTGGATGTATTTCGAGTGACTTGGGAAGCATCTTACCCTGATAGAAAAATAATGCTATAGCCATTTCTGATTGGAATTGGACAAGGAAACATTCTGATGCAATTTTGGAATGGTCTTTAACATTGGTCCTGTACCAGATTCTCCACTTACTGCTGTCTCTGATCTAGTCACACTAGTAGGAATGGTGTTCCTACATTTATTAGGGAAACAGTCATACAATTGTAGGGCTGAAGGGGGACCTTGAGAGGTCATCTAGTCCATCCTCCTGCACTGAGGCATGACCAAGTATACCTGGACCTTCCCTGACAGTAGTTTGTCTAACCTGTTCTTAAAAACCTCCAATGATGGAGATTCCACAATATCCCTTAGTAACCTACTCTAGTGCTTAACCCTCGGTATAGTTAGAAAGTTTTTCCTAATATCCAACCAAAATCTCACTTGCTGCAGACTTCTTGTCCTACCCTTGGTAGAAATGGAAAACAAATTGATCACCATCCTCTGTGACAACATTTTACATATTTGAAGACTGATCATGCATCTTCTAAGCTTTCTCCTCTCAAGACTAAACATGCCCAGTTCTTTCAACATTTCCTTATAGGTCAGGTTTTTTAAACCTTTTATCATTTTTGTTGCTCTCCTCTGGATTCACTCCAATTTGTCCACATCTTTCTTTAAGTGTGGTGTCCAGAAGTGGCTGACCCTTCTCCAGTGCCAAGCTGATCAAGACAGTTACCTCCCAGGTCTTGCACATGACAATCCTGTTAATACATCCCAGAATAGCTTTTTTTTTTTTTTTTTTTTTTAAAGCAACAGCATCACCTTGTTGACTCATATTCAATTTGTGATTCACCATAACCCCTAAATCCTTTTCTGAAGTATTATCCTAACCAACTATTCCCCTTTTTGTATTTGCGCTTTTGATTTTTCCTTCTTCTTAAGTGCAGTACTTTTCACTTCTCTTTACTGAATTTCATCTTATTGACTTAAGGCCACTTCTCCAATTTATCAAGATCATTTTGAATTCTAACCCTGGGTCTGCCAAAAATCAAGATCCACCAGCTACATCTTCAGCCTCTCATGCAGTATTAGCCATCACCACCAGTCATACTGCCTGTATTATATAATCTCAGATCCTGGTTCTTTTTCCATCGTCTCAGTCACTATCATAGGTGTGTCTACTATTTTTCATATTCTATAGCACTGCCACTCTGGCAAGTCTATGGATAAGAACCAGCTGCTTGTTTTCTCATGTACCGTTGCTTTAAAATATTTTCCCCTCCACCCAATTGCTTAGGCAGGAAACAGGAATGGACGAGGGACTTTAAATGGTGCTTTCTTGGTCTTGACCTGAGATTCAGCGAGTGAACTCTTAAGACCCTGCCGAGGTGGTCATATACCTCACTCACTAGACACTGCCAGTTTATATTATTTTTACTTGCCGGCTATCAAAGCCATGGTGAGCAGAGTGCAGGTGTCTCTCTCTAAACCATTCTGGAAGATCCACTTTGATCCCTCCATCTTTTTTCCTATCTGCTAACTTGAGCCAAAACTGAAAAAGTCACGTCAGCCAGCCTTACGTCACTGATCTCGTGTGCCGTCTTACCTCACCCACAGCCAGCCTCAATGCTTCCTCCACCCCAGCTGGTTTTCAGCTCAGAACCACCCACCTTCTCTTTTGCACTAGGTGATGCTTAGAGATGTGTGTTCTTGCTGCAGGATTCAGATCCATGCATCAGGGCCTTTGGATTCAGTATTTTTGGTTCAAGCCCGTTTTGTCCAAATTGTTTACCTAGTTCTAGTCTCAGCTGTGGCAATGCTAGGAGATGCACACACAGCCTGCTCAGACTGGGGGTCTGCTGATTTGCTTGTGTCTGCTCTAAAAACAGGCCACTGAATGGCACTCATCCCTGTGATTCAGCTAGAGCCACCAGCTCTAAGGATTCCCCCCTGAAGCCTCAATCCCTGCAGTGTTTAAATCCTTGGTTTTCTTATTAGTACAGAGCAATAACCAAGTGTTTGATGAATCCTCTATACCACACTGGCCTAATTCCATTCTGGTAAAGCTGCTGTTTTCAGCAGAGGGTATTTATTCTTTACTCTGAGTAGGTTTGAAAGCCTCACGTAAATCTGCTTTTTCCCTTTTTGCTCAGAGCTTTCCTAGTTCACATTCTTGCTTCCCTTTTCAAAGTGAGCTGAATGCAAGGACAGCTAAACCATCGTGATGGCTTAGGAAATTTGTTTATATGAGGAAGCAAGCAGCTTCAAAGCCTCTCGGAAAGATTGGGACAGGCCTTTGTATAGCTCAGCTGGGGCATGCCAGCCCTCACGGCAGAACCCCGTCAGACTTGCCCATCAGTGAGACTAATTGAGAGCAGCGTTAATGCATTCCTTAATGAAGGCAGCAAAGGCTTTGTGAAAACAAACCAACCTGAAAACCCATACAACAAATCCTTGTCTAAGCCCAGAAAAGCTTAAAGATAACATTCTGGCAGGAGGAGGAAAGTTAGGGGACTGACAGAAAACCACTCTTCTCTATCACACTGATATCAAACTAATACTCTCCTTACAACAAGAGTCTCTTGTCCTCTTTAAAAATTTGACTCACACTCCACAGCTGAAGAATTATCAGTGTGTACTAGGTGTGATGATGCAGTAGTGCTGTTCTCTGTTATTTATGCCAGAGCTTGCTAGCTGCCCCTTTCCACGTATGGAAACAGCCCAATTTCAAGCCAAGCCTGGATTCCAAAGGCACTGAGCTCCAGAGACCTCCATTGATGCCCTAGGCACTGTGGGTTTGTTTATTACACTGACTACTTGGGAACAGGAGAAAGCACTGAACTAAAGGGTTGCCAACCCGAACCTTCAATGTGGACTACAGGAGTGAGCGTTGCCCTCTAACTGCCTCATGTGGACCCTAGTTCACGTTAACGGTTGAAGTGGGACTACCTCACCATGAGGTAGGTACCTTTTTGTTCAC
The DNA here is from genome assembly GCF_027887155.1 of Malaclemys terrapin pileata. NCBI lineage: Eukaryota > Metazoa > Chordata > Testudines > Emydidae > Malaclemys > Malaclemys terrapin. The sequence goes on from NC_071511.1 coordinate 44,735,419, forward strand.
ACTAGCAGGGTGTATGCAGGGCAGTTAACAAGCGACGCTAAGTGTGCACTGTAACTCACACGCCAATCGTCCACACCATAGGGCTGTGTAGAGAAGCTCCAAGAGTCAGGGCACCTAGCTACCAGCTTGTCATGTGACCTCACGTAAATCGCATCCTTTCAGTTTTCCCAGCTCTAAAATGGGGCTAAGATGCCTCACAGGAGTGTGGTGGGGCTGAATGACTTCATATTTGGGGAAGTGCTTTGAGAACCACAGATGGAAGAAACTAAGACATTGCAGAGAACTATGGACTATTCATTCCTGTGGCCATCATGCATTAAAGGCCACAGCTCAGAGGAAAGCTTCAAATATCAGGCAAAACGACCAAGTTTGGAGTACAGCTCGAGTTCCAGAGTAGGGTGACCGCTGTGACCCCCAGCACTGCTTTTCCATGTATAACTCTGGATGGCAGAAAGCCAGCATTAGAGCAAGTCAGAGAGCACAAGGAGAATGTCTCCCACTGACAATGAAAGAGTAGTATTCAGACTACCTGGACCTCACGGAGTAGAGTGTGTGTCAAATTAAAGCTCCAGGTGGGGTTTACAATGTGGCTGATATAATGAATGAGTAGGTAATCTTTTGGTTACCAGGGGGAGACATCATTCACAGCTCCAGCCCTGTTTTACCCCTAAATATTAAAAGCATGAGTGCTCTACGTATAGCCATCAGTCCCTGATATCCAGTAACCCATGCTGGTTTCTAATGAACAACTTGAGTTCATTAAAATGTTACAACTGGGAATAGCCATAAGGTCAAAAAGCCAGCTGAGCATCCATGATCCCCTTTGGCCACAGCCGGAGTCCCCCCCCACAGGATATTATTGAGAAAGCCACACCAATTTTAATCTATGAACAACCCCCCTGCATTAAAGTGGGTTTAATTGATAAAGGTGCTAATTCCTTGAAATGGAATGAAGCTTTTATGTGCGATATGAATGCGCCAGACAAGTTCCCTTCCCTACTTTGAGTGTCTGATTAGATCTACATCCACCCCTCTCTCTCTCTACCCCACCGACATTATAAAAATAGGTACTGGGAGCTTCAAAGAGAAACTTAATGGCCCCAGCGGCTGTTTGATGAATAATTAATGATGCCACATTAACAGGGAAGTTAACTAAAGCATGGAGAGCGCCCTGCTGTAGTGAAGAAAAGCTTCTATCTTTGGGCACTCATGCAAGGCCCTGGGTCACGAGGACACACGCTGATCTCAACAAACACCACCATGTTAAAAAGCAGAGCGATCAACACACAGAGGAAGTTAAGTGTCACTCTCTAGCACTTGGCACTAAGGGATTTTCAATAGCTCATTCAGTTCAGAGTACCATGGACACCTGGGGCTGCCTTCAACTTCCCAGACCTACCACATGGAAGGGAAGGAGCAATAATGTGAACGCAGAACCTTGGAGCAAATTAAGGCCTTGTTTATATAACCCACTCCTGAGTGTTACAGGTCCCTCCAGGTGCCATACACTGAGGAGTCAAGTTCTGCATTACTGCTCCAGCCAGGGAGCTTCAGCTCCAGCTGATGTAGCTCATGCTTGTAGCTCAGGAGACCCTTGGTTTACACATGGGTGTGTCAGCCAAGAGGGCAGCCATCACACAAGCAGGAGCTCATCCAAAATTCAAACAGCTGTGAGGCGCGGGCTTCTTGTGTTTGTCTTACATCTCCCACTGCCATCAGGAACAGCCAGCATGCGAGGTTAGATGAGCTACTGACATTTACAACACCCCGTTGCATTGTCTCAGCTCCTAGTCTTGTAAAAATGGGGGGTGCTAACTCTACTTCTTTCTCCCACCTTCTGTCTTGCCTATTTAGATAGGAAGCTCATCAGGGCAGGGACTGGCTCTTAGGGTCTGTCTACACAGCTGCTGAGAGATGTAAATCCCACTGCAGGTAGCAAGACACAGGCTAGCTCTGTTCGAGCGACTGCCTAATAGCAACACTGTGGCTGGGGCAGTACATGCTGCACCTCAGGCTAACTGCCCAGATACATAGCCATGGGGATGCTGGGGACTGTACTTTGGTGGCTAGCCTGAGCCACTGCCCATGCTGCTGTGGCCATGCTGCTAGGTGTAGGCAACTAGCTCAAGCACAGCTAGAGCAGGTATGTCTAGCGGTGATGGGTTTTACACCTCCCAGCCTTAGGGTATGTCTACACTGGAACTGGAGATGTAATTCCCAGCGTAGGTAGACATACCCACGCTAGAGCTGATCAAGCTAGAGCACTAAAAATATTAGTTTAGACACAGTGGTGGGACAGGGCAGCTACTCAAGTACACGCCTAGGGTTTCACATGGATCATACTTAGGGTGCCTATCTCATCCTGCCGCTCACACTATGGCAACTACACTGCGATATTTGATGTGCTACTTTGATCAGAGCTAGCAGTGGTATGTCTGCCTGAGCTGGAAATTACACCTCTAGGTCCAGTGTAGACATATCCGGAGAGAGAGAGAGAGTGTATGTGTGTGTGCGCGTGTGCGCGCAGTGCCTCATATTATGAGGCTCCAACCATGACTGGCACTGCTTCAATAGAAATAAATAATAAGTCACACATTACGCATTGGTTGTACTTGTGAAACATGAGTAAAAAGATAACACATTTAAACACATTGGCCTAATTAAGCTAGTTAAGAAAACAACAGCAATGATGTGCCGATAGGAGCCTTGTCAGATAAATGTTAAATGTGCAGTTGAAAATATCATCTGTTCAGATTTAATTCTCTTCCCCTCACCCTTTCCAAAAATAAAATGGGAAAAAAAAAAAAAAAAAAAAACCACTACTAGCTGAAACATTTGGTTCTCACTCAAGAATCTGGTCTGAATTTTATAAATCTTTCCTGGAAGCTGAGATCAAGAGGCTGGTTTGAGGCTCAGAAAAAGACCCTGTGGCGGGATAAAGATGAGAAGTCTGCCAAAGACCAAGACTGATATTTTGTCATTAATTTATTGGGAGAATTGCTCAGGACTGTTCATGTTAATTAAAAACAGTGGTGAACAAAGCTCGTTTGCAGGGACTGGGTTTTGGCCAAACATATGTATAAAGATGAGGAAATTAGCTCATAAAAATCATGAAATGTCCTTCAATCTTAGGTTTTTATAACTGCCTCTCACACCTTTCCATGCCCCTCCAACTACTGCATTTCATATTAAAAGTGGGAATGGGATTCCATCCACATCTTGGGAGCTGGCATCCTGGAACGTATGGAGGGGAAATCAAGAAAATCCTCATGCTGTTGTCCACTGTCAGAGTAGATTACAAAGTGAGTGAGCTCATGCCTTGGCACCCATTCCATCCGGACATTACCTATACTATGAGTGCTGAGGACAGTAACATGACTGCTCATTCTTATCTCAGGCAAAACTCCCATCAGAACTCATTCAGACAAAATTCCCATTGAAAGCAGTGGGACATTTGCCAAAGTAATGACTGCTGGATTTATCCCTTGATTTGAATAAGAAGAGAGCTCCACCACATATTAACAATTGTGCTGATCACAGATCTGAAGAACCCCATGGAAAACGACCTCGGGCACCAATATAGGTGTCACTGCTAACTGAATTGATAAGTATCAGAGGGGTAGCCGTGTTAATCTGGATCTGTAAAAAGCAACAGAGTCCTGTGGCACCTTTAAGACTAACAAATGTATTGAAGCATAAGCTTTCGTCTGACGAAGTGGGTATTCACCCACGAAAGCTTATGCTCCAATACATCTGTTAGTCTTAAAAGTGCCACGGGACTCTCTGTTGCTTTTTGAATTGATAAGGACACTGTACAGCTCTTTCATCCCAAGTGATGAACTTTTCAAAATAAATTTGAGATGCACTGGCGTGGTGATGTGCGGAAGGTTGCATAGCTGCTGCCCCCACATGCCTTGTCTACAGCTAATGTTATTTCTATGTAGGTTTCTAGAGCACGCCTAAGGGCTTGTCTACATGGCGAGTTATAATTATAACATTATAGTTATACCAGTATAAAACTCTGCTGGTAAATTTTTCCATGTAGACAAACCTAAGATGCCTTTATTTTCTAGGACTAGCCCTCTGGTACCTCTCCATAGCACTAAAACCCACTTGATAAAGGAATCCCAATGTAAAGAACCAGAATCATAACCCAGTGATTGAAATAATCCCATCTTCTTTACTGCCCTATTTGCTGTCTCCTCAAAGGACGGATTCAAAGCCTGAACTAACTAATTCACTCTAAACATCAACAAACTAATTGCATTGGTTTTGTTTCCTCAATTTAGTCCATCTGTCTAAACAGCTACTTAAATCCTAATGTGCCAAGTCACTTGCCCTGTGTTTAAGATTGGCTCTTTTAGTTGTTTCTTTTGCAAGATGAATGCAATGCTCTTTGACACCGAGGTAATTGCTTCATCACCTCCCAACCCAATGTCATGGCTGGCACACAGGCTGTGTCTTCACGGAACAAAAACAAACAAACAAAAAAGACTGCTCTTCTCCATAGAGATAGTTATCTCAAGTTAGTGATCACAATGTCAAAACCCTAGTGGAGACGAGGCACAGGCAGTTCTCTTTACCTTGATATAGCTAGTCAAGGTCAATGCCAGGTGGGAGACACCGGGTTGATCTTGACTAGCTACACTGAGGTAAAAAATTACCTGTGCCTTGTCTCCACTAGGGTTTTACATCAAGAGAGCAGCAAAAACAAAGCCAAAGAATCACCAGCACGTTGTGCCATGGTGGGGGTGACATCATGGAATGATAATGGACTGGCTCAGAATAGATTTCAGGACTTATAACTAGTTCTGCACACCTGGCAGTGAGACAGGCCCCTGGAGAGGAGGACAATCCTGGAGTACTGGTGACCACCTGGTGTATTCAGTGAGTTAGTGCTATGTGACCGCCTTCCATCCATGAGAGAAGAATCCCTTTTCCTTCAAATACAGAATGTGACCGAGATACGACACTGCAGCAAGTGGTGCAGAGTGGATAAGAATTGTGGAGCAAATGGGCCAGATTATCTTCCCCTGCTCTGGCTACTCTGTGTTGCTGAAGAGGTGCAAAGTGGAAGAATCTCACCCTAACTGGCCAGTTGAGAATTTCCCCTTTGTAGTGGAGCAATCAGCTCCTGTAAAGCAGTCTGACTACTTCCTATACCAACTTCCACCAACAGCCTTGCATGGAATGTAGGAAGGAGTGCAGGGCAGAATGCGTTTACTCCCTACCCATTTTCAACTGGTATATGGGGACCAATACCCAGCCCCTAGGCTGCTCTAACTTCTGCTGGGACTGGTCCAGGACCGACTGAGAATCAAGTTGCTATAACTGGTTTGATGAAATTGGTTTTAAATAACCACTCATAAAATCTAATGGCTGGGTGGGGAAACAAGGGATGGGATGTCTAAGGAGACTGCAGTTTGGACTTCTGCTAACCAGTGTGGTGAGACAGAAGTTTACTTTTGTTACTGGCTTGGTATATCTTATGATAGATATAGCCACCAGTTGGAGGTAGGTCTGACTCATTTATCAGCAGTTTGTCCTGAAGCTGATATTCTCAGCTGTGACCCACTGAGGCACGGTGACAGAGCCCATGAGAATTAATAAGAACAGAGGGTAGAGCAGCAGCATGAGGCTTTAATTAATAGAAAGCTAAGCCAGCGATTCTCAAACTGTGGGTTGGGACTCCAAAGGGAGGATGACCCCATTTTAATGGGGTCACCAGGGCTGTTTTAGACTTGCTGGGGCCAAAGCCCAAGCCCCACTGGCTGGAGCTGAAGCCTGAGGGCTTCAGCCCTGGATGGCAGGGCTTAGGTTACAGGCCTCTCACCTTCGGCTTTGTACCTCCCCGCCACCGGAGAGCGGGGCTTGCGCGGGCTGGGGTTGTGTAGTAATTTTTGTTATCAGAAGGAGGTCATGGTGCAATGACGTTTGAGAACCTGAGGTAAGCCCTAGGATGTGAGAACTGTTTGCCTCCATTGGCTAAACCAAAGCAGGGCCTGGGGTTCGCCCTTCAGATGTGTGTAGTCAGTGGGTGGGCAGGTTTGCCTAAGGAGAACACGGCAGTGCAAACCACAGTCCTCTCTCAATAACCAGGCACACAGCCAGTTAGAAACAGCAAGTAATGACCGAATATTTATATGTTTGTAGTGTTACTGTAGCCATGTTGGTCCCAGAATACTAGAAACCAGATGGGTGAGGTAATATCTTTTATATTTATATGGCACCTTTCATCCTGAAGTACACCAAAGTGCTTTCCACACTTCAAAAAACAGGGTTCATTTTCCCCACCACTATAAATGTAAGACTATTTAGGGCACTCTGACAGCATACACTCACTGCTAGGGCATCTCCTCCGGCTGCTCCAGGGATTATTTCCTTCCAGATCCAATGCCCTTCTGTCCCATGTTCACACACCCTGCTGCGTCTCTCTCTCTGTGAGTCATGGTCTGCTCTCTTTGTGGCTTGGCCCTCTGGCCAGGTCACTATTGTCCCCCCCTTCCAGGGTATCAAAGTCCTATCAGACTACTGTCCCAGGCAGTCTTCTGCTCCACTGCCCAATCTGTGCTACTTCCCTAGTGGCTGGTAGGGGAACCCAGGTCCACCATCTACTCCAGGCTCCAATTCAGGGACCCTATGTCTAGCACCTGATCTGCTTGCTCCCAGGCCATGTTGCTGTTTCCATGGACTCCTTCCTACATCTTTTGGTTACACCCTCACTGGGTTGACCAGCCCAGACTGCAGACTACTTCTCATACAGCTCCTTTCTATTCCCAAAGTCCTGGCTGAATACCAGCACCACCCGTTCCTTCTCATCTGGACACCATCAATCAAAGAGCTTCCTGGCTCTTCCTCACATGCAGCCTATCAGGCTAATTAACCTAATTTAACCTGCTCTGCTTGTGTGAGGTGAACACCCCACCACAGGCACTAACAAGACAAGACAGATGTACATAAAATAATCAGCTTGTAAAGGAAGTTAATTGGGGACAGCACCCTATGCAATAAAAAAGCAACAATGCAAAACTTGAAAAAAGGAATATTTGTTTACACAATACATTATGAACCTGTGGAACTCATTGCCAGAAGTTGGCTCTAACAAAATTACTATGCATTTTGGACCAGCTCTTCAGCTAGTGTAAATCAGTTGGCTTCTATGAAGATAGGGACAACTTATATCAGCTGATGACCTGTCCCTTTGCATGAATATCTGTAGTTACAAAACAAGAGAATAAGAGATACCAGCCTTTATGCCTTGTGACAAAAGATAACCACTATCTATTTGGGTTTAGGAAGAAGCCTCAACCCATGGTCATGTTATTGCATACTTGGGTAATATGGAGGTTTCACAGCTTCTTCCCAAGTATCTAGGCCTGTCCAATGTCAAGGACTAGATGGCCCATTGGTCTATTGCAATATAGTAATTCCTGTGTTCCTAACCAGTTCTGGGGTGGAGCTTGGCAGCTGTTTCACAGCGCATAGTTACACCACAAAACACTTTGGTACCGGAAGTGACAAAATATCCTGTATTTTTGGCTGGATATAGGAAGGATCAATGTACTTAGTCAAACAGATCTTGGGAGACAGACCTGTCCTCGCTTACAGACAACCCCCCAACCTAAAGCAAATACTCACCAGCAACCACACATCACTGAACAAAACCACTAACCCAGGAACCTATCCTTGTAACAAACCCCGATGCCAACTCTGTCCACATATCTATTCAAGTGACATCATCATAGGACCTAATCACATCAGCCATACCATCAGGGGCTCGTTCACCTGCACATCTACCAATGTGATCTATGCCATCATGTGCCAGCAATGCCCCTCTGCCATGTACATTGGCCAAACCGGACAGTCTCTACGCAAAAGAATTAATGGACACAAATCTGACATCAGGAATCAAAATACTCAAAAACCAGTGGGAGAACACTTTAACCTGTCTGGTCATTCAGTGACAGACCTGCGGGTGGCTATATTACAACAGAAAAACTTCAAAAACAGACTCCAAAGAGAGACTACAGAGCTAGAATTGATATGCAAACTAGACACAATCAACTCCGGTTTGAATAAGGACTGGGAATGGCTGAGCCATTACAAACGTTGACTATCTCCCCTTGTAAGTACTCTCACACTTCTTATCACACTGTCTGTACTCGGCTAGCTTGATTATCACTTCAAAAGTTTTTTTTTTTTTTTTTTCCTCTTAATTAATTGGCCTCTCAGAGTTGGTAAGACAACTCCCACCTGTTTATGCTCTCTGTATGTGTGTATATATATCTCCTCATTATATGTTCTCTAATAAATTTGTTAGTCTCTAAGGTGCCACAAGTACTCCTGTTCTTCTTTTTGCGGATACAGACTAACACGGCTGTTACTCTGAAACTTAGTCAAACTTGAATACGGTTAACACCCATACCCTTGTGAATAATGCTACATGAACCTTTACAACTGGAAGGATTGGTTTTATCTCCAGTAACAGAATGCCTCCATAAAGCCATGCTGGAGCACTGGACCAGTACTGGTCCAATCACCTAATCAATGACCAATATCTCATCCTATAGCACCTTGGGTTTCCTGGAAGGACTCTCATCCAAGGCCCATGCAAGCTGTCAGTCTAGGTTTTTATAAGGTTGTCCATCCACTACAGTGATGTCTGAGCACAAACCTTACCAAGCGATTCCCACCTGGGGCTTGAACCAAAGCCTATGGGAGGGTTTCCATTGACTTGGAAGGGGTCTGGCACAGGACCTTTGTTTGTGAGATGTGAGGAATGAGAAAATGCATGTTAAAAGAGAAAGCCACCCTTCTGGGTTTTACTGTCCCACCTGAAATGCACATATGTGCAATGCCTCCAGGCAGGGTGAACCTAGGGGTTAATGCCAAACAGTTTTGCAAATGCCCTTAAAACTTGCAGAGCTTAATTGAACCTGACCATGAAAGATCAATAGGTCAGTCCCCATGAAATGGAGGGTGGAGTTCAGCACAGATGTGATTTCAGAGACACAAAATGTCTCTCCCAAACCAGCCAGTTGTCAATTATAAGGGTTCCAAAACAGGAAGTCATCTGCAGCTCTTCGTGCACTTCAACATCTGTATCTTTCATGCCAGTCCTTTCTAGAAAGGCAAAAAAAAAAAAAAAAAAAAAAAAAAAACCATACAGTACAGAACCCAACACACTGGGGCCTTCATACCTGAGTGTGTCTCTAGGCATTACTACAATACAAATACATTAATGTATTAATTCTCATTATTATCCAGTACAAAGGATCCTGAAGTGCATTTTGGATCAATCAGTAACTAACTCCAGAGCGGATATGCTGCAGTATGAATTTGAGTCAAACCCACCTTTTCCAACCTAGAGCTGGCTCTAGGTCTAGATTAGTGTTTAGGCAAAGAAGGAATTAGATTCTTCCCCACAGCCAGCTTCTTCAAAATGGTCTCCAAACCTTTTGTGGGGGCTATTGGAGCTGGTTGGAATACGGATTTTCTGTCCTGAGAAAAAAATTCAGATTTGAAATTGGTTTTGTTCCACATTGGAATAAAAAGACAGTTTTTAAAAAAGTATTTCATTTAGATTTTAACCCTTTTATTTTTAAGTTATTAAAATATAAAATAAAGTAAATTTCAAAACAAAAAAAATGTTTCAAAACAAGGAGTCAACTTTTTATTCCAAGAATATCAAAACGGAACATTTTTTCCCCAAAAATAAAATTGCTGAAACAGATACAAATTCACCAAAAAATTTCAGTTTAGTCAAAATGTCATTTTTCCAATGGAAATGTGTTTTGATTAAATTTTCCAGCCAGCTCTATTGCCTATAGGGATGCCCTGGAATCTGGGCAAAAATATTTAGGGGCACCTGTTTCTCAGTTAAATCTCTGGCCATCTATTTTTCATGCTCTATTTACTTCTCTACCTTTTCTCTCTCTCTCTGCTTTCTGTGTTGTCTTTTTCTGGCCCCTTTCTCACCCTTCCCTGACTCTTCAGGCTCTCTTTGTTCACTCCACTCTCCAATGTGCTTTTTCTTCCTGTCATGGTGCCTGTATGGTGTGGTCACCATCTTGGCTAACCCTGGGGATTGAATCACAGCCACATACCGCTACAGCTTGAACTGAAGAGTCAGGATCTGTAGCTGGGACTGACCCAGAATCGTATCCTCTATGAACAGGGCATAGAGGAGGATTCACAGCACATGCTGACCAGAGGGTTGCACACCTGCAGGATCAGTAGGGGTAAAACTATTCATGAAAAGGTGAAGACTGGTGACTTTAGAAGCATTTTCCTAAGGGGAACATCTCAGGGAATGCATAGAAGCACCCGTGTAATTATCCTGTCCCTTGGTTTTCAGAAAGTATGAACCCAGGACCTACATCACTGGCCTCTACCACTTGAGTTAAAGGAGTGACTCTGTTAGCAGGCTGTTGTCCTCTAGTGAGCCAGCCACTCGATGACAATACAACACATCCTTTGGCAGTGGGATAAGGAGGAGAGATGGCACCATAACATGTTGGGACAGCGATGGAAGCTCCACAGGGAACAGGGACGAGACTATTGGGCATATTAGGATAAAGTGAGACACTGCAGCTGAAGCAGGGAGAAGGTGGAGACACTTTGGGGATGGCAGGGACAAGCGAGGCACAAGGACAAGTCAGAGAAGGGAAGAAATGCGCAGTGGGAGCGAGGAGGACATAGAAATAGGTTAGGGACAGGAGAGCAGCCACATGGGAAACAAGGAGACCTGGGAGAATGAGAAAGGGAGGGAAGCTACAGGGTCAGATTAAGGCATAGGACGACAGATCATGCTTAGGCTACACATCCTGGCACACTCCCAGGTGAGACTCCATCTGCCCAAAGGAAAGTGAGAGCCTGCCAAGCACTTTTCCCTACCCAGGGGGATTTTCTTACAGTGTAGCTGAATTGCACAGCTAGCTTGCAGGTCAGAGCAATAAAGCAATTCCCAACTCCCTCTACCCCCCCTCCCCTATTGATGATCAAGGGGGACGGAAGGGAAAGATGCCAAGCACCCGGAGGCAGGGAGTAATAGTGTGGAGGAAGCAGTGCTTGGCATTTGATCACAGAACATCCGGCCCCTGTCAGAAGAAACATACAATAATCTCCTCCTTATCTCTCAGCTACACACTATGCCACACACATCTTCATTATTATTATTAGTCCACAGGAATTGATTCAGTGGGCACTGAAACGTGGGACTAAAATCTCCAGCACTGTGCAAGCTCCTCCCAAACAGCTTTAACAATGCCCCGCAACACCATAAGCAGTTCTAGTCCCAGGCCCTCACATAGCTCTGCCAGTGACCTATAACCCCCGCCAGCTGGCCCTCTACACTGCTCAGTGGTATAACCTTCACGCTGACTACTCCACTCAGCTTTGCAAGGGCACAGCACATACGGCACTGGCAATCCCCTGTCTTTATTTACTTGTTATAAAGCAGAGCTTGCCAGTCATACTGAACTGTGGAATGACTTTTTTTTTAAACAAACGTGAACAAACGGGGGCTAGGATGAGACCCAGCCAGTTAATATTCCCGTGGGAGCAGAGGCAGGATTTGAACTCTCACTCTCCAGAGGTGAAGGGCTAGTCAATTATCCACAGTGCCATTTACCTCTCTTCAGTCTAAGAGGGGTAATCAGTGGGAATTGCAGCTGCTCAGCAACTATCAAGAACAAGTCTCTGGGGTGCATCACCTTTTGTGCCTTCAGACGGGGTCAGCGGTGATTTTGGCTGGGTAAAGTATAGAGGTGAGAAAGAGTGTCTGGTTAAAGTCTGTGCTGTATAGCATCTCTAACCCATGGCTGACATGCTGGAATTTCCTCTCCCTGTACATTGAATTGATCACACTCGTACTGTGACAATCTTAATCACAGCCTGAACTTAAGACTCAAGAGATAAACCAGTGTCTGCAGGAAGCACAGTTACTTTGCAGCTCTCTGGAGAAAGACGTCTTAATGTTTCATGTCTCCAAAAATCTGAAGGCCTTTCCCAGACTTTTTGCTTTAACTTGAGCCTACATCTGCACACGGATACACATCCCCCCTTCTTCTGCATGCTTCCCCACACTGGTAGATAGAAATCATCCATGTTAAAAACCACAGAGCCAATGCATATAAAATAACTTGGATTGGAACAGTGTTCATGTGCTTGAACACTGCTACAAGTCTGGGAGTCAGGACTCTTGGGTTCTATTTCTATTGTCTTGCTTAATGACCCCTTGCCTGGGATGATATTAACAAAATATATTAAGTTACATCAACCTTTCTGTGCTTCATTTTACCCTTCTATAAAATGGGGCTAACAACACTTGCCTATGTCTCAGGCCTGCTGTGATATCTGCTGTAAGGTGCTTGGAGAATCTCAGAGCAAAAGACAGTTTCAAGTATTATTTAATATCTGTTTTAAGTAGCTCCCAAAAGCCTCAACCGAGATTGGGACCACCTCGTCTTGGATAGGATTCAGACACATAGTAACACACAGCTCCTGCCTAAAAGAGCTGACATTTTGAATAGACAAGAGGAATGGAGTGGGAGAAGGAAAATCTCTCTTTTACAGGTGGGGGAAGTGTGCCACAGAGCAGCGGATCCAGAGCCCATCTGAAGTTAATGGGAAGACTCCCAGTGATTGCAATGGGCCTTGGACCAGCTCTGGAGAGATTAAATGACTTGCCCAGAGTCAGGCAGGGAGTCTGTGGCAAAAAAAATGGAACCAAACTCCCTAAGCTCCACGCCAGTGCCTTAAACTCCATCCCCCGCATCGAGAGGTTACAGTAGCTAGTCAAGAGACTTGAGTATAATTATAGGACAGACTCAGCCTTCAGCATCAAACACCATTCTGGTAGGAGAGTGCTGGTTTGTAAGCTGCTCTGCACATTGCCTGACTTATCCTCCCTGGTGGGGTTTGAAAAGTTTTGTTCCTTAGAACCCAAGGTCTGAGAGGTCACTGGTAACAAGTATAATGCAGGGGGAAAATCCTGCCTCTCTAGTTCTCAGTGAGCTTCAGTTCCCAGTGTTACTGACAGGGGCACCATTGTGGGCGGGGGCAGGGAGGTCTCACTCCCCCTTGAGTTTTGTACCTGCGGTCTTCTCACAGCCCACATCCTAGCCCCAGATGGAGCTCTTACCTGCAACACAGTTTGAGTGTGATATGTGATGAGTTCTGTGCTTCTCGCAGCTTCTGCCCTTGGGGCAGGGAGTTTGTTATAAACAGAAGCAGGGTGATTAAGATAACAAAAGGCTTTTCATTAAATTAAATTAAGGATCGTTAGATGATCCTGAAAGCAATGCCAAACACTCCAGTTAAAAGATAGGAAACAAATGGTAGGAATAAATGTACTGGGACCAGTGCTGTTCAACATATTAATAAATGATCTGGAAATGGTGGTAAACAGTGAGGTGGGAAAATTTGCAGATGATTCAAAACTACTCAAGATAGTTAAGTCCAAAACTGACTCCAAAGAGTTACAAAGGGATCTCACAAAACTGGGTGACTGGGCAACACAATGGCAGATGAAATTAAATGTTGATAAATGCAAAGTAATGCACATTGTTGATAACTGCACTTAATATAATCCCAACTATAAATACAAAATGATGGGGTCTAAATTACCTGTTACCACTTAAGAAAGAGATCATGGAGTCTTTGTGGATAGTTCTCTGAAAACATCTGCTCAATACACAGAGGCAATCAAAAAAGTGAACAGAATGTTGGGAACCATTAAGAAAGGGATAGATAAGAAGACAGAAAATATCATATTGCCTCTATATAAACCCATTGTATGCCCACATCTTTAATACTGTGTGCCTTTGGCAGGGGCGGCTCTATGTTTTTTGCCGCCCCAAGCACGGCAGTCTAGCGGCCTTCGGCGGCACGCCTGCAGGCGGTTTGCTGGTCACGTGGATTCAGCGGCGTTTCTGTGGGTGATCTGCCGGTCCTGAGCCTTCAGCGTACCCGCCGCCGAATTGCCACTGAAACCGCGGCACCGGTGGACCTCCTGCAGGCATGCCGCTGAAGGCTGCCTGACTGCCACCCTCACTGCAACCAGCACGCCGCCCCCCGCGGCTTGCTGCCCCAGGCACGCACTTGCTGCGCTGGTGCCTCCCCTGATTTGGTCATACTATCCCAAAAAAGATGTATTAGATTTGGAAAAGGTACCGAGAAGGACAACAGAAATGATTAGGGGTATGGAACACCTTCCATATGTGAAAGTGAAATGATTATATTAAAGAAATAGAGTGAATTAAAGAATGCTGTATGTACCTTTAAGTAGAAATGAGAAATGCTGCAAGCCAGGGGGCAGGAAAGCAGACATTAACTGCTTAATGAATTGCCCCACTTAAGGGCAATTGGTGAAGCATTAGCATTAGATCAATAAGAGTTAATAAGAAAGCAGGATATGCATATTGTGCCTTATGCAAATTTTACAATTTTGCTCTCTCTGTCCCTTTGTTTAGTTCGCACCCTTTTATCTGTATAAATAAGACTGTTTGAATCTTGCATGGGGGCTCACATTATCTGAATGTATTAGCAAAGCGCTGTGCTAATAAAACAGAGTGGTCTGACAAACTATGAGTCCTGAGTCTAACCTTGTCAATTTGGAGGTTCCACCGAGATGGCAACCGTCTTCACTGGGGACGTGTGATTCCTGACCGTTTTTGTAGGATGACCGTGGCAGCCGGCACCTGGGCATTTGGCCCGAGCAGTCCTCCTCCTGAACGGAAGGGTGCATGACCACAGTGAGGTCTACGCCATCGAACCTGTTGGTTCCCACTCTGTTCTGGTAGGGATCCCTGGATCTGACATCAGGAATCTGGTCAGGTAATTATTTCTGTGTTTTGTCTGGACTGAGGACTGTCCTGTCTCTGTGTCTATCCATCCTCCTGTGGAGTGTTTGAGTCTGGGTGCCATCTCCGTCCGGGGATCGGCCGACCAAGGGGTTCCTGTCCCTGCAGTCTGAAGGAGTGAAATCTGCACAGTCACAGCCGCACCGCACCTTGGGTAAAACCCTTGGTGTGAAAGCAAGAGCGATTGAGGCAGTAGCCTGTGGGCTCCTTTTGTGTGGTGCACCGGTCATCGCTCTGACGAACCCGAATTTCCTTCTTGTGTGATTGGTGTCCGTAAAGTCCTCCTGTATTGGTAACCAGATGTCTAAGTCGGGACAGTTCCCTAAAGGAACGCCGGCTCAGTTTTAGAAAGGGTCCGGACTCCTGTAAATTTCTGGAAAAATGGTCTAGGCTAACTCAGGGAGATCCCAAAACTCAGTGGCCACTGTTAAAACCTTGGAACAAGGACCGAGTGGACATCTTAAAATACAAACTCGGCCAATCTAAAACTAAATTGGAAAAGGAGAGGTTAATTGTTTCATGCAGTGGTGGGAAGAGGCAAATCATAGGTGGACAAAATCAAAACTCGCCTCTCTCAAATATTCAAATAATAAGTTAAAAGCTTTATTAAAAGCCTCCTCTTCCACCACCAGACTGAGCGCTCCCCTTTACCCCGTTCTCCGAAAAAAAACCCCAACAACCCCGGATTGATCCCAACCCCCTCCATACTCCCATCTCATTGTAAAAAGGGCAAAAAGGCCCTTGTTCTGTTCTCCCTCAGTAACTGATTTTTTAGTGTTCCACTACCAATTCAGCAAGGAGGGTGGGCTCCTCAACTCCCTTTCCTGGTCCCTTTCCTTAAACATTTCTTTCAAAATTGTGGAATGACCACAATATCACTCACAAAAATGGTTCATTGGAAAAAGCAGGATCAGGCCCAGACAAGCAACAGATAAAGAAACTGAAAAACAGTTTGGAAGCCCTAAGGGCATAGTGTCAGGAGTAAGTGCAAGCATGAACCTCTGGAACAATACTTAAAATGGTGAAATCTGAGTTGATAAAGGTGACATTTTGGGAAATAAGCAAGTGATTTAAGGAAAGAGAGTGAAAAGTTAACTCTACAGAGGCTGAAAAGAATTAAGCAGTTAAACCTTGTAAAAATGTTTAAAAGGACCTTGTTAAAAGAATTCTTGGTTTCTTTGCAGCCATTCTGAAGGAAAAATGGACCCTTTTCCAAAAGAATGTCTGTAAATAATCCAGGTAAAGAGACTATCTAGTTAAAATCATTTGACTATGGACAATTGAGTCAAATTTGCTAAAAGAACATAGTGGGGGGGTTCTATTGGAACTTAACTGCCCCAAATGTATAAAGGTAATGTAATCTATGTAAAAACAAAGCAGTGTAAAAGGGATGTTAAGTAAAAGAAAATGTGTATGTATCCGTCTTTCTGTGAGTAAATATGTGAGTAAAACTCCTGTTTTGTAGGTTTAAGATAAATTGGTTTTGTTTTGTTTATAATGCCACTAAAAATCCATTTGATTCTTTAATTCAAATAATGAGTGAATTACTAAATAGAAAGTGATTTTATTAAATACAGACAGTAGGATTTAAGTGGTTCAAAGTAGTAACAGACAGAACAAAGTAAGTCTTTAATTCAAAGTTGCAAAACTGACAGACCTTTTTGCCAGACACAGGTAATCAGTGTTGGTTGGCATTGAGATTTGGTATTTAACCCTTAAGGGGTAACTTGATTCTTTACAAAATTTAAATGTTTTCAAATAAAGACCAAGTCATGACTGCAGCAGGGCAGTCAAAATCAGAAGAATAGGGAGATTCTGGATTATTTTTTGTTTGTTTGTTTTTGTAACAAAATAGCAGATGAAAGCTGTAGTAAAAGAATAAAGACAAAAAGAAGAACAGGAGTACTTGTGGCACCTGAGAGACTAACAAATTTATTAGAGCATAAGCTTTCGTGGACTACAGCCCACTTCTTCGGATGCATAATAAAGACAGTGCCCCTCTGAAGCAACAGCAGGGGTGAGGTGCACAAAACAAAAAGAAGCAATGTTAGAAACACTGAGCCTTAAAATGGCTCTGTGTAATCAGACTGTCACTTTGATAAGGGTACATAAAACTCTGTAAGAACAAAAGAAACAGTTACACCTTATGTAAAAATTAATATGGCTAATGTTTTAAAAGTTAAAGTATAGAAGAACAGGAGTACTTGTGGCACCTTAGAGACTAACAAATTTATTAGAGCATAAGCTTTCGTGGACTACAGCCCACTTCTTCGGATGCATATAGAATGGAGCTCCTCATTATATGTTCCATTCTATATGCATCCGAAGAAGTGGGCTGTAGTCCACGAAAGCTTATGCTCTAATAAATTTGTTAGTCTCTAAGGTGCCACAAGTACTCCTGTTCTTCTTTTTGCGGATACAGACTAACACGGCTGTTACTCTGAAACAAAGTATAGAAGGAATGTGCAGACATGTGCAGTGTATATTATAGAGGGGGTAAAAGAAATGCAAACGAAACATGCTACTTAATTAAAATCCTATAAGGGCTCCAAAGGAGCTACAATAGACTGTGTTTTCTTTTTCAGCTCTCTGTGTGTTTTGGAAGCAAGAGTTAAAAGTAATCAAAACTCTGGTAAAAGTTAATTGTGTTCCTTTTAAGACAGAATCTCTGAGCTCTGCTGAGGGCTTTGAATCCAAAAGCCAAACCTGTGATGATGCAAATTACCTAACTGATAAAGGAAGTGAGAGATCTGCCAGCACAAAGAAGTTGCAGATAAAGAACATACCTGGTCAGCAAACAAATTGTCTAAATAAAAGGCACGGTATAACAAGATACCTTTAATTAAAATAAATTTAATGTTAATAAGTACCCCTGTAACAATGTATAGTGTGTATGATTTTTGGAAAAATCCTCTATGGTAATGATGCTTTTCAGCTGTTACCTGTAAACAAACTTAAAGCTTAACACAGCAGGAAAGACATTGTAAACTTGGTCTACTGTAAATGGAAAACTGAGGTACACCACCTCATAGATTTAATGACTGAACAGTGGGATAATTTCCCCATAACTCTTAAAAGATAGAAGCCATTGAAACCTGGCCGGCCTATAGAACAAAAACACAGGAAAATATGGAGGTAATTCCTCTTGTTTTGCCTGCAATCAGCAAGGGTATTTGTAAAAGAAAGGAATATTTTAAGCAATAATAAATGCCACCCCAAAAGGGGTAGAAAAATGTTATTTTTGTCTTTCAGAAAAAGCTAATATCAGCTACAGGACAACCTAATAAAAAAACAAATAAAAGTGGGTATGATTATCCATGCCTGTTGCTCCAAAGCCCTGTAGTAAAGACATCTCACTAGGATCCTGTATGTGGGATAAAATGAATAATGAGACCAAAGTACTGTATAATGGGCTATGTGTAAAAGAATGAAAGTGTTAGCAACCTTCCAATAGACAAATGTAAATGTAATGTAAGTACTGTGTTTACAAAAGGTAAAAAGGTAACAGTTTCTAAAACAAACAAAAAGGCAATGTGGGAAACCGACCCATTCATATTATACACGCAAATGGGAACATGTTAAGAATTGCCACTGCAGAAAGACATGACATAGCTTACCATTGGTATAACATATTTTCTGAATGGTCTCCCACAACTACTGGCATACTAATGTTACTAACCCTAATTGTTTTTGGTTTTAAATTGTATGTGTTTAATTGTAATGTTTGAAATGTGCTGTTAGATAAAACAAATGTATGCAAAGCTAGAACCACAGGCCCAAATCACCTCCCAGTATTTTCTATTACATGGACTAAATATGAAGTGACACTGGCGATTAATAATCTTAGTGTCAAAAGGGGGATATGTAGGAGCAGGATTTTATAATGTCCCATAAGAATTAATGTATGATTTGATTTCATCCTGTCAGCCATCCTTTTTGAATAGCAGAAAGGAATGACAGACCAGAACAATCCTTATGACGGATTATGGTCACCCTTTTGTTTTAGAATAAGTTATAATGTCTACTATGGTTTCCTATACGTATTACAAAGTAGGCCTCTAGTTAAATATACATTTCTTTGTTTTAAGGTTTAGTAAGTAAGAAACAGGATTCTCTATTGTGTCTATGTTAAGTAGATTAGAGGAACATTGAAGGCCTGGGTCTCAATGTAAATTGTCTTGGTTATTGATTGTAAAACTTAGCAAGGTTTAATTTGCAATGCCTTTTTGCGCAATATAAAATACTACTGTTTGTATTCTCAATCTGTGTGAATAAGGAATGTATGCATCAGGAAAAGATAAGGTGTGAAGGTCATTGTTATAGCCAGAGTCAAGGAAGAAGAAGTAAAGAGACTTAAAGGACATCAAAGAATCATCAGGTACTGCTTACTATCCAGATGACTGTTAAACTGTCTGGCATCACAGTGTGGATACATACTTCGCAGTGTAAGAAGGCACCACCCCCAGCAAACCAATCATTACCTCAGGACCACGCAGAGTCAATTTTGACTCCAGAAGAAGACGTAGAGGAACAGCCTGCAATACCTTACCATCTACGCTCTCGTAAGGGTTGCCAGAAGCAGACGAGGACCTAAAGCAAGGCCCAAAAAGAAGCAGTAGTGAGCCTAGCGCCTGCTGCCTGGTGGATGTAAAACCGCGACTGCGGTTCCCTCAGTTGAGGTTGTCAAAACCAGAAGGGCCTTGCCTCCAACATGCGCCTCTGGTGGCACCTCTTCCTCCGCTGCTGGTGTCTTAAGGTCTGGGGAGTCCACAATGACAATTCTTTTGTCCAGCAGCAAGTCTGGATAGCTCAGACCCTTAATATTTCTAATTGCTGGGTCTGCAGCCACATCCCAGCCCACTCTTAAGCTGGTGTTCCAGTACTGGCAATCCCACTCAATTCCCCAGACCTCACTGGAGGACCTCATCCGTTTAACAAAACATGGAACAATAATGACACTTGGGAAACAGTGGGAATAAATGTATCTAAATGGATAAGTGTGGTGGAGGGAAAAGGTCATTGGTGTTGGGTGTGTAATGGACAGGGCTGGATCTGGGAAAAAGCCGTTGCCTTCAGCATATTGTGGCCAATGGTGTATGGGATTATTCAAATAAAACTAAAAAGTGGCGGGCTGGGTATGGGGATATGAATTTTTTCTTGACCTGAGGATCAAACAGAAAAAAAATCAATTTCATGTTCCCCCTACAGTAACCTTAGTGAAAACAATACAATCTTTCAACACAAAGGCTCCTGAGGTTACAAGCAGTAGTTGAAATAATGCAAAAAGGCTCCTGAGGTTACAAGCAGTAGTTGAAATAATGGCAAATGAAATCGGAGAGAGTTTAAAAAAACCCTGGCCAAAGAAATGGGCGATCTGACAGATGGCCCTCCAAAATCGTCAGGCATTGGACTTTGTCCTGGTGGCCAAAGGAGGGACCTGTGTTCTCATTGGAAAAGAATGTTGTGTGTTCACACCAATGAGGTAATAGATCGCGCTAGTCACTTAGAACAAATCGCATATCTTCCCCATGAAGAGCCGAGTTCTTTATGGAATTGGCTAAGTAACCTGTTCAATTTCTCTGGCACAGAAAACTGGTTGTTTCAGGGAGCCCTGACTATCCTGTTTGAAATCTTAATGATTTTTGTATGTTTTCAGCTAATCTCCTGTTGTATCCAGAATTGTGTAAGGTATGCCACCCAAGTGACTGCCCCAAAACAGAGTGCTAATATGATGATTTCGAAATATCACTGATGAACGAAGAGATAAAGAACGATTAATATGTGGAACCCAGTAATTGTTGGTCTTTGCGTAAGCTTGACCAAAAGGAGGGATTGTGAAAGTGAAATGAATTATATTAAAGCAATAGAATGAATTAAAGAATGCTGTATGTACCTTTAAGTAGAAATGAGAAATGCTGCAAGCCAGGGGGCAGGAAAGCAGACATTAACTGCTTAATGAATTGCCGCACTTAAGGGCAATTGGTGAAGCATTAGCCTTAGATTGATAAGAGTTAATAAGAAAGCAGGATATGCATATTGTGTCCTATGCAAATTTTACAATTTTGCTCTCTCTGTCCCTTTGTTTAGTTCGCACCCTTTTATCTGTATAAATAAGACTGTTTGAATCTTGCATGGGGGCTCACATTATCTGAATGTATTAGCAGAGCGCTGTGCTAATAAAACAGTAGTCTGACAAACTATGAGTCCAGTCCTGAGTCTAACTTTGACACATATGAGGAGAAATTAGAAAGACTGGGACTTTTCAGCTTGGAAAAGAGATGACTAAGTGGGGATATAATAGAGGTCTATAAAATCATGAAAATTGAATAAGGAAATGTTATTTACTCCTTCAGATAACATAAGGATAGGGGTCACCCAATGAAATTAATAGGCAGCAGATTTAAAAACAAAAGAAAGTATTTCTTCATAGTCAACCTGTGGAACTCTTTGCCAGGGGATGTTGTGAAGGCCAAAACTATAACAGGATTCAAGGAAAGAATTAGAGAAGTTCATAGATGTTAGGTCCATCATTGGCTATTAGCCAGGATGAGCAGGGATGCAACACCATGTTCTGTGTGTCTTAGCCTCTGTTTGCCAGAAGCTGGCAGTAGGCAACAGGGGATGGATCACTCGATGATTGCCTGTTCTATTCATTCCCTCTGGGACACCTGGCATTGGCCACTGTTAGAAGACAGGGTACTGGGCTAAATGGACCTATGGTCTGACCCAGTATGGCTGTTCTGACATTCTTATCTAGAACCCAGATGTAGCTGCCCCCTGCTGTAACCCAATAACCCCACTCCCCTCCCAGAGCTGAGGTAGAGCCCAGGAGTCCTGATGGGGTCGCTCTCTCCACAGAGTTAGTAACAAAGTAGGAATATACGTTAAAATTTTAAACCTAACCTGTGTCACTTAAGTGACTTGCCACAAGATGTTAGTATTAGAGCTGAGTGGGTCTAATTTTTATTTAATTTCCTTTCTTTTATATAGGAATGAGAGTGCGTAAGTAGCCCCTGGAATCACGGTTAGAGTTGCCTCCCCTACAAAGTCTGAAATGGCGTGTTTGGGAAGTGCTGGTCAGGTAGTGGGAGGTATTGTACTAAATAATAAATAAACTAAGGTGGTTTATGGAAATGAACAATATCTTCAGTTCTTCAAGTATTAGTGCAGTAGATGGGGTCATCTAGCTTCACACTCTTAACTTAGATAGACTTTTTACTGACTTGAACAGTCACTACTCTAAATCTGCCACCCTGGAGTTGTACCATCCCCACGACCCATTGCACTATGATACATGTGGAAGTCTGACATCTCGTCCTAAAACCACCAACAGCCAATGCTTCTCATGTGCTGCTTCTGAGGATCAGGCTGAGCAAATGAACAACCAACCTAAAAAGAAATGTGTGTGGGCGTCTGCAAGCATGTGAAATCAACTGGGCAAAGCTGCTTTCTCCCCAAAATGGCAGAGAAGAAATCACTCAAACCTGAAAACAATCTTCAGCTCTGCTTTCTAGCAGACTGGAAAGCGCAGACTGTCTCATGCACTTCACACAAGGTGGTCTGCAGGGCAAAATTTCAAAGGTGAAGTGTATGTTGGTGTAAGGGGGTACATGCTGGTCAGTGATCTCAGAGTGAAAAGCTTTGCAGAAAGATAATGAATAAATAATCTCATTTTTAGGTAGTGCTTTTCAGCAGCAGATCTCAAAGGAGGTCAATATCATTATGCCTGTTATACAGATGGGGAAACTGAGGCAAAGTAACTTGCCCAAGGTCACCCAGCAGCCAGTGGCACAGCTGGGAATAGAATCCAGGTCTCTCAAGTCTCAGCCCAATATTCTATTCACTAAGCCACACGACCTGTCTGCATCCACTTGGATGCAAGTAAGGCTTTGATCCTGCAAACACTGTTGTACGTGAGGAACTTTGCACCCTTAAACTCAAGAAAACGGAGAATGGGGTTGGTTAATAATGCACTGGACTCAATCCCTGAGTAGCTCCCATTGATTTTAATGGGAGCAGATTTAGGCCAACATGGAGTGCTTTGAAAATCTCCTCCTAACACCTGTACCATGCACTCCACCTGGAAACTAACTGCCAGCCAAATGGAGAGGACAGAGCGCTGGTGCCAGGTGTTCATCATGGCAAGAAGCTCTGCTTCATGAACTGGCAACCCCATGCTGCGCTAACTTCAGTTTCCCAACGCCCTCAACATGGAGCCCCATGGAGAGTGCTAGCCTCCAGGTGACCAAGGCATGGATAAAGCATGCAAAGCCCATTTCTGAAAGAAATGGTTGTGGTTTGGAACCTTGGGCACCTAAGTGAGAGTGGACTTGGGGTGTGGAGCACCAGCAGCTCCCAGTGAGCTTAATGGGTCCAGGTGCCCAGCTCTTCTGCAAAATCAAGTCAGCTATTTAGGGAACTAAATATAGATGTTTATGGAACTCGTGTTTGAAAATTTCTTAAGTGAACTATGGCAGCTCACGCAGCAAGTCGGGCAAAGAGCCTGAATCCTATTTCAGGAATCCTGAATTCCAGTTCCTTGTTCTAACCGCTTGTCAGCCCGTCTCATTTGGAAGAGCAAAATCAGAGATCTCTGAAAGTTTGACACAATTATACATCCTCCAGCACAACGGCTATGAAAAGGAAAGTGACATTAAAGCTGACAAACCAACCCTACAGTAACGGCTACAAGAGCAGTTAATGATAAAAGCACAGAAAAGCTTCTAAAAAATAATCTGTGCACAGCTGGCTCTACAAAAATTACGAGGGGGGGGGGGGAAGGGAAATGTAATTGAAATAAGAGCCTCTCTCCCAATAATATCATTCTTGACATTTGAGCAAGTAATTTTGAAAAAGCCTAAATAATATTTACAACAAGAAGAGTTCAGTACTGGATTTAAGGCACAAATCTGTCAGATCATCTCCAAGGATAGGAAGAGAGATGACTGGTTACTTGCACTAGTTAGAAATTGTCATTTTATTTCATTTTGATATTACTATTATTTATTGTTTGTATTGTGGTGATACCTGGGAGCCCTAATCCTGGACCAGGAACTTATTGTGCTAGTCGCTGTACAAACACAGAACAAAACAGTTCCTTCCCCAAGGGTTTATCATTGAACAATAGCAGTGAAGTCATGGCAGCAGCCTAAGGTGTGCAACCCCGCCTGATACACTGGGTATGTACTTGCGCCGCTAGCGACATCATGGTTTTACTGCTACTGTAGATCAAAGCTAGCTGAAGTATGTGTACATGTGCTGTAGTCATACCTCTGATTGCAATGTACACACAGTCTAGGGCTTTGTGCAGCGCCCAACACATCGGGCTCTCTAGGTGTAATACAAGTTAATAAGGATGATATCGGCCCATGATGGGACATGTAAACCACAGAGGTTTTTAGATCTACTCTTCCTTTCCCCACCCCACTGCCTTGGGTTCTTCTCTCAAGTCAAAGCTCTAAATCCGAATACTCCTGAACTTTGCGGTGCTCAGAATCATGTGGCACAGCTCCACTGTCACTGCTAATACCTGGTGGAGAGAATAACGATCCAGGTCAGCTGCAGTGCGTTTCACTCAAAATGGCGGAGGAAGGATTTGACCTCTGGGAGCTTTGCCTGTTCCTTTGTCACTTCAGGCTGGTTTATTGGCAGCTGAAAATTGACCAAATCAGTTAATTAATTTTAAATGCACTGCACCACTTTGCACTGCCGCGGGCACATGGTGCAGAGGAAATATTCGTCAAGCAACCAAGAATACTCGGGCTAAAGTTTTCTCATGGGTATTTTCTGATGTTTGATGAGTCTGACCAACCTTCCATACAATACAGAAGAGTCTTCTGGTATCTGATGTGTTGTTGCACTGAATCTATAAAATCTCTGGTTAACAATAAATCAATGAAACCTGAACCCATAGTTGCAATGAACGTGTATACCTTTGGTTATTAATAAAGAAGACATTCATTCTTGCACCAAATCCATGATGATGATGATAATGGAGTCTTATGTCGACGTCGACATGAGGATTCAGCAAACAATATATACATAAACACGGTTACGCGAGATCAGCCCAATGGGAGAACTGAAAACATGGTTACACGTGGGACAGACGTGAGTGTCCATGACCCCTGCAGGCTGTTTTACCCTTGCTTTGCACTGTTCATATTTTTCATAAGGTGTTCATGTGCGTTGGTTCAAAGCAGTTAGCGGCAATGTGGCAAGTCTGCCTCCACCTTGGTCTGTTGTGAGCTGTTGCTTCTCATGTGCTGGGGTCAGCCTGATGTGCTTTCAAATTTGGTTTCAGGGTGTCTTTATCTTGTTTGGACCAGCCCCATGAGAAGGGGTGCCTCGCTTTAGCTGACCATGAAGTGTGGCCTTGGGGATTCTTGAGTTGTCCATGAGCATGAGATGCCCAGATCAACGCAGCTCAGCCTTTATGAGCATGCTTTGAATGCCACACATTGATAGTGGTAATCTTGTCCCACCCTTTGACCATGCAAACAGACCGAAGACACTGAATCCATACATGTTATGGTCAATACTCAATGCAACATTAACCCATTGTTGCCCTGAATCGGTTACCCTAACTGCTTCCCTGCTTCTGCATTGGCCTCCCTCAAAAAGGGAGGTCTGGGGAAGCAGTGGGGCCTGACTCTGCCCGAGCCATCACAGCTGGCCAGCTGTGTGGGCACGAGCTCATATGGAGCCCCTTAAGGAGGAGGATTGCAATGAGCGTACATCCCCATATGCCTGGGTGTCTTGGCACAATGCTTTCTGGCGTTCCTGTGGGGGGGGGGGAGGGCTTTGTCCCGCCCCTCCCCGCATTTGGGGCTGTGTTATACAGCCCTGGTCCCACTGACACATATACTAGTCATACTGCAGCGCTGGGATACTGTAGTGCTTTTCCTGCAGGGAAAGCTTAATTCATGGTGTCATTAGGAAATCCAAGATGGCAGCACCACAAAGGAGCAGGGGGAAAGCTACAAACTTTCCTCTTGCCACCTCTGCAGCACCAAGGGATTTTAACCGGGCAATTCCATATGCGTCTGTTGCAGAAGAAACAAGCCACTCTCCCCCGTCCCGTAAGCCTGTGCACGCCAAGGGTTTCAGATCTGTCCATTTTCTACCAAACTGCTTAAAAACCCCGGAGTTTAACTGCAGAGGAAATGAGTCAGACAAACAGATTTCCTGTCTCCTCGCCCCGCTCTGCAAAGCAAGACCCTGAGGATCAAGGTCCACAGGAGCTCAGGCAGTCTGAACAGTGAGCAGGATGCTGATGAGATACACCACATTCACTTTCCACCCACCCTCCCAGTAACAGCCCCAGTACTCACAGAGCCAGAACTGGGTACGGGCACATGCAAACAGCACAATCACAAGCAGGGCCCTTGTCTGGAACATACCTTTAGAAAAGGAAAATCTTTGACTTTTCTATCATTAGAAGATGGGAAGGGGGGAGAACGGAGGAAAGCTTTGGGGAGAGTGGGGTAGTGGGCTTGAGCCTCCATGGGCACAGGGCAAGGGGAAAGAGAAAGGAATTAAATACACTGGTATCCCCTATTGGCAAGTTTCAAGTCCCCTAAAAATACACGGTGGTCACTGTCTGTAGTGCTACTGTCTAAGAGTGATCATTTCCCTCTTATTTCCAAGCATGGTTCCAGGTTAAAATCTTTCTGAAGCCAATTTGCCCAGCAGCTTAATATATTTAGAGTGTGCTTATAATGAACAATCTGCTTTCACAATATGCTATGTGCCTCCTTTGGCACCAGGCAGATTCGGAAATGACAAGGATACGTTTTTTTAGCTAGCATCTGAAGAGGGAGAATGTAGAGGGGAAAGGATCAAATGCAACCTCATTTCAACACAGGTCCAGAGCTGAAGTAAATTGCTGTGGAGCTGCCAGGCACTTATTTGAAAGAAGAAATATTATTAGACTGCATTGTGAGGGTTGGCGTACTATTGTATCCTTGTAGAAGAGGCTGTAAAGTAGAAGATGCGACTCAAAGTGAATGAAGGGTGATTTAGAAAGAAGGCTTCTGCGTAATACTACGAGTATGTGTATTAATGTTAGCTGGGGACATTTAAGAGAGGATTCATAGGGTAGATCCACACTACCCGCCCGATTCGGCGGGTAGAGATCGATCTTCTGGGATCAATTTATCGCGTCTCATCTGGACCCAGAAGTGCTCCCCTGTCGACTGCAGAACTCCTGCTCGCCAAGAGGAGGAAGCGCTGTCGACAGGGGAGCTTGTCTGCGCAGCGTGGACCTGCAGTAAGTAAACTTAGTTCGATCTAGGAAATGTTGACTTCAGCTACGCTATTCTCGTAGCTGAAATTGCGTTTCCTAGATCGATCCCCCGCCCCAGTGTGGACCAGCCCATAGTGTCAACATCAATAAAGGTGCCAAGATAGCTTTACTTCTTAATGGGCACTCAGAAAAATGCCAGATATTTGTGAAAGCATTCACGAATTCTACAAGTCTCACAAGTTTTTTTGCACAAATCGTTATTTCATCCAGACATCTCAACTAGAAGCATGTTATTTACCACTTCTAGCTTTTAAAAGCTTCATTCATTAAGTGGAAGCAATATCTTGTGAACTCGTTAGCCAATCACACCACCAATTGTAGCAATTAACAATAATTA
This sequence comes from Malaclemys terrapin pileata, assembly GCF_027887155.1. Taxonomy (NCBI): domain Eukaryota; kingdom Metazoa; phylum Chordata; order Testudines; family Emydidae; genus Malaclemys; species Malaclemys terrapin. The sequence goes on from NC_071511.1 coordinate 44,762,924, forward strand.
AACAACCCATAGGGCAGAAGTTGTCTAATCTTCTGACTAGTAACAAATGCATTTACAGAAATCAAGATCGGTTCACAAACAAATCAGTGTGTGTTTGTTCTTAGGTTGCTAACCCATGCTGATGACTGTGCCACCATGTCTTGGCTACACCATGCCTATTGTTACCAGTGCTAGATTAAAATCTAGTCACACTATGACCACACTTTCCCTCACCCTTTATGGACAAACACAAAACCCTTAGGGAAGAACTATGTAGTCCAGAACAGAAAAATGACAACTTTGCTATAGTGTTTTTAAGCCCTCCTTACAGAATTCTGTTGCTCTATTTACACCTGCTGGAGATCTGGCTCAGTATCATCTAACTGTAACTCTTGACTTCAACAGAGCTACACCACTTGACACCAGCTGGGAATCTAGCACACAGACTGTTTGTGTAATTTCTGTAACACCCTGTTGCTTTCAACCCTGTTAAAAGCAAAGTGTATTTTTCACAATGGGACGTCTACCTAGATCAAAGCAAGTCTAGTAGGAACCTAACATGTTTAAGGGTAACATGTGCACTGAGGGGATGAGAGAAAGGCATAGGTTACACCAGCCTAGAGTCCCCTCTGAATCCCCTTTGGAATCCCCTCTGAATCTGGCCTTATCATTGAAGCCCCACACGTGTAAGGGCTGCAGGACTGGACCCATCAGAAACAGGAGATTTCCAGATTGGAGCCGTCCAATATCCTTAGACCCGGTATCTTTGTATCTGGCTCTGCACCACTAGAGAGCTCTGAGTTCTCTTTGCCCAGGGGAGAGTCTCCCTTTTGAATGGGTCCATGTTTGGGAAAAAGTGTGCAGAGAAACGGACTTGAATTTGATTGCTTCGGGGGAGGCCTTCAGGCCCACAGGGGACATGAATTGCTGCCATCAAAATGTACACAGGCCCTCCCAAATCAAGGAGTTTTGGGCTAGGATTGTCGAAGGCACCTAAGGGCATGTCGATACTGCAGTCACACTGTGAGATTGCAGCTTACATAGATATGCCCGAGCTAGCTTCAATCTAGCTAGCTGGGGTACTGGAGCCAGGGCTGGACAGGCCTCAGTGCAGGCTAGCTGCCTGAATCGTTACCTGAAACAGGTTCCAGGCCTGTTCTGCTGCCATTTCACAGATCCGAGATGCAAGCAGCTAGCTCATGCCCACATGCTATGACTGCAGCATAGACATAACTCTCTTAGGGTAAGTGCCCAGCTCCCATTGACATGCAATGGGACATGGGTGCTTTACTTCCTTTGGCTTCTATGAAAATCCTAGTCTTGGTCTTGATAGTATATATATCACACACACACTTCTATTTTGTGACCCTCCTTTGCAAGGCCTCCAATTCATTCTGACAGGCCAAGCTAGGAGGAAAGGTCTGTCACTTCCTTCCTCATGCAACATATCTGCACCAACTCCTTAAACAGGCAGTCTCAAGCATAGGTGCTGGAACTAGGGGTGCTGCTGCACCCCCTGGCTAGAAGTGGTTTCCATTCATATGCAGGGTTTTCAGTTTGGTTCAATGGTTCTCTGCACCCCCACTATACAAATTGTTCCCCTAGTCTGAAGCAACCAGAGACCTTGCTATTCTACAAACAACATTGAAAGTAGCTTCTGAAAGTGACCTATACAGCAAGGTAAAAGGAAAACAAAAGATCTGTCGTTCTGTTAGGGGACATTCATAGAATCATAGAATATTAGGATTGGAAGAAACCTCAGGAGGTCATCTAGTCCAACCACCTGCTCAAAGCAGGACCAACACCAACGAAATCATCCCAGTCAGGGCTTTGTCAAGCCAGGCCTTAAAAACCTCTAAGGATGGAGATTCCACTACCTCCCTAGGTAACCTGTTTCAGTTATTCACCACCCTCCTAGTGAAATAGTGTTTCCTAATATCCAACCTAGATCTCCCCTGCTGTAATTTGAGACCATTGCTCCTTGCTCTGTCATCTGCCACCACTGAGAACAGCCGAGCTCCATCCTCTTTAAACCCCCCCCCTTCAGGTAGTTGAAGATTGATATCAAATCCCCCCTCCCTCACTCTTCTCTTCTGTAGACTAAACAAACCCAATTCCCTCAGCCTCTCCTCGTAAGTCATGTGCCCCAGCCCCCTGATCATTTTCATTGCCCTCCGCTGGACTCTCTCCAATTTGTCCAAATCCTTTCTGTAGTGGGGGCCCCAAAACTGGATGCAGTACTCCAGATGTGGCCTCACCAGTGCCAAATAGAGAAGAATAATCACTTCCCTCGATCTGCTGGCAATGCTCTTACTAATGCAGCCCAATATGTCGCCCAATATGTAGCCTTCTTGCAACATGTGTCCTTCTTGCAACAAGGGCACACTGCTGACTCATATCCAGCTTCTCATCCATTGTAATCCCCAGGTCCTTTCCTGCAGAACTGCTGCTTAGCCAGTGTGTCCCCAGCCTGTAGTGGTGCATGGGATTCTTCCGTCCTAAGTGCAGGGCTCTGCCCTTTCCTTGTTGAACCTCAGATTTCTTTTGGCCAAATCCTCCAATTTGTTTAGGTCACTCTGGACCCTATCCCTACCCTCCAACGTATCTACCTCTCCCCCCAGCTTAGTGTCATCTGTGAACTTGCTGAGGGTGGAATTTATCCCATATCCAGATCCTTAATAAAGATGTTGAACAAAACTGGCCCCAAGACCGACCCCTGTTTCCATAGTGTTTCCTGATGCAATGAAAACTGAAAGGCCTGAAAGGATATCTTTCTTCTTTGATGATAAACCAGGCAAAGGAAGCAAAGAAGAAGCAAGCTTTGCTTCAAAGCTGGCTCAAGACAGATGAGACAATAATTTGTTTCCTGAAAGATATAAACAAAGCAGCAGCCAAAGAGATGCTCTCCCTGTTTATTTACTGAAAGAGGATTTTTGCTTTGGCTTACTTGTCTTCCCTCCTATGGAACATTGTCGGTCCTGGAGTAGATATCAAGTGCAATTGCCATCAATTTTTTTTCTTGGCTCCAATGCTTTCTGGCCAAACCTGAAAACTCTCAGGACCAGATTCCACTTTCCGTTACGTGGTGTAAAGCCTGGACTAACTCAACTGAAGTCAATGAGCTGGCACTGGATTTATGGTGGTATCACAGCTCAAAATCTGTCCCTATGGTCTCTTCAATTTAGATTGCAAAAAAAGTACAGTGAAAAGATCATGTCCTTCAAGCCCATAACAGCATAGCCACCATACAGCTGCTGCATTTGATTTCAGGAGTTATTTTCAGCCACAGTCGCTCCCAATGGACCCCCCCCCCCCCCGCGGAGGGGCCATGGGGGCTGTTCTTGAATTTACTTTCCCATTTTCTCCCCTCACCCCCACTGTCCCACAAGACAACAGTTTTCAAAACTGGAATCACAAGAGAACGGAAAAACAAGAACATTTAGTTTGTGCCCCTTACAGCTGCTGGATTTGATACTCTGCCCCCTAAAAATAAAAATAAATAAATAAACATCACAAAAAGAGCTGTCTGCTGGCACTTTGGGTGCCAGATATCTAACCAAGATTTGGGTGCCAGGAATACTGATCAGTGCCAGTAAATGGAATCTAAAGTTTTTGCAGATTCAGTTACAAACTGGCATTGCAGAAAGCAATTTCAGGCCAATGTTTTGAGTTCTCACACACATATCAAAGAACCCCACAGACTGGTTTATTTATTTAATAGCTGGGCAAAAGCAAGGAGGATGGTTTTGGTTTAGCAAAAGCTCTCCAAGGATTGTTCTGATGTAGGTCCCAATTTATCCAAATTCTCAATTTTTGATGGATGGGTTTCAATAAACAGCCTGCCCAAGCTTTGGGCCATTTTATCCCAAACCCAAGTTTTAGTTCTGTAAAACCTTATTGATTAAGGTTTTTGTTTTTTTCAAAGCCCAAAGCAGAGAGTCTGGCTTGGATCTGCGGTCCATTTTGTCCCAACCCTTAAATTCATGGGATGGGCTGCAGAATAATGTATCTTGTTTTGGACTCCCTTTTCTATGTTATATTAGTTTGTGAAACTTTCCTTTGCACACAGCTGGGATGCTGCACCATTTTGAACAAAACTGCTCCCTGTGGGTCAAACATCTAGTTATGTTGGGACAATCAAACAAAATGAAAAAACAAAAAAACAAAAAAACAACAAAAAAACAAGTGCTGTTGAAAACACAGGGAGGAAATGTTGCCCTTGCAGGTGGAAATACTGAACTTTTGCCCTCGATCAAATATGCACAGTATTTGGCAAGTTCATTCAGATTCCTGTGAGAAGCCAGATAGATCCCAAAATGGCAGCACTGGGGTAGACGTGTAGAGAGCACCATTTACAACTATCTGTAGTCTCCCTTATAACCATGGAAATCAGGACCGGGAGCACTTGGGTGGAGAGAAGGCAAGGAGCCAGCCTCCAGTTGCTGTGCAGACTTTGTATAGCAGGAGGCATTGTTGCCTCCAGGATGTATTTTGCTGATCCCAGCCCCTCCTTCAGTGAGCGTTCTCCTCTCAATCACATCCACTAGTGTCTCCATTGTTGTGTCAGTCTCCATTCGCCCCCTCCTCTCCTCTGCTGCTTCCCTTTCCCCCTCAGCTTTCCAAAACAACCCCAAATGAGGGGGTGTCACAGGACAAACCACTCACCTGCTCGTCTGGTGCCACCTCTTGGCCACTCTGGGGATTAGCTCATGAGGGCAATACTCCTTCCCATGGTTACATGCTGTCACTCTCTCTGGCGTCCTCTTCATGACTCAGCCCTCTGGCCAGGTCACTCAGCATTCCCCCATTCCCAGAGTATAGTCCTTCCAACTCTGTCACTCCCACAGCAACCCAGGCAGTCTTCCAGTTCACTTCCCCGCCAGTGCCACTTCCCTGGTGGCAGGTAGGAGAACTCAGGCCCACCTTTTACTCTGGGTTCCAATCCAGGGACCCTCAACCCAGCAGTTCTGGGTTCTACCCTCTCAGCCCTCACTGCTTCTTCCCTGGGCTGCTTTCTACTCTTCTGGTTCCCCCTGCTTCCTCTTGGTGTACTTGCTCCAAACCTTCTTCCCAGGGAGTGACTGCTATCCCAATTGGTTGCCAGCTTCCTGGCTTTATGGGCCCTGCCTCTTCCTGCCCAGCTGAATCTGCTTGCAATCAATTGCCTGTTCTCTGGCTCTTCCTCCAGGTGCAGCCTGTGGTGTTAATAGGCCAACCTGGCCACCTTAACTCCTTCCAGCCCTGTGTGGGGTGGAAATCCCCATCACAGGATGTAAGCAGTTACACACACCTTCTAGTGTCAGTTTGGGGCACTGCAGTGGTCTTCACCTCTCATGGTTCCTACTGACCCTCCCTTTGGCCCTGCAGGGACTTCCTCCTCTCTGGGTCTTCCAAGATCTGGCCACGGCTACACAAAGTTTTTGGGGGGAGCTTGGTGCAACACCTGAACTCTCCAGAAGTTACCACTGAGGGGATGCCAGGGGATGGAAGGCTGGTGAGTGAGGCACACTGCACTCATTCCACAGTGACTGGCTCCATGTCGTTCTCTCCAGGCTCCCTTCACTGGGCCTGTTCCCAGAATAAGGAAGGAAACTCCCCTCTCTCTTCTCCTCTGAGTACTCCTTGCACCTTCCACAGCTGGGATCGCTAATTCTATTTACATTGCCAGATCAGGAAGAGCTGGGGATTAGCTACTGGGGCACAGGCAAGACCAGTTTCCCTTAAAAGGCCATCCAACCTGTGACAGAGTTCCATTCCAGTTTTAAAGGAAAGGCCCTAGAAAATATAGTGCTTGATCCTGTATTGGCCAACAGGCACATGGACTAGGTGTCCTCCTGGGTCTTTTCCAATTCAGATCCTTCCATATTCAGGGAGGTTTGTATCCAGGGTTTCAGTTTTGGTCCAGTTCCATCTCTGAATCACTATTACACAGCTACATCTGGGGGTAGCTAAGATGGCAGAAAAGTGGTGCAACTTTCATACAACTCAGGGTCACCTGGCACCCACAGCCAACATCCCCCTTGGTAGTTGCATCAAAGAGATGACAAAACAAACCAACTAATTACTCATGAAGTAAAACAATTAATTGGTCTGCTTCCCCCAAGTCTCTGATGTTGCTTTCCAGGCACATCTCTACAATTAACCATGGAGCTAATGAAGCCAATTATCAAGAGCAGCCATTGTCTTCCTCTAGTTTGTTTCCCAGGAAAGGTCACCCAGAGCAACACATTGTGAGACCCGGCTAATTGCAAACCCTCACCTTAAAGTGCAGCACTCATTTCTGCTGGTTCAGGAGTGCCACCACCCAGCAATGGGAACCCACCATCTGGGAACAATGCTGCTGCCAAACAGAATTCCACAGCCAAGTTCTATTGGCCACCAACAGTGCTCACAGATACAGGCTCCGATTGCTGAGTTAGCCTCGCCTTCAGATGTGGCAAGCCATCCCAGCAATAAAGGCTGAAGATCAGAGGAACGTGCCAGGCTCTAAGGGTGTTAGCAGAAAGCTGCTGGCAGCTTTGCTTTGGAGATCATTTTGCTTTATAAAGGGAAAGACTGTGTCGTGGGGAAGAGAAAGGGAGCAAGAGCTTTGGTTTTAAAAATTCATATTAGTTTAGTTTCTGTACAGTTTGTAACGGGATGAGGGTTTGTATGTAAAAATACCAAACTCAGGACTATTTACAAAAATAAAGTTAACATGGGAAAGAATGAAAAACAAACAAACAAACACGGACTTTTAGAATGATATACGGTCTAGGCACCCTTCCCTGAGGACTTCACCTGGATAAGCTGGGATGGGTGTGTGTTGCAATGACCGAGAGCTATGTTGGTAGGAACTTTAACACCTGGCTTGTGTGGCCCTACCAGACAGGCCAAAGGATAGGGAGTAGATGAAAAGCAGTGCAGTGGTCCTCCAGATTGGGGGACTGAGGGTATGTCTACACTACGGGATTAATCCGAATTTATATAATTCGAATTTGGAAAACAGGTTGTATAAATTCGAATGTATGCAATCACACTAAGCACATTAATTCGGCAGTGTGCGTCCATGTACCGGGGCTAGCGTCAATTTCCGGAGCGTTGCACTGTGGGTAGCTATCCCATAGCTATCCCATAGTTCCCGCAGTCTCCTCCGCCCATTGGAATTCTGGGTTGAGATCCCAATGCCTGATGGGGCCAAAAACATTGTCGCGGGTGGTTCTGGGTATATCCTCCCCCCTCTCCAGGAAGCAACGGCAGACAACCGTTTCGCGCCTTTTTCCTGGGTGAACAGTGCAGACGCCATGCCACGGCAAGCATGGAGCCCGCTCAGCTCAAGACAGCAGTCATGAACATTGTAAATACCTCGCGCCTTATCGTGCAGTTTATGCTGAACAAGTACCTGGAAAACCAGGCGGCGAGGAGCAGGCTACGGCAGCGCGGCGGCAAGAGTGATGAGGATATGGACATGGAATTCTATCGAACCGCGGGACCCGGTGCTTTGGAGATCATGCTGTTAATGGGGCAGGTTATAGCCGTGGAACGCCGTTTCTGGGCCCGGGAAACAAGCACAGACTGGTGGGACCGCATAGTGTTGCGGGTGTGGGACGATTCCCAGTGGCTGCGAAACTTTCGCATGAGTAAGGGCACTTTCTTGGAACTTTGTGACTTGCTTTCCCCTGCCCTGAAGCGCCAGAATACCAAGATGAGAGCAGCCCTCACAGTTGAGAAGCGAGTGGCAATAGCCCTGTGGAAGCTTGCAACGCCAGACAGCTACCGGTCAGTCGGGAATCAATTTGGAGTGGGCAAATCTACTGTGGGGGCTGCTGTGATGCAAGTAACCAAAGCAATCACTGAGGTGCTGTTACGAAAGCTAGTGACTCTGGGAGATGTGCAGGTCATAGTGGATGGCTTTGCTGCAATGGGATTCCCTAACTGCGGTGGGGCGATAGATGGAACCCACATCCCTATCTTGGCACCGGAGCACCAGGGTACCCAGTACATAAACCGCAAGGGGTACTTTTCAATGGTGCTGCAAGCACTTGTGGATCACAAGGGACGTTTCACCAACATCAACGTGGGCTGGCCGGGAAGGGTTCATGATGCTCACGTCTTCAGGAACACTACTCTGTTTAAAGGGCTGCAGCAAGGGACTTACTTCCCGGACCAGAAAATAACCGTTGGGGATGTTGAAATGCCAATAGTTATTCTTGGGGACCCAGCCTACCCCTTAATGCCATGGCTCATGAAGCCATACACAGGCATCCTGGACAGGAGTCAGGAGCTGTTTAACTACAGGCTGAGCAAGTGCAGAATGGTGGTAGAATGTGCATTTGGCCGTTTAAAAGGTCACTGGCGATCGCTACTGACTCGCTCTGACCTCAGCCAAAGAAATCTCCGCATTGTTATTTCTGCTTGCTGTGTACTCCACAATCTCTGTGAAAGTAAGGGGGAGACCTTTATGGCAGGGTGGGAGGCTGAGGCAAATCACCTGGCTGCTGATTACGCGCAGCCAGACACCAGGGCGATTAGAAGAGCACACCAGGAAGCGCTGTGCATCAAAAAGGCTTTGAAAACCAGTTTCATGACTGGCCAGGCTACAGTGTGAAATTTCTGTTTGTTTCTCCTTCATGAAAACCCGCCCCCTTTATTGACTCATTCATTCTCTGTAAGGAACCCACCCTCCCCATTCCCCCAGCTTTCTTTCAAAGGAAATAAAGTCACTATCGTTTAAAAATCATGTATTCTTTATTAACTGATTATAAACATAGGGAGAGAACCAACAAGGTAATCTGGGTGAGGTTTGGGAGGAGGATAGGAGGGAAGTAAAAGGCCACTGAACAAATTCAATATAATGACAGCCTTTTGGTTGGGCTGTCCACTGGGGTGGAGTGGGAGGGTGCACGGAGCCTCCCCCCACCCCCCGCGTTCTTACACGTCTGGGTGAGGAGGATATGAAACATGGTGAGGGGGCAGGGAGGTTATACAGCGGCTGCAGAGGCACTCTGTCATCCTGCTGCCGTTCCTGAAGCTCCACCAGACGCCGGAGCAAGTCCGTTTGCTCACGCAGCAGCCCCAGCCTTGCAGCCTGTCACCTCTCATCTCGAGCGTCCCTCATGACCTCACGTTCACTGGCATCTTTCCTAAATTTAGATACAGTGTCCTTCCACTCATTCAAATGAGCTCTTTCATTGCGGGTGCATTCCATTATTTCCGCGAACATGTCATCTCGCGTCCTCTTTTTCCGACGCCTTATCTGAGATAGCCTTCAGGACGGAGGAGGGAGGCTTGAAAAATTTGCAGCTGCTGGAGGGAGGGTTGAAAAAAGGAGAGAAGTTTTTAAAATGATACATTTTACAGAACAATGCTTATACTCTTTCATGGTGAAAAACACTATTCACATTACATAGCACATGTGATTTCAGTACAAGGTCACATTTACCATCTTAATATTGAGTGCCTGTGGCTTTGGTGTTAGAGATCACAGACGCAGGTCTGGGCAACAGAAATCAGCTTGCATGCAGCCATGGTAAGCCATTGTCTTTCGGCTTCTGCGCCCTCCTTTCCCACATACCAAGCAAAGCCCATTGACTGCTGCGGTTTTCCTGTTAACCTTCAGCAGCAGAAAACAAACTAACCCCCCCACCCATCCAATTCTCTGGGATGATCGCTGTACCCCTCCCCCCACCGCGTGGCTGGTAACAGGGAAGATCCCTGCTAGCCAAACGCGAAAAGCTCAGGGCCAATTCCTCCCCCTGCGCTTGGCTAACTACAGGGAAGGATTTCTTTTCAGCCACAGGCAAACAGCCCAGTAGGAATGGCCACCTCTGTCCCCTTAATTAAGTTCCCGCATTTCAACCAGGTTACCATGAGCGATATCACTCTCCTGAGGATTACACAGCAAGATAAAGAACAGATGTTGCTTGAGTGCCAGCAAACACCGGGACGATATGCTGCCAGGCTTTGTCAGGCAATGATACCAGATTACTTGCTGCAAGCATGGCGTGGTCAAGTGTCCTACCATGGAGGACGGAATAAGGCTGCACTGCCCAGAAACCTTGTGGCAAGGCTTTTGGAGTACCTCCAGGAGAGTTTCATGGAGATGTCCCTGGAGGATTTCCGCTCCATCCCCAGACACATTAACAGACTTTTCCAGTAGCTGTACTGGCCGCGAATGCATCCCAAGTCCTCAGGGCAAAGTAATCATTAAAAAATGCTTGCTTTTAAAACAAGTTTTATATTTTAAAAGGTAAACTCACCTGAGGTCCCTTCCATGGGGTCATGGTCTTGGATACTGGCTTGGGAGGGTTGGGAGGGTACTTCAGTCAGGCTGAGAAAAAAATCCTGGCTGTTAGGGAGAATGGAGTGCTGGGTACTCTCTGCAAGCTCATCGTCCTCCTCCTCTTCCCCATCCGCAGAATCCTCAGGTGTAGCTGATGAGACTATCCCCGACCCAGAATCCACGGTCACAGGTGGGGTAGTGGTGGTGGCCCCCCCTAGAATTGCATGCAGCTCGGCGTAGAAGCGGCATGTCCGTGGCTCTGACCCGGAGCGACCGTTTGCCTCCTTTGTTTTTTGATAGGCTTGTCTGAGCTCCTTGATTTTCACGAGGCACTGATCTGAGTCCCTATCGTGGCCTCTCTCCATCATGCCCTTGGAGATTTTTTCAAAAGTTTTGGCATTTCGTCTTTTAGAACAAAGTTCTGCTAGCACTGAATCCTCTCCCCATATAGCGATCAGATCCAGTACCTCCCATACGCTCCATGCTGGTTCTCTTTTTCGATTATCGGCCTGCATGGTTACTTGTGCTGATGAGCTATCTGTGGTCACCTGTGCTCTCCACGCTGGGCAAACAGGAAATGAAATTCAAATGTTCGCGGGGCTTTTCCTGTCTACCTGGCCAGTGCATCCGAGTTCAGATTGCTGTCCAGAGCGGTCACAATGGTGCACTGTGGGATAGCTCCCGGAGGCCAATACCATTGAATTGCGGCCACACTAACCCTAATTCGAAATGATAAAATCGATTTTAGCGCTACTCCGCTCGTCGGGGTGAAGTACAGAAATCGATTTAAAGAGCCCTTTATTTTGAATTAAATGGTGTCGTTGTGTGGATGGGTGCAGGGTTAATTCGAATTAACGCTGCTAAATCCAAATTAAAGTAGTAATGTAGACCAGGCCTGAGTGATAGGCCAACCACCTCTCCTTTTCAAGTTCTAGAAACACCCCCGGGCAGCCATTTTGGCAAACGGGACAGTAGGGATGAGGATCCGAGTTTGTGCCCTAAGTAAGATCTGGCGGTGCTGGAAGGATTCTGATCCAAAGGTCACAGCATGACTGGATAGATCTGGGAAAAGGAACCATTAAGGTGCTATGCCAGGCAAGCCAGGGCACTCTTCTTTCGCCTTGTTCCTACTTGGGTGAACCATCTCTATAGTAATAATAGTTAACAACGTTCCTGTGCTGGTTGAGGGAGTGGGTATTTCTACTCGGTTATAATGGACCAGCTGGTGTTAATCAGCCTGCCTCCATAGATTTCAGTGCGGAAGAACTGGCCCAGTCTATTTTATTGCCATTTGTACAAGAGTATTGTTGACAATTTGCAATACAAGAGCTACGGGCTATGGGTTCAATCCTGCAAGCCCATAAAACAGCTCAGGAAGGTGCAATGGGGAGAGACAAACCTGCTCAGCAACACACAGCCCCTCAGCAGGTGCACACAGCAAACATCTGAGGTGGCGAATGGTGGACTACGTGCAGCATGTGCGTCTAATAGGAAATATGTCCAGATCTTGGCAGAGCTGAGCCCATTTACTGCTCATCGGCCCATTTTGCAGGGTTAGAAAGGGGAGACAGGAGTTCTGAGGCAGCCTCTAATTCATTCCTTGCAGAGGGGCCTCTGAATCCTATATCTGTCCCCACCGCAGCCACCTGCGGGATTAAGAACACACAGTGTTTAACAGCACGTGGTGACACTACATAACCCTTCAGGACAGGAGGTGAGTAAAACTGGCTTTAGTAAAGCAAAACTGGTAATTTCATGTGTTAGAATTTGGCAGGACCCTGGGATTTACCTCCCTTTGCTTACACAAAGGAGCATGGGCCCTTAGGAGGCTCTGCGTGGTTAAGACCCCTGTGTCACTGACTGAAAGGTACCGTAGAATAGCAGTGCCATGTCCTCTTTGCATGAAGCATGCTGCTTCAGTGATGCTGTAGAGGAAAAACTGCTCTTGTCTGAACCATCAGTGCTTTCTGTAGTAGATAGGATTCCTTGGAGGTTTCCTAGTTAAGCACTGACCTGGCCTGTCCTTGCTTAGCTTCTGCAATCTGATGTGATCACAGCAGAATATCAAAAAGCTGCAGGCCAAAAATAAAGTCAAGGTCCTGTGCCAAAGCCCTCCTGACAAGTGTGATGGCGCTAGTTCTGGAATTCTCCACACACCAAGGGAGGTGTTGTTCCAAAGTGCCCCTCACTCCACATCAGAACTCGCTAGAACAGTGACCACGTTCAACACACACGTGCAGACAGAGGAAGGGAAACTGGGGTCAGCTTGAAGCTGCCATGGCCCACTAGCTTGGACATGGGAGACCTGGGTTTGTTACACTAATAAAATAATACCAACAGGATCTTATAAGAGGGATAAGACAAAATGCAGCGTTTATTGTAAATACAGAGAAAGAGAGAGAAATCAGGATATGCAGTTTAATATTATTTCACTACTATTTCTTATTCATTCACGCACTCATTCATACAAGTTCTGCAGAGTTGTTATAGTTATCAGCCTAGAGGTTGCTCGTGGCAGAGTACTGGCCAGGTAGCCAGCACACAAAGGTGGAGCCGAGTCCTTGTCAGATGCGCATCCAATGCTCCTGGAGGCTGGTTGCAGAACCAGACTACCAGACTCAAAGTCCCTGGGTTTTTGGTTCTGTTCTTATAGGATTTTGTCCTTATACAAGTCTATGGGAATCGCTTCATCATACTGATGTTTGTTTGAAGTGATTATCAATCAGCAGGTGGCATATCCCAGACGGCTGAGTGTTATCTTGTTCTTCGGAGTCTTCAGCCCTCCATCTGGAGGGGCACTTGAGTGGATTCCAGCCTGCCCTGCGGGGTCATCCAGTTATCTCTGTGCTACGCATTCTTTACCCATAGGAGATCAAAGGTGCCAGCCTAAGAGTTATAACTGTGATTTGCTAATTATTTATTTGCATCACACACATTCATTCACATTCATCCTTTATCTTTAAGTCACATCTTACACTTTTGTTTTACCACCTCCTCTTCCTTGACATTCTGATTTTACAATTCTATTTTCCAGATGTGACAGACTTTCATCAGTCTATTTAACCTTTTAAATACAATAGCAGAAAATAAGCAGGATAATAAACGAAGGGTGGGGGGGTAAGGGATTTCTGCAAGACCAATTTCAGAGCACAGTTGTTTTTACAAAGCCTTATCACCCTTTGAGAACAGACTTTGTCTTAGGATGTGTTAACACAATTAGAAGTTTGGCCTTGCATATTTCTTACAGAGAGGGAGAGACACAGAAATGAAAAAGCAAGAAGCTTGTTTTGTTACCAATATCTTGAAGTTTAAGCTGTGGGGAATTCAATTTTACCCCTTGTCTCTCTTGGCCTCAGACTTGTTATACACATACTCTTTATGGTTCTAATACAGAAATTCCCTGATATAGTCCAACAGGTTCCCCAAATTGCCACTAGCTCACTGAGACCTTCCATCACTCACTTCACCCCTTATGACGCTGCACCCCATATTCTTCATAGTGATGTTATTATATGGTTATAGCATAATTATGATGCATTTTATGAAAGATGGGTCATGTGAGATGTCATTGGAAAAGTTATGATTTGCTGAATGATTATCCTATTTGTATGCATGTATCATTTTTGTATCTGAAGTTATGAATATTAACTATGTATCTGTATTTCAAATGTAGTTACACCTGGGTAACACCCACTAGACAAGATGCTTTCACTCTAGATCATAGCGGGGAAGGGCCTATTCAGGGCAACAGGCTATTAGGAAAAAACAATAGGCCTTTGCAGAAGCTTATCTCCCACCTGGGGAGCCTTCCTGAGAACACTACAGTCTGTGAGTAATGGCTGCTATGACTCTACAAGGACATTTGATCAACCTATGTATCTGGACTCCATCTTGGGATGTCAGTATTTTTCCACAGACCAGTCTGGGAACCAAGCTTCAGAACAAAGCGTTCCTGCCATATGCAAAAACTATATAAAGCAGTGTGTGCCATCATCTGTGGTTCTTCACTCCCCATACAAGACGACTCCTGAAAACACCTGAGGAACAAAGACTGAACTGGAGGAAGTGCTGGACACAGGCTAAAGGGGTTTCTAGCCTGTGTGTGAAAGACCTGGGGATTCCAAGCTGTAAAGCAAGTGCAGCCTGCTTGTATAATTTCTCAGGGTGAGAATCTGCTATTTCTTATCCAATCAATCTAGTATATTAAGCTTAGTTTGTGGTTTTTGTTTATTTGCTAGGTAATCTGCTTTGATCTGTTTGCGATCACTTATCATCTCTCTTTTGTAGTTAATAAACTTGTTTTTGCTTTATCTAAACCAGGGAGTTGGAGTGAAGTGTATCGGAATCATAGCTCAAGGGGCTGGCAGAGTATGTCCCATTAGCAGGTATGCTCACTAAAACAGAGTTATTCCAACTGAAAGCCAGTAGCCTAGTTTAATTTGTGTTTGATTTAAGCAGCACATTATCCTGCAGAGCCTTTTGATCAAGAAAGCATCCCTAGGCAGAGAGACCATGCTGCACTGAGCACTGTTCAGCAGATACTCAGACTCTGGTGAGTCCAGCCTCTTGGCGCTGGCTAGGGGAAGGGTTACCAGCCCACTAGGACTGGGATGGAAATCCAGCTGCTGTCATCTCAAGTTCTATATTTGGAGATGAAGCTGCTTTTATCAGAGGTTAAGGCCATGTAGAAGGGACAGAGAATTTGTGATCCCAGAGTAAATTAAAAAACAAAACAGATTCCAGATGCCATGTTTTTGGAAGTGGCATAAGGAGGGTCCATGCAATGAGCTAGCTGCGCATTAGCACAACAGTGCAGAATTTGCCATGTACTCCATAGCAATAACAACTTTCCATTGCAGTGTGCTTGTGCTACTGCCATGACCCAGCGTGTGATCACATTCACGTCAGGTCACACACAAAAGGGGGACAATGCAGGTGTGAGAGAGACCACATTAAAGGGAAGAAAGTCTTTCTTTGAGATTTCTTTGCTGACTTTAATAAATACTCCCTCTATGCTTCAGATTTTGAATGGGTGGGAGAGAAGGAGGGAGAGACTCTGTCTACACACCCTAAGCAACTGAGCTTAATAATGGACTTCTATTCAGCTATTGCTGTCCCAGCTACAGCTTGGTTGATGGCTACACTATGAACTAGGGTTGCAATCTCCCTGCTCATGGGCACATCTTCACATTCGCTCTCATCAAGCTCGAGTGAGTATAAATAGCAGTGTAGCTGCGGCAGCACTGGTCGCAGCCTTAGTGGCATTAGTTTCAGGGAAGCACCCTGAGAAATCTGTGGCTTGGCACTTCTGGAGCCCTCAGCTTTCCTTCACCCTTGTCAATCATGCTTTTGGTGGGGGCATTGGACAGAGATGGGAACTGTACCAGTTGTATTGGCTGATAGTCTCCACCTAGAGATGAAGATCATGTTTGTGTGCAGATTTTGTTAGGCCTTTCAGTTGCCTTTGATACCACTGCCCATGAAGTGTAATTGACACATGCAATCACTAGTATGTTTGGTTAGCCTTGACCACTCCACTCCTTTATTTCTGAGGGGCTTCTGTGGGTGGTTCAAAGCAATTGCTTTTCTGCTCCAACAGACTTCTCCCCCTCCTGTTTAATGGATGCATGAGGTTGTTTGGAGGGCTAGGGAGAGTGCACAGGGTGGGCTGTATGCGATATGCTGAAAATGTCCGGCTGACTATCGCATCTGCCCTGTCAGGCACAGTGGAAGGAGAGTCCTAGGACTTCTAGGAGATTGGAGTCTGGATGACAGCTGTGTCTGAGGCTCAGTTCTGAAGAGACCAGTGTAATGCTAGGATGATGGGAGAAGCAAATGGAAAGAGTCAACAGCCCTGACTGAGAAAGGATGTCAGCTATTTGCAAATATGCCTGCAAGAGGGTTGTTGTGTTAGAAACAATTGCTCCTGCACAGCCAGAGAGCAGCAGCCAGGCATGTTTTTCCATTTGCACTTGGCAAGGAGGCTGCAATCATTCCTTGCCTTTGCTATCCCGAGATTAGATTACTTGGAGCAACACACAGACCATCTGGGAACTGAAGCTAATGCAGAAGGCATCTACCCACTTATTAAGCGTGTGTCATGCAGGGAGCACATTACACCAGAACTACACACTCAGCACTGGCTCCCACCAAGTTTCCAAGCGGCTTTTAAGGTGTAGCCTTTAACCCATTGGGCCGTTATAAATATATTAACTAGGGTAAGCCGCTGCCAATTTTCTTAGTCATAACTGTCTGGGTTCTCACCTCCCAGTTACACAGAACAGGCTTCCCGCAAGCTACCACAGAAAAGCACACTTACACAAATAAATAAATGACAAACAAAGTCACCCTTTAAAGAATGGGGTTGATTACTATGGGCTCATGAACCCTTTTGCAAAACATCAAAGAATTTTAAGATATTTGCGAAACCTTGAAGGGTCATCAACCCAGATAAATGTATCGGCCTAGGTATTTATATCACCCTTGTCACCATATCATCCTCACAACACCTCTGTAAAGTAGGGAAGCATTATGTTCATTTCACAGGCAGGGATCAGAGGCGTGCAGTATATCAAGTAACTTGTCCAGGAGCACTTATGAGGCCTGTGGCTAAGCCAGAAATTAGGGTAAGGTCTCCCAAGCCCTAGTTCAGTGTCTTAACCATAAGACCAAGCTTCCTATCCCCTAAGCAAAGTAGTCTCAGATCCGCTCCGTACCAGCTCAATCATCTTTTTAATAAATACACATATCTCCAGTAGTTCTCCCACTGACAAGATCACAACAAAATAAACCCAGATTCACTGGTGAAGAGTGATCACTACCGGATATTGCACTTTCATAAGTGGTGAATTGTAAATATATTTCACAGCATGGTATCCTCCCAGTGCTAGGCACAGGAAAAGTGATGGGAGAAGGAAAGAATTCTTCAAGAAGCCCAGCTGAATGGATAATTCAGTCTCAGACCGTCTACAGCTGAGCTCTTCAGGGCATTGAGACTTGTGCCTTGTTTTGCTACTCCATCCTGCTATAATTTAGTTGTACTGAATGACCTGATTGTCTTCAGTGTCTTATCAAATAGGCTATTCTACTCATGAATGATTTTCTACATCATTCTATGAAACCTGATGTCCATCCCGAATTGATTTCTCTTAAGCTTCCCCATAAGCCTCCTCATTTCCTGACTGAAGACACAAAGATCTATACTGAGAGGGACTACAGATTTCATTGAGCACTTTTAACATGCTCAGGTGCCACTTCTGTCTGTGGACCATTGTGGTGGGGTGACGACTCTCCGGCGCAATGCTTCCTGCTGGTTGTCCAGGTAATTAGCTCTTTCTCCAGCTCGGAGCGCCCTCTGCCAGCTGATGTCTCACCTGCTGCTGGCCCCCCGTGTCCCTCCTGGACCCCAGTGCCCTTTCTCTCAGGGTTCTGCTCTCTGCAGTACCTCACAGTCTGAGTCTCCCCTCCCAGGGGAACCCCCAACCCTCTATCCCCACCTTGCCTCAGTGGCTACTGCCAGTCATCATCTAGCCCCTGCTCCCTGGGGCAGACTGCAGTCTGTAAACCACTCATCATTGGCAAGGGGGGGTTGGACCTGCTGCCTCTGCCTATCTTTGGGCTGCCCTTCTGCAGCCCTAGTACCTTTTGTGGGCCCTTAACTTGGTCTGCAGCCTGGGGCTTTGCTAGGCTGGAGCTCCCCAGCTCCCTCCGCTCTTCCCCAGCACTGCTCCACCCTAGATATCCTTCCCAAGCAGCCAGGTCCTTCTCTCTCTGAAGCTAGAGAGAATCTTCTTCAGCCTCTGGCCCTCAGCCCTCGTATAGGGCCAGCTGTAGTCTGATTGGGGCATGGCCCCACCTGTGGCTGCTTCCCCCAATCAGTCTCTCTTTCCCTCTGCAGCCATCTCCAGGGCTGTTTTAACCCCTCCAGACAGGAGCAGGGTGAGCACCTTGCTACAACCATAAAGACAAGGGAACCAAGCTCTAGCAAGGGGATGCTGTGGCAGACCTCTATGGGAGCTCAGGACTGGAAGATCAAGGAATGCTGCAGGTCAGAATTGAGGTGTATTAGCAAAGCTGTATGGGGGAAGACACAGAGAACCCATGTTCACTCTACCAGGTTTAAATCTCATGCTGTTTTGCCTCAGGTTAACAAACACACACTGTATTCTATATGAACCATGTGCTTTCCATCCATTCCATGCACACCATCATCTTGATGGAGTTAGATGATGCAGACAGACAGTCTGAGATCTGGGTTAAATAAGTTCTTGGCATTGCAGCATGTTCTAGAAATTCTCACAGGGCAGAACATCTGGAGCACATTATTCATTAAGAACGAAAGATGCTGTTATGTTTGCGGAGGCATCAAGCATGCTTCTTATAAGGATCTGACACAAATTTGAGTGACAATTAATGACACAGCAGCATTTCTTAGAGAACATGATTACTGCCTAGTGTTAAATAAAACTGGGGTGTGCTCAGTTTACTGCATGTTTCCAAAGATGCATTCATTTATATCAGCAGCAGACATGAAATGGGACTTTTAAGTAGCACACAGTAATCTGGATGCTCAGAAGTTGGGATACAGTAGCGAGATGTCAAACTGTGTGCGTGACATGGAACTGATGGTATTACTTCTAACAAGTGGTGCTTCTAGGAATGTTCTAAGTCGTCTCATTTCAATGACCTCTGGTAATGCCAGTTAGCTCGGATACTACTTACAGAAGTACTGGCTCAGGCTATGCTCAAGTACCTGTATTACTGCAACAGGCATATATCAGACAGACAGACATTCCAATTCTCAAACTGTGGCTTTTGGACCACAGCTGATCAATGGAGCTCTTGTGCTTGGCCCATGGAAATGCAAGAATAGTTAGTTTTCAGGGAATGATGCTTTCTGCTAATTGCATCCCAATCCAGGGACCAGCTCCTTTTTAGATTCACTGAGCAAACACATTAAAACTTGTAACAACCAACAAGCACTACTCTACGCCTGATCGGTTGCTGTACGTCCTTCTTTGTCAGGTGTTTCCTTGTGTAAAAACTCACCCAGGACAAAAACCACCAAATGGATTCCAAATTGGCAGGATAGCAAACATACCTAGAGGACAGAATTAAACTACAGCATGCGCTGGAAAGACTGGGCAGTGTGGGATGCAAGTAATTGCGGGGGGAAAGAGGAGGGAATGCCACTGGATATTCCTACACCCAAGGAGACACATAGCAGTAACCAATATATGTAACCAATAAATAACCCATCACACTAAAGTGGGGGTGATGTTTATCCTTGTCTCTTTAATGTGGCTCTACTATTGTATTGTGCAGCTAAGAAGTATTGCTTTCCCTGGAAAAATGTAGAATCTAGATTGGAAGGGAAAGGAGGGAAACCATGGTGCTACTCGTGGACTTCACCTAACGCAAAGCTAGGCAAGTGCTTAAGTGTTTCGCTGCATTGAGGCCAGAGAGCCCAGCACCTTGCAGGATCAAGCCCCAAATCAGATTTTCCCAGGCAACAAAAACAAAACAAAACCCCCACAAAACACTCCCCCCCCACACACACACCTAATCAGTGCACATTTGTTCATATCACTGTCTTTCAACTCCTAACTGCAAATATATTTAAGCCATTACAAAGCTACCTCTTTGTTTTGCTTTTCATCCTGGAGATGAATTCAGATATTCTGTTGTTACCTACTCTAGTATGAGGATACAAAAGAATCTTCTAACATGAGGTAACTCATGTCTAAGAGCACACTCATTTGATTATCTTCACAAAAGAACTATTTGAGGTACAGCTGTAACAAACAAAAGAACGTTAATTTGCAGACCACGCTGGGCAAGGAATGGTTCCATTTATGCATGTTCAGGTCAATTATTACATTCCACTTAAATGCCAAACTAATTATAGTTAGAAAATATTAAACTGCTAACACTTATTTGGGATATACTTTTTAAAATGTAGCTTTTTTCCCCCCTATACAACTTCAAAAGCTGATATAGTTTGTAAAAGACTTCTGCTCACTGGGATTAAGCATTGTCTATGGAAGTGATGCATTATATGGGCCAGATCTCCAGCTGGTATACATCTGTCAGATAGCAAGACTACAGGGTATCATGGGGGATTTATTCCAGCTGGGAATCTTGGCCTAAAAAGGGAAGAATGGGGGCATGAGCCAACAGAACAACTCTTCCCATGAAACAGTGCGGCAGCCCAAGATAATACAAAGATAAATGTTGGCCCAACCCAGAAAGTTTCATTTCCATTTTCCTGATAGAAAAGGAGAAGAAAAGTGTGGTTTCCACAAAATTTTCTATTGGGAAATGTTGGTTTCCCACCCCCCACCCCTAGTAAAATAACAATTTCCTTTTTTTTGGGGGGGGGGGGGGGGGAGGAGAACACTGATGGAAAATTTCTCACCCACTTTGATTAAAAGTGTACATCGAGGATCAATTTTCTCCTGCATCTGAACAGCCTGATTCTATGCTGACTGTTGGAAGTTAGAGCCACCACTAGAATTACCTAGGAGATGAATTGTCCATGCCCTTGCAATTCCCAGTTGTGCCTTCCCTCTCCCGTCATGCCGCTGGTGTCAAGGGAATTCTGCATTGAGCAGTGTAGAGTGGCCAGCAAGAGAAGGAGAAACTGGTTCCACGTGCAGGTGTTTAAACTTGAGATTGAGTTGATTGGTACCCACACACATAGCCAAGCACACAACGACAGACAAATGCACACATTCTCTGGCTAGTTTTCCAAGGTTTCGCAAATTATATGTTGCCTTCTACATGCAGAAGTTTAGAAATGGAGGGAATATTTCCAAACTGTTACACAGGCTATGATGAAGCAGGGGATTGTCTTGTTTTTCCAATGGTTTGCACGCAGAGGAGGTGGGACTCAGTTTCCCTGGGTGTTACTGGTTTAACGAGGTGATGGGAGAGGGAATTTGTTGTTACAGAGGACCAGCGAGGGAACTTGAGACCTCAGCCAATGGCCTGGAGAATGGATACCCCAGTGACTGGTGACCTGGCGACCCGGAGGCCCAGCTCAGGAGTTGCAGCTGGTTCTGGCCAGTGGGAGGACAATGGGCTGTACAGAGAGGTCCCCGGTGACCTAACCATCTGGTTTCAGCCAGAGGGCAGAAGAGAGGAGAGGAGGCCCAAGCCACCCGGTTTACTTGGAGAGAAAAGGACAGATGCAGGGCATGGGGGAGATGATATCAGATGCCCAGCTGGGAAGCACGGGGGCTTGGGACTGGAGAGGGAGCAAGCAGAGCCCACCTGGATGCAGGGAAGACTTGCATGTGCTGTGCTGAGGGAGGCCAGGCCCAAGGGCCCCAAGAGTTTTCTATGCGGTGTTCAAACGCTCAATAAACCCTCCTGTTTTATGCTGAGTGTCACTCCAGTCTAGAGAACAGGGCTGCATTATTCCCTTTAGGGAGTGGAGGCCCTGGGGGTCCAGAGCGAGTGGACTCCCTGAGGGGGCCCACGGCAAGAGACAGGTGTGCTAAGGCTCAGAGAGGTGCAGTTCCAGGAGGTGGAGGGGCTTAACCCCCGAGAGAGAGTGGACTGCCGAGAAGGGCTGTCACACTGAAGGGGGTTCCCCCGCACAGGGCCAAGAGTGGCATGATCTGTGAGTCCGTGGCACAGGCGTTTGTCACCTAGCTCTGGTGACTTTAGCTGATGTGCTCCTTTGAACAGTGGCAGTTCAAAGTGATGCACATGGGGAAACACTGGGGTATTTTTTGCTCCACATATGGAGGTAGGGGAGTCATCAACCAATTGGTTAATAGGACTCAGAGCTAAAAACCGCAGTAAGATTTTCAGAATCTTCTATTCTCATCAAGTCGCTTCAACTTACTACAGTAGTAGAAAATAGCTGGGTTTTTTGGTTGATTTACAAATCCTCTTTTGAAGGAGCCTGGGACCAGAGACCTCCATGGAAGTTTTCTGGGGGTGGGGGTGTCAGAAAGATACAGCACTAAGGCATATATATCCTCATTTTCCTGAGCCCAACAGGGTCTGCAAATGGCTGTTTGTGTTTAAAAAGCAATTGCATGTAGCCAAAGAAAAAGGCACTTGATTAAGACGACCAATTAAGGTTTGGCGTTGGGTGCACTTTAAGCAACAGCTTTAGAGCTGTAGACTATCAAGACAATTTCCTGAGGAAGAATTATTTGTTGCTTTTCTGATATGGCAGAAGTTCTGTGAACTCTCACACTGTTCTGCATAGATGGAACACAGCAGATCTCTATGCAGCCAATCTCCTTGCAATAATCCGTTTTTTCCTTCTTGTCTTCCCATCCTTGACTAGTTGGAGGCCAAAGTCAGTGTAAAATGAAACTAGAAATAGTATACATTTCTGTTTGTTCTAGTCAAAATAGAAAATAACGTGCTTTAATTCCAGTTTGCATCTTTCTCTAGAAAAAAGTCAAATTTAAAACATAAGTAAACATTCCGATCCATGCAGAAAGTAAGAAATCCTTCTGGTCTCAGAAAAAGTTACAGCTCACAATTGTGACTGGCTGTCCTAGGAGGAGAACCCACAGACCTCTTTGGCTCTCCCATCACAATTATTCTTCATGTTGGCATATTGGTTTCCCCACAAATGTCTGTACAAATAGAGCAAGCCCAGTTCAAAAGGCTCCTGAAGTTTGGGAAAATTCAAGTTCTGATCTGAACTTTGCAGCTTTAATTGCGAGGAATTCATGGAGCCTGCATGCCACTTTTCCACTTAAAAAGCAGACCTCATGCTACTTAGCAGGGAATATCAGACCTTGCCCCTACCTCATTCTTTATTCCCTGTAAACCCATGGGGCAAGATTTGCAAAAGCGAGTCCCCAATAGTTAATGTTCTGAATCTGTATTTCGGTACCTAAATAAGCCAAGTGTAATTTCTAAAGTCCCGAGTGCACACCACCTCCCAGCCCTCTCAATAACATAGGGTATGTCTTTGCTACCTGCCGTATCGGCGGGTAGCAATCGATTTATCCGGGATCGATATATCGTGTCTCGTTAAGACGTGATATATCGATCCCCGAACGCACTCATTGTTGACTCCGGAACTCCACCAGAGCGAGCGGCGGTAGCGCAGTCGATGGGGGAGCCGCAGCCATCGATCCTATGCCGTCTGGATCCCAGGTAATTCGATCCAAGATACTTTGACTTCAGCTACGCGAATAGCGTAGCTGAAGTTGCGTATCTTGGATCGATCTCCCCCCAGTGTAGACCAGCCCATACAGTGAAACTGTGCTAGCTTTGCTTGCCAGTGTGCATAAGGTCCAGTGACTATCTAGGCTTTATACCCCTTGAGTTTCAGGTTTAACTGAACTCAATATGCCAAAGGTAGGGGAGGGAGGGAAATCACTATGGACCCACCAAGGCCTTTTATGTGCCAACAACTGCCTATGAGATGGTTTGAGATTGGAGAGGAGGACAGAAGCCACCTTGGAAAACCTCTTGGAGGGTAGAAGGCGAGGGAGAGGGAAAGATGAGAGAGGTATTTGCATTTATACGGGGCTGGTCATGAACCAGGTCACATTTTTTAGGGCTCCTCTTTCTTGAGCCTTACTAGTCACAATATGGCCCATAGATTACAAATTAGGCAGTGCTAGGGTCTTGCTAATAAAAGGGATGCAGGGCTCAAGCAATTTTTTTACATTCATAACCAGGCCCTACCAAATTAATGGTCCATTTTGGTCAATTTCATGGTCATAGGATTTTAAAAATTGTAAGTTTCATGCTTTCTGCTATTGAAATCTGAAATTTCATGGTGTTGTAATTGTAGGAATCCTGACCCAAAAAGGAGTTTAGAAAGGGGAGTGGGGAATCACAAGGTGTGTGTGTGTGTGTGTGTGTGTGTGTGTGTGTGTGTGTGTGTGTGTGAGAGAGAGAGAGAGAGAGAGGGGAGAGGGGTGTTGCAGTACTGCTACCCTTACTTCTGTGCTATTGCAGACAGCATGGTGTCTTCAAAGCTGGTCAGCTGGAGAGTGGTTGTTGCTGGCTGGGAGAAGTAAGGGTGGCAATACTGCGACCCCCCCTACAATAACCTCATGACCCCTCTGCAATTCCCTTTTTGTCAGGACCCCCAATTTGAGAAATGCTGGTCTCCCCCTGTGAAGTCTGTATAGTATAGGGTAAAAGCACACAAAAGACCAGCTTTCATGGTCTGTGAAGCGTTTTTCATGGCCATGAATTTGGTAGGGCCCTATTCATAATGGACACAGCAAGGCCAGAGGTGCTGAGGCTATGAACTGCCAAGCCTAGAGCTGCCAGGTCTTAGCTCTGGCACAAATTAAGCCCTGTACCCTAGTAGCTCTTTGTTACCAGAGTAATCCAGACTGTTCACTTGCAGTTTGAGCCTGTATGGTGCTGAACACTCTAGCCACAATCCAGTGAGTGCTTAAGCACCAGTTTAAAATTTAAATGCCTGAAGATTCCTACTTAAGTAGAAGTTGAGCACGTGCTTGAGGGTTTCGCTGAATCAATGCCCAAGGGCTCATCACCTTGCTGGATTGAACCCTGGCACTATGAATCTAACCCAGCAGACGGTCCTGAACTCTGAATTCTAGTAGACTATTCCCATGCTTAGAGCTAAACACATGCTTAGAGCTTTGGCCCACCAGAGAATGGAAGTGGAAAGATAAAACTGGCTGTATTCCTCCCCCTCCCCCCTACAACTTCTGGTAAATTCACTTTTTTAAAAATATGCACGTATATAAAAGTTCATTTAAATTCTGTGACTTTGCACCTTTGCAGTCTTGATAACAAGACTACTCAAGCGACATTTGAAATATTATTTGTGCTTGTGTATTTACAGTGTTTGCACATGCTCAAATGCATGGGGCACATCAACACACTGGGGAGAGGAAGAAAGGGCATAGATGGTGTCATAACTATAAAGGGAAGGGTAACAGCCCTCCTGTGGACAAAACTATAAAATCCCTCCTGGCCAGAGACTCCAAAATCCTTTTAACTGTAAAGGGTTAAGAAGCTCAGATAACCTGGCTGACACCTGACCCAAAGGACCAATAAGGGGACAAGATACTTTCAAATCTTATGGGGTGCGGGGGGGGGGGGGAGGGGAAGGCTTTTGTTTGTGCTCTTTGTTTTGGTGGTTGTTTGCTCTTGGGACTAAGAGGGACCAGACATCAATCCAGGCTCTCCAAATCTTTCTGAACAAGTCTCTCATATTTCAACTTGTAAGTAAACAGCCAGGCAAGGCGGGTTAGTTTTATCTTTGTTTTCTCAACTTGTAAATGTATCTTTTTGCTATAGTGTTTATCTCTGTTTGCTGTAACTTTGAACCTAAGGCTAGAGCGGGATCCTCTGGGCTCTTTAAGTTGATTACTCTGTAAAGTTATTTTCCATCCTGATTTTACAGAGATGATTTTTACCTTCTTTAATTAAAAGCCTTCTTTTTCAGAACCTGATTGATTTTTCCTTGTTTTTAGATCCAGCGGGGGTGGATCTTGATCCACCAGGAGTTGGTGGGAGAAAGGAGGGGGATGGTTAATTTCTCCTTGATTTAAGATCCAAGGGGTTTGGATCTGTATTCACCAGGGAATTGGTGAAGAGTCTCTCAAGGCTACCCAGGGAAGGGAATTAGCACTTTGGGAGTGGTGGCAGCAGACCAGATCTAAGCTGGTAGTTAAGCTTAGAAGTTTTCATGCAGGCCCCCACATTTGTACCCTAAAGTTCAGAGTGGGGAAGCAGCCTTGACAGATGGAGAAAAAAGGGCACAAGGAAGGAGAGAGAAGAGGAGGAGGAGAATCAGAGAAAGCAGCATATGCTCAAAGCAAGGGAAAAGAATGGGAGAAAAGGACTGAGGAAGCCAGAGAAAGAGATGAGACAAGGAGATGGTTGTGGCAGATATGGGTGGGTGGGGGCTGGAGACGAACAGACAGACATGATCCTCGGTAACAGCTGTGAAGTGAAAGTTTACAAAGGACTGGTTCTTTCCCACATTCCCACTTTACAGGACTTGAACTCAGTAAAAGAGAAAACCACATGCCTACTCCATCTGGAACTTTCCAAAGAGCCAGAAGAAAAGAGCTAAGATGTATGGTACTGGAGATCAGGAACAGTGGGCCTGGATCATCAGCTGCTTAGGCAAAGAGCAACGCCCAGCTGAGACACAGCCTGCCCAGTTTTTATTGGCTCAACTCGAGAAGCTCCAAGGTTAGAGCTTCTATGGACTGCAGAGTGTGAAGAACACACAGAGCAAATCCAAACGCTGGGTGTGGGCTTCACGAATTGGACAAGTTCTCGCTAGTGCCTGGGCACAGGTGACAGCCAAACTGTATTCATCTAAGGAGTTACAGTCTAGTCTGCATGGTTCAGGTTCACCATGGTATCTGAGTAGTTTCTAAAGGTAAATTAAACAACACAATGAACATATGTTGCACATAGTTCCTTCCCTATTCCTGTCCATGTGTGCAGGGCCAGATTAACTCTTCTGTGGGCCTGGGACTATTAGATTTTGTGGAGTCCCTGCATGTTTGTAGTGAGAGTGGGCTCAGGGCTGGGCCAGGGGATTGGGGTGCGGGAGGCAGTGCAGCTCCAGCTGGGGGGTGGGGGCAAGGATGGGACTGGGTTGGGATGCAGGCTCTGGGTGGAAGTTTGGGTGCAGGAGGAGGCTCCAGCCTGGAGGCGCTTACCTCGGGTAGTTCTTGATCACTGGCGCAGTGGGGCTAAGGCAGGATCCCTGCCTACCCTAGCTCCGCATTGCTCTGCTCCCCGAGTTGGCTAGCATGTCCAGCCTCTAGGTGGAGGGGTCAGGCTGCTCTGTGCAGTGCATGTTGCCTGTGTCCACAGGCGCTGCTCCTGCAGCTCCCATTGGCCACGGTTCCCAGCCAATGGGAGCTGCAGAGCCAGTGCTGGGGGCAGGGGCAGCGTGCAGAGATTCCCTGAACGCCCCTCGCCTAGGGGCCGCAGGGGTATGCCAACCAGCCAGAGCTTGCTGCTCCAGCCCTGTGGAGTGGGGGGGGGGAGACACGCCAAGGCTTGGGGACCAGTGTCCAGCCCCATAGTAATAAAAAGAAAAGAAGCAGTGGGCCGCGTCTGGCCTGTGGGCTTCCTTAGACCAAGGCTGCAGCCCCTAAAGCCCCTGTGTTAATCTGGCCCTGCATGTATGGAAGTTTGGATGTACTGAATTTATTTAAAGTTGAGGGGCTCTCTGCTGTTATTTGTGAAGACCAGGGCAAATAAACGCAAAAAGAGGACGTTGGAGGTAGTTCTTAGTTCCCAAGGATTTGGAGTTCCACAGTCTTGGACAAATGGTTAAGAGAGAAGCGGCAGATTCATATCTGCCTAGGCAAAGCTTACTTGATTTCCTGTCCATCAGCTTATCATCTCAGTAGCAATCCAACCACTCTTAGTCATCCTTCTCATACACCTGATTCTCCATTGAAATTCGTATTTTGTGCTGTTAAGAGGAGAGCAATGCAAATTCAAACCAACAAGCGTACAAGTGTGAAACATTGGTGTAAAGGATTCTACCAGGGAACATGGCACTAAAAGGCTAGCCTTGTTCTTCCCTTCATTAATTGTTTGTTCTGACTTGATCTCCCAGGAAAGGGGCCTGATCTAGTGGGGCATGACCAAGCTTAGGAAGCAAAGTACTGCTGAGAAGCGTAACTAATGGTCTTTTAAGTATCGGGGGTAGCCGTGTTAGTCTGTATCCACAAAAACAAGGAGTCTGATGGCACCTTAAAGGCTAACAGATTTATTTGGGCATAAGCTTTTGTGGGTAAAAAAATCTTTACCCACAAAAGCTTATGCCCAAATAAATCTGTTAGTCTTTAAGGTGCCACTGGACTCCTTGTTGTTTTAATGGTCTTTTATGCACCCAAGACCTCCCTCATCACGCTTCCCCCCCCCCCCCCCCGCCCCAAACATCCCGCCATATGCCCCTAGGAAACATAAGGGTATGAAAAGTGTAGCTACTTTTTTAACAGTACCCTAGGACTCACACAGAGGTCAAAGTGCACAAGTGCTGGAAACTCTTTCAGAACATTTCCTTTCCCCGTATATTATTGAGTCCAGTTTGCCTTCCTGCACCTGGAGGATGGGAGTTCATTGCCTTTCGTCCATGGTTCTGCTCCATACCCAGCTTCTTGCATTGATTCCCTTTTAAGCAATACAGTGTAGAGACTCAAGTTGTTCCCCCAACTACCAAACCAACACAGGGGCCTTGCGCCTTTTCATTTAATGGGTCTGCAATGTCCAGGCTTGATTCTGCCCCCAAGTATTCATGTTTTTCTTAACTGATCCAAACTAGTTAAACCCATCCCTAATAGCACAAGATTCATCAAACCACTTAAACATGCGTTTAACTTTAAGCAGGTGAGTAATCTCATTGAGGTCAGTGGGACTACTGTAATATAAACCCCAACCAAGACTGAAGCCTCATTGTGCTGGGGAGCACACAAAAACAGAGAGAGGTAGTCCCTGGGGAGTTTACAGTTTATGACAAGGTAGGAGAGGAAATCAATGAGTAAAGTGACTTGTCAAAGGTCACACAGCAAGTCAGTAGCTGAGCCGGGAATAGAATCCAGGTCTCTTGACTCTCAGCCCACTGCTCCATCCTTGCTGCCACCTTAAAATTAAGCACAGGCTTCAGTGCTCTGTTGAATCAGAAGCTAATGCAGGGGTTGGCAACCGTTCAGATTTGGTGTGCCGAGTCTTCATTTATTCACTCTCATTTAAGGTTTCGTGTGCCAGTCATACATTTTAACGTTTTTAGAAGGTCTCTT
Source organism: Malaclemys terrapin pileata (assembly GCF_027887155.1). NCBI lineage: Eukaryota > Metazoa > Chordata > Testudines > Emydidae > Malaclemys > Malaclemys terrapin. The sequence goes on from NC_071511.1 coordinate 44,791,913, forward strand.
TCTATAAGTCTATAATATATAACTAAACTATTGTTTTATGTAAAGTAAATAAGGGTTTTAAAACATTTAAGAAGCTTAATTTTAAATTATATTAAAATGCAGAGCCCCCTGGACCGGTGGCCAGGACCTGGGCAGTGCGAGTGCCACTGAAAATCAGCTTGCGTGCTGCCGTTGGCGCACGTGCCATAGGTTGCCTACCCTTGATCTAATGGTTACGATTTAATAAAAAAAGTGAGACTGAGTGTGTCACAGCATAACACCACAACATTCCTCACCACAAGAGAGACTTTAAAATCTGCCTTAAGAGAAATTAAAACCCAGTCCGGAAAAGATACTAGCTGCAGCAGAGAGAGCTACTGCATGGAAAATACTATCTGCTATTCTGCTACTGCTTACGCTCCCCAGGGAGGTGGAATAATAGTTATGGCACAAGCTTTGCCTCTGTGTTTTAGCTCTGCAGGGAAGCTCCTTAATCTGAGAGGAAGCTGGAGGACTCCAAACGAGAAGAAAAAGAAAAGAAAAAGGAAAGGAACGCATTGTTTTATGAAATGCTCTGGAATACCAGCATGTAAGTGTATTCAACAGATGGGAACAGGCGTGTCAAATTCTGGTGCTATTTTCTATGAACCAGTCTGCCCGTCTCATTCCACTGGCAGAGAAACAGGCAGGATGTGATTTTTCTAGAGCACCCCAATTCCCCTTGGAAGTCAACAGTAATTGGAGGTCCAGGATCCTTTGGAATTTAAAAAATATCCCTGCCCCATTGTCTAGTGAGGGAAGAAGTCATTCAGCTGCATGTTCCATCCCACAAGATCAAGCTTAGGATGTCTCAGGGCTCAAAGAGAACGGAAACACAACACGTCTGACAATATCCCTTGGGGGCACCGGAGCACACCTTCCAACCGCATTTCAAACAGTTGTGGAAACTCTTGGTGGTGAATCCTGGCCCCTTTGAAGTCAGTGGTAAGTCTCACATTGACTTCAATGGGCCCAGGCTTTAACAGGACAAGTAGCTACTTTTAAGAAGGTAATAACAGGCTCGGAATGCAAATGCTGTGGCTGCACCAGTTTATACATTGGTCGATGTCTAAAAACATCGGTGGCCTTATTCCAGCTCCTCCGATTTACTAGGAACCCTACTAAAGGCTCTGTATCTTCTCTCTCCCCACCCCCAATTCAACTATAGCATCCCAAAGAAGCTGTGCAGCCTTGTTCTTGGCTTGCTGTGCCTTGCAAAATTTCTCAAAGGCTGGGATTTACAAAGGAGCCTGCAGGAGTAAAGCGTCCAACTCCCACTGAAATTCAATAGGACTTGGATGCCTAACTCCCTTAGGATGCTTTGAAAAATCCCGATGTGGGCACCTGAGCCTGCCCTTCTCATTCCAGGAGACTAGGATTTCCCCAATTAAATATTTCTTTCACAATGAAATTAAACTGAGGGGGAGAAGGGGAATTCATACTGGCAAAGAACACTCCCTTGCCCAGCACAAAGACTCCCATGCCAGTCCTGCCTCCCCAGAAGCCCAGTGCAGGGAGCATTCCTGGGCAGGACAAAGGCAAGCAAGAGACATGGTTGGGGCAGACCTTGGTTATCCACTGCAAACTCCACAGGAGCTATGGCAATATGACAAGTTTTTGCAGTCAAAATGCTTCCTTAGCTTGCACCTTCACCCCCCAGCAGCAGCAGAGAGGGAGAGCAAGCAACATCTCCTCCTTCACTACTATGGTGCAGGGATGACTCTGGATCTGGGAATGTCTCATTTATTCTTGCTTGACTAAGATGCAACTAGAAATCACAACTACAGTCCTCTCACCACAGCAAACAACCCCTTTTCTATTGGGCTCTCCCAAAATCAAAGAGAGATATCTACTACATATGACCCATTAGCTCAGTTTTCCCACTTAGTGCACATGTAACCCCTGGTCCTATTTCTTACAGCATGGTGTGCATGTCTCTGCACCAATCCAATTTGCTCAGGGCTGCCTGTTGGTTAACTGTTCTAAAGAGGGGGTTCACAGGGTTTGCTTGAGAGAGCCCCTCCATTCAGAAGTTTATATTAAACACTTGGGTTTGCGAAGTTGGGTTGAAGATACCAAACCAAACATCCACTGAGTTCACCAGAGTTTGAGCATTGGCCTGCTAAACCCAGGGTTGTGAGTTCAATCCTTGAGGGGGCCACTTAGGGATCTGGGGCAAAATCAGTAGTTGGTCCTGCTAGTGAAGGCAGGGGGCTGGACTTGATGACCTTTCAAGGTCCCTTCCAGTTCTAGGAGATAGAAGTAACCTGACTAGACTGAACAACATATGGTATGGACGTAGGGGGGAAAAAGGCAAATACACCTCTACCCCGATATAATGCAACTCTATATAACACGAATTCAGATACAATTTGGTAAAACAGTGCTCCGGAGGGGCAGGGCTGCGCACTCTGGTGGATCAAAGCAATTTTGATATAATGCGGTTTCACCTATAACGCAGTAAGATTTTTTGGCTCCCGACAGCGTTATATCGGGGTAGAGGTGTACAATAAATAAATCTATTTTGCTGAGTTCAGGGGAAATGCAAGGCCCATCTGAACAATCTCCTTTGCATCGATTCTGCAGGAGAAGGGGATACGTGTAGACCAATAACCACTCCAGACCAGTCAGATGAAGAAGATGCAAGTTCATAAAGTCCCAGCAGGCTAAGGTGCAATAAGGCCCCCAGACATACACCTACATCCCAAGAAATACTGCGGATGCCCAAACTGGTGCTTCTAACAATGGCAGCCACAACAACTGTTCAACTCAACAGGCGCTAGGAGTGCCCAGCACCTGTGAATAACAAGCCATCTATATAGGTTATGGAATACAACTTAGTGTTCTTTATTTGTATCACAGTAGCACCCAGAGTCTCCAACAGAGAGCGAGGACCCATTTTGCTAGGTGCTATACAGATACATGGTAAGAGATCCTCTGCCCCATGGAGCTCACCATCTAAAACAAGCTAGAGGACACACAGGGACAGAGGACATGGATTGCCCAAGGTCACACTAAATTTTTTAGACACATTTTAAAACATTGGCCTCTTTCCCTGCGAAGTTCCAAGTGGCCCTGGTGCACAGCACAAGGTATGTCTACACTCTAATTAGACACCCACAGCTGGCCCATACCAGCTGACTTGGGCTTGGGGCTAAGGGGCTGTTTAATTGTGGTGTAGACATTCTGGTTTGGGCTGCAGCACAGGATCTAGGGCCCTGTGAAGTGGGAGGGTTGCAGCCCAGGCCCAAATATTTATACTGCAATTAAACAGCCCCTTAGCTTGAACCCCATGAGCCAGAGTCAGCTGGCATGGGCCAGCAACAGGTGTCTAATTGCAATGTAGACATACCCAGAGTGACAACCATGAAGTTCCTAGATAGCCCCAGATGTGGTGCAGTCTTTTGAGGTGTAATCAATAACAGGTGTGTCACAGGATGCATCACTCACCGCTGGTCTGGCACCTCCTCCTGTTCACTCTGGGAATTAGCTCTCAAAGCCAACACCCCTGACCACGGTTTGCACACTGTCACTCTGATCTGCAGCTCCACTGCCTCTGGCCAGGTCATTCACCTTCCAGAGTACAGTCCATCAGCAGTCATAGGCAATCTTTCCATTCGCTGCCTGAGTTCTAGGACATGCCCTCAGCGGCAGATAGGGGAACATGAGCCGAGCCAACCCTCAGCTCTGGGTTCCAATCCAGGGACCTTCTGCTCCACGGTTCTGGGCTTCCTCTCTCTGCCCTCCCTACTCCTTCACTGGACTGCTTCCTACCAGGTCTGAGTCCCCTTTTCTCTCTGGGTATGCCAGCTCTAAGAAAGAACAAACAAACAAACCAACCTTCCTCTTCCTAGGAAGTAACTGCCCTTTCTCAGCAGTCCTCCAGGTCTGGAACCAGCTTCCTGGCTTTATGGGCCCCACCTGTTCCTGCACAGGTGAGCCTGTTCCTAATTAGGTGCCTGCCATCAGCCAAAAGTTCCTCTGGGGGGAGGGATAGCTCAGTGGTTTGAGCTCGGTCCTGCTAGTGAAGGCAGGGGGCTGGACTCGATGACCTTTCAAGGTTCCTTCCAGTTCTAGGAGATAGGATATCTCCATTAAAAAAAAAAAAGCCTAAATTAACTGATTGGGCCAGGTTAGCCCAATTTCCCTTGTGCAAGGTTACTGTGGGGATCTCACCCCATCATAAGGTGTTATTTCAGAACAGGAGTACAAAGCAACGGCACCACGTTTCATATCTTGACCTGCACCTCCTCTCTTTATGTGATGGTCACCATTTCAGCAAACACCAAGGTATGAACAGAGTACTGTCGCCGTGATATAACACACATTGGTTGTGTATTGGACAAAGAGGGGGATGGATAACACACACTGGCCTTTGGTTTACCTTTGCATATTTCTAGTGGATGCTTACTTCATAAGCACGACCTCCTTATGCTGTAGGGCTGAGAGTCACAAAGCTGCCTAAGAGATTTAGATGCATAGCTGCCATTAATTTCACTGAAAAAAGAACAGGAGTACTTGTGGCACCTTAGAGACTAACAAATTTATTAGAGCAATAATAAATAGCTCTAATAAATTTCTTAGTCTCTAAGGTGCTACAAGTACTCCTGTTCTTTTTGCGGATACAGACTAACACAGCTGCTACTCTGGAACCTGTCATTAATTTCACTGGGAATAGAGCATCTGAATCTCTTAGGCAGAGTTGAAAACATCAGCCTAGGTTTACTTCAGAAGCAAGATCTGGGATTCCCTCTTTATACCTCTTCTTTGCTTCAGCCACAATATCTGGTGCTCTCTCCTCCCTCCCAAAAGGGGATCTACAGCACACTCTATACCAGAGCTCAGAATAGCTTTGAAAGAAAGAACCCATATTCTGACCTTTGCTCTACTCAGAGACCTTTTGTGCCGCTCCAGCGCTCTGTTCTATTCTGGCACAGTTTCTGACTGAGGGAAACACTTCAGGAAGCAAGGGTTTATTCTGCCGCTTACAATTGCAAACAGCGGTATCCCTTGGTGCCTTCATTGTCCAAAGGTGTTTGAATGTAAAGCTCATACATAATAGCAAGTTTCCAGAGATGCCAATGAAAAGCCTTTTGCTATTTGCCAGCCCTACATGGAATGCAAGACCTCAGGTGTCTGGGCTTATCTTCCAACTGAACTCATTCATTTAATACCATCCCCAGATTATGTCTTGTAGTTAGAAGAAAAGCAAGAAAGACAAAGACACAGCAGCTATGGTCTCAGCCATTCATCATTCACTGAGTGCCTGATGCTTTAAGCAGGTGTTTCAAGTTCCCCCTCTATTCTTAAGATGCTAAAATAGGACAGTGCCTCTTTAAATTTTAAGTAAAAGAGTAATTTTTTCAATGGGGGCGGGAGAGGAAGGAGCATTTGCTAATTTATAGCATGAGCTGGTTGAATGCTGCAAAAACATTCCTGAAAAGATTTCTTCAAATGGTTTTGCTTCAGCTGTTTTTGCACTCCTTTTGGGTTTGCATCCTGCAAACAGTCATGCAGTGGAGATTTGCTAGTATGAGTATTTTATGGAGAGAGAATTACAAGCTCAGAGGAAATGTATATTCAATTTGCTGCCCACAAACATTCACACTGGCAACCTGATAATGGGCCTAATCCATAGCCTATCAAAAACAATGAGATGACTCCCACGGAACTCAGTGGGCTTTGGGGCAGGCTAGAAGAGTTATGCTCAGCCAATCAGGGAGCAGAAACGCTACCAGGTCACTTATGTGTCCAAATGCAACTAAGCAACGTAGTTGGAGTTTTGGAACATGACTTTCAAAGCACAAGTTGTTGAATGGAAGAAATTTGCAAGAAATGTGGGGGAGTAATTTTGAAAAATGGGAGTAAGCATGAGCAGGAGATGAAATACACCACAACTTAAATAACCAGTCAAGGCTTACAGGTATCTCTAATGAATTGTTTTTTCAGAAGTGGCCTCCATTTTGCTCTCCCAAATAACATTAATTGCACTTGTAGTTATTATGGGGACACAAAAAGAGAGGCCCTTTCAATATAGGCTATAGGGACAGATTTTCGAGACTGTTCAGCTTCCATTTAGGCATTAAGAGAAATGGCCACATTTTCAGAAGAGTGTAGCACGTTGGGCACACATTAGGTGCTGAGCTCCTCTGAAATGATGTCCGTAAATATCACAGTGGAAGCTGCTGGGTACCAATTGGATTTGAAAATCTGCCCCCATTGGACGTGCTGAACACTAGATAGATAATCCACCACAGATGTTCATTCTAGCACCAGAAGTGCAGCACATGCTCCAGTTTGAAGCCATAAACCATTCCTCACACTGCATTAAGAGATGTCTGAAAGTTCCTTTTAAATGTGTGCTCCGTTTTAATCCAACTATACTAAGATAACAGCATTCTTTTTCTGTTTTCAATAGAGCTGCCAGCTTTTAGACACAAAACTGCTGTGATGTGAAGAGCTACAGGCCATCCCTACCTTGCTGTAAGTGTTCTTTACTTAAAGCACAGTATTTAGGAACTGCAGAGAGCTCACTTATAGACTGGAAATATTCCCATGTCATTTCAAACGGTTTTGGGTTACTCAATCATTACAAAAGGTAATTACCTTTCTGCCACCCTTAATTACCAGTTAGTTATACCTCTGTCTGCAAATAGTTACCCTGACTTCAGAGGCGACTTGCTTAGTAGGTAGTTTACAGTGGGAGTAAGAGAAGCAAAATATGGTTTTATGGACTTGCTGTATAAATACCACCAGGCCCATCAAGAGAAATCTGGGGTCTAGGTACATCATGTTCATTGGGGCCCCATTTCATCCCAGTTACAGATGGTTTGCGGGGCTCCCTGAGCTTGGGCCCCTGGTACAATTGTCTCCTCTTCCTGCCTCTCTCTTCAGCCCTGCCTACGACAACTTTGTACTTACCATGAGCTAGATTATAGAACACACACATTTTAGTGAGCACCTAGGCCCTGATCCTCAAAGGTAGTTAGGTGTTTACGCGGTTAGTTTGATCTCTATGGGAGTTAGGTGCTTAAATATCTTTGATGAACTGGGCCTTACCCACACCAGGAGTCCCATTGAGTGCTTCCCCAAATGGATAAGTGTAGCATGATCTAGTCTATAAATTGACTCAAACAAAACTGGAGATTTTTGACTAAAGAGGGTTCACCCTTCACCCATCTAAACCACTGAGCGTTGAAAGTGATGGATCAGGGAATCGGGCACTCAGTGCATACGCAGATCACCAGCAGTCAGTATATGGAACGGGTAAAGCTCTGATGTAGCATTGTGGGGATGTCTCAGGCTGTGCACATGTTCGAGTCGTTGTCATGGTGGTTAACAGCAGGATGCCCATGATGGAAAGGTAGAGAAGCAGTGGCAGCCTGTGCAACAGTCGTCACCCTCAGAAACAGCCACACTAAAAAGCCCATCAGCCTCTCACAACTGAGCTAAAGGAGTTAGTCGCAGCAATAAGTAATTAGTTTTGAGTGGGAGTTAGGAGCTTTTGAAAGTGTTACCCATTGTGGTTGCTAGATTAAAATATATGGCATGTGAGCTGAGACATGGTGTTTGTGCCAACGCACTACAAATTACTGTAAGGAAAGGACTCTCCATCCCCAATCCAAACACCTAGTGTCTGTCCCACAAGAGAGAACCAAAAGATTGACCAAGAGCACACAGTTTTTGTGCCCTTTCTCTGCCCTATCATTTAATGTTGTTATACAACCTCCCTCCCCCCTTTCTTTTTTTTAATAGTAGCAGAGAATAGATTATCCATAGGCTGTTGCTGCAGAACTACTACTATGATTAAGGGTTTGGGAACAGCAGACACAAATTACAGACTGGGAAATCTTGGTCAGCTTGACATGTCAGTGAAAAATATGCAGGAATGAGAGGTCAATGTACAGTTTGACTGAATTTGCAAAGAGCATGTTAAAAGCTTTATTGCTGGGCATCTCATACTGGTGACTACTTTGGTTTGCTCCTCTAGTCTTAAAGCTACACTACCTTTTATTTTTCAGTCCAATGACTGGTAAATTACCTAAATACTCCACCAGTTAAGCCAGTCATCTCCATAAATAGCAATGCACTGATGTTAATTTACTGAGAAAAAAGTATTGTGATAAACCCAAGCAAACAATCCAGGAATAAGTTGCCATATATTCAAAGACACTGCTAGTAAAAAGCTAGAACAGGGGTCGGCAACCTTTCAGAAGTGGTGTGCCAAGTCTTCATTTATTCACTCTAATCAAGGGCGGCTCTAGGCACCAGCAAAGCAAGCAGGTGCTTGGGGCAGCCCATTTGCAGGGGCAGCAGCCAGCAGGGATCCAGCCTGGGAGCGGAGAACCAACAGGGGGCCCTGGGAGCTATAGTTCCTTGGTTAGCTCCCTGCCTATAGAGCTAGCCCTGAAGCAGGGAAAGAACTACATTTCCCAGCATTCCCTTGGCCACTGTCAACAGGAAAGGGAGGGGGAGGGAGTATGGTAGCTGAAACCTCATGCTGCAGCTTGCTGTGAATGGAGAGCTCACTGCTAGAGCGGGGTGGCCTGGGAAGCATGCCCAAGGAGTAGAAGGCTTTGGCCCAGATATCGCCTTCAGAAGATATCCCCAGACTGGATTAGGGATACTGGTGTGACCTCACCTTGCAGCCCCCAAAGAAAGAATTGGGTGGACAAAATGGACAGTGCCCCGCTCTATCTGAAGCCTAGCAAGGGAGATATGTGGATCCCACTAGAATTTAATATGAAAAGTAAGGGAGGGGAGGATCTACTGGACCTGGGCAGCTTTAGATACAGTACCAGGCATGTAGGAGGATTTCCACTTCTGAGCCATGGAAGCAGAAATTGACTTTTCCTTTCCAGATTTAGCTAATATTCAGAAAGGGAATCTAGCACCTGCCTTCCAGATTTGAACACCTCAAAATTCAGGAGTGCTCAAGCTCAATTCGGGCAGCTGTTACTTCATTCCTCCCAAATCAAATATACTGATCCACTTAATGGAAATCTCCAGAGGCAGGTATATATCAGTGTGGAGATAACTAGGTTAGTTCAATCAGGGAGGGTGAGGTGCTCTGCTAGCAGTTGAGGTGTGAACACCAAGGGAGGAGAAACTGTTTCTGTAGTTGGATAGCCATTCACAGTCTTTGTTTAATCCTGATCTGATGGTGTCAAATTTGCAAATGAACTGGAGCTCAGCAGTTTCTCTTTGGAGTCTGGTCCTGAAGTTTTTTTGCTGTAAGATGGCTACCTTTACATCTGCTATTGTGTGGCCAGGGAAGTTGAAGTGTTCTCCTACAGGTTTTTGTATATTGCCATTCCTGATATCTGACCTGTGTCCATTTATCCTCTTGCGTAGTGACTGTCCAGTTTGGCCAATGTACATAGCAGAGGGGCATTGCTGGCATATGATGGCATATATAACATTGGTGGACGTGCAGGTGAATGAGCCGGTGATGTTGTAGCTGATCTGGTTAGGTCCAGTGATGGTGTTGCTGGTGTAGATATGTGGGCAGATGTAAAGGTAGCCAAAGAGAAACTGCTGAGCTCCAGTTCATTTGCAAATTTGACACCATCAGATCAGGATTAAACAAAGACTGTGAATGGCTATCTCCACACTGATATATACCTGCCTCTGGAGATTTCCATTACTTGCATCTGAAGAAGTGAGGTTCTTACCCACGGAAAGCTTATGCTCCCAGTACTTCTGTTAGTCTCAAAGGTGCCACAGGACCCTCTGTTGCTTTTTACAGATTCAGACTAACACGGCTACCCCTCTGATACTGATCCACTGTAACTTGCTGTAGAAAAAGTAGGATAAAATTGAGCAAGAAATGCTTCTCAGTGGTTTTTAGGACTGGAATTGCTATTTTCAACAGCCATTGCCTTTTTTTTTTTTTTTTTTTAGTTTTATTTGTTTAAAAGGAAGACAGTGATATTGCATTGGCAAATTCCCTATAGAAACAAAGAGTGGAACAAAAGAATAATAAAGGCACCTCAACTTTTCCTCATTTATAGAGGACAGTCTTATAATATGCATACAGATATCCTCCAATCACACAAGCTGAAAATTGTTCCACTTTACTGCAGTTCTGTAATCATATGGGAACCAATCCTGTCTGTGTTCTGTGCACATCTAAAATTCCTGCTGAATGACCCGCCCTGGGAGCAAGTTACTAGTGACCCAAGGCTGGGGCGGAAGGAGGGTGCAGGTGTGTGTGGGGGAGAGTCCAGGGCTGGGACAGCACGGGGGTGCGGGTGGGGGCAGCCAAAATTTTTTTTGCTTGGGGCGGCAAAAATCCTAGAGCCGGCCCTGACTCTAATTTAAGGTTTTGCGTGCCAGTAATACATTTTAACATTTTTCTAAGGTCTCTTTCTATAAGTCTATAATATATAACTATACTATTGTTGTATGTAAAGTAAATAAGGTCTTTAAAATGTTTAAGAAGCTTCATTTAAAATTAAATTAAAATGTAGAGCCCCACGGACCAGTGGCCAGGACCCAGGCAGTGTGAGTGACACTGAAAATCAGCTCGCGTGCCGCCTTTGGCACGCAGGCCATAGGTTGCCTACCCCTGAGCTAGAAGATACGTAATGTAGTATCTATTCATTCTACAGTACTGCTTACTGAACAAGATGAATTATTTTGAATGATCTCCAACCTTTAAAATAACCTAAAATTAAAAATAAATCAGTACATTTTATTAAAGGCCAAGCTAAAAGTTCTAAGTGCCTTATTTCCCTCTTCAAATCAGACCATTTTGGGAGGGTCAGCTATTGCTATTGACAATTTTGAGGAAAGGAAACCATAAGATGGAATCATTCAAGATCATTCATACCATAATTGTATATCAAATGGGTCTGAAAATATGTTTTTTCTCTGTGAAAAATTTCAACAAAACCAAACTTTTTTCCCCCTTTATCAAAATCATTTAGGTTGTTCTTGAAAAAGCACCCCCCCCAACCTGAAACACTTTGCATTTTTCAGTGAAAATAAGTATTTTCAGTGAAAACATGTTTTTTTTTTTTAAATCATTTTGTCCAAAAGCCTATTTCTCCCCTCCCCAATCAAAAAACATTTTGACAGAAAATTTTAATGTGCTGTAGTGCACAGTATCATTCCAAGGTTTTGGAGGCAGGTGTCCGACCTTCCTCTTCACTGAGGAGAGATAATCCAGCAACATGATATTTAATTATATACAAAGATTCTTTTCCCCTATGGGCTTGATCAAAAAATCAATGGAAAGACTCATTGACTCTGATGATCAGGCCCTGAATCCAGCTGGAGCTCTCTCTCCCTCTTTTCCTTGAACATTCTGGATTGGATTTTAGTAAATACAGAAATGAAGGAAGAAAAAAGACTAGGGATGTATTTATTTTGCCTAATTTCAAACTCACTCGAACATCTTAGATTCTAAAGTTCCATTTGTACTCAAACATTGCCAGGGTCACATTCCAGCTCAGAGCAATGGTTCGAACAAAGCAAAGAGAGAACGCTCCACTAAAAGATACCTGGATAAAAAATGGAACAGAATGGGAAAAGATATCACAAGTGGGGGAAAAAAAAATCATCTGGGGTAGGAAACATGGAGAACAGTTATACTGAAAAAATGAATATAATAAATGTAAAAGAATACAGAGTATCCGTTAGTACTAAGGTAGCTTTTGGGTATTCTTCAGCCTTTACTTGGCACAGACTTCCCTGTAGCTAGAAAAACCTCTTTATTTCATTTTCTAATGACTAAGTGACTGTCCTGGTTAAAACATGGATTTAAAACTAAAGGAGAAGAGGGTTCAGAAGCATGACCTAGATTTGTGAGGCCTGAGAACCCAAAATATAATTTGAGTGGCTTGTAAACTCTTGAACTCCATCCTTACCTATGAGGTCCTCTATCTAATCCATTCCCCTGCAAGTTCAGAATTAGCCCCATATGGTATGTTACAGTCCAAAGCAGGTTGAGCCTTTCTGGTGATGTCACTGCTGTACACCAGCTCCCAGCAGTGCACAGCTGGGATCCTCATCATTAAATCGCACACAAAGAAGCCCTGTGCTCATTATGTTAATAAATGTCTGCACGATGGGGGTGAGGGAGAATGACAGGGAGAGGATACAGAGAACACAATGTCCTGTAGGGATAATGGGAGAAGACAGCCTTTGGAGGGGACAAATGAAGGACAAAAGGAAGAATGTAGCTTTAAAAGCCCATCACAGTGTTTCAATCACTTTCTAACTCACTTTCTGGTGTAGAAGCTAATCAGCTGGGACACTCCCAGAAACAGATAACAGGATACTGAGTCAGTGGGGTTAGAATGCAAACATTGGATCAGAGAGACAATCTCACAGAAAATGGCCCTGTTACAGAGGAAGGATAAACAAGGCACAGACCAAGGCAGCTAAAGCCTGTTAGAGCAGGTTTACAGACTGTTGCTCTAGCCTCAAGGTCAGAAGGAAGCCCTGTCTAATCACCAGCAATCTATGCAACACACTGTCAGCGATTAGCACTAATCTTCTGAGTTTGTGGACAATCACAGTTTTGTTTCCTAACGTGTTAGACAGGTAAATCGGGTTGAATCACCCCTGGCATGTAAATAAGTGATGACTGTTTTACAATGTCCTGTTTTAGTCTACCTAAACAGGCACCTTCTGAAGCCAGTTTGTCAGAAATTAGGATACAAACCGCCCTCCCCCCATTTTACCAGGGAAGTAAAGTGACAGATCTGAAGCTACTGAAGTGTTTACAAGTGAAATCTGAGCTGTGAACTAATTGGAGGCAAACTAATATAAGGCTGAAAGGCAGGAAAAACTTCCTGGGGGAAGAGCTGCTAGACTATGGCAGAGTCTCTCAAGGGATGTGGTTCTAAGCCCCACTCCTGGATGCAGCCCAATTTTTGGGCACTCCCTCTCCCATTCAGATTTGCATATGCAAATGAGTCGCACAGGCAAAACAGATAGACTGGCAGTTAAAGGTCTACCCTGAATCAATGGCTGGATATCTAAGAAGATAAATGCCCAAATCCCATGTGTGTGGATGCTTACCTCTTAAGTGCCTTGAAAATTCCAGCTAGTAACCTTAGGATATGTTTACACTGCAATTAAACACCTGCGACTCACCCATGTCCGCTGCCTTGGGCTCACACTGCAGGGCTGTGGAATTGCAGTGTGGACTGTTGGGCTCAGGGTGGAGCTCTTGGACCCTCCCCCGTCATGGAATTCCAGAGGTCAGGTCCAGCCCAAGACCAAACATCTACATTGCAATTATACAACCCATAGCCTGAGCCCCGCGAGCCCGAATCAGCTGCAGGTGTTTTATTGCAGTGTAGACGTACTCCTAGAGGCTAGGTTTAGACCACACTGATAACTGACCTTTGAAGCCATTTAGAGAGAGAAGGTGGGTGAGGTAATATCTTTTATTGGAGCAACTTCTATTGGTGAGAGAGACAAACGTTTGTGCTACACAGAGCTCTTTGAGGAAGGGCTCTGCATAAGCTCAGAAGTTTCTCTCTCTCTCACCAACAGAAGTTGCTCCAATAAAAGATATTGCCTCACCTACCTTGTCTCTCATATCCTGGGACCAACATGACTACAGTGTTGAAGCCAATATGGGCCTTTTCATCGCATTTCAATGAACTTTGGATCAGGCCCTAAAACAAGATGGGGGGTGGGGGGGGAAGGAGGAGGAAATCATAGACAACATATTACAGGGAACAATCCAGCCTGGAGCAGAAGTAATTTCTGTGATGCCACCTACTTTCTACTGGACACTGGCTACCTAGGGGTTTGGACACACTGAAAATGAATGGGAATTAGATGGCTGTGAAAATCTTGACTGCCTCTTACGTAGTATGCTGCATTTTCCCACGCCAGGGATTGGCAACCTTTGGCACGCGGCCCACCAGGGTAAGCCCTTTGGCAGACTGAGCCGGTTTGTTTACCTGCTGCGTCCGCAGTTTCAGCCGATCGCAGCTCCCACTGGCCGAGGTTTGCCGCTCCAGGCCAATGGGGGCCAGAGCCGCCCAGAGGATTCAGGGGGCGTAGGGCAAAGCAATTTCGGGGGCCCCTTCCATACAAAAAAGTTGCAATCCTATAGAATACTATATTCTCGTGGGAGCCCCTGAGGGGCCCGGGGCAAATTGCCCCACTTGACCCCCCTTCTGGGGGCTACGGGAAGCGGCGGCCAGCACATCCCTCGGCCCGCGCCGCTTCCCGCAGCCCCCATTAGCCTGGAGTGGTGAATTGTGGCCAGTGGGAGCCGCGATCGGCTGAACCTGCAGACGCGGCAGGTAAACAAACTGGCCCGGCCCACCAGGGGGCTTACCCTGGTGGGCTGTGGGCCGAAGGTTGCCGATCCCTGTCCCACACACTGCACAAACATCAATCTTCCCACCTCCTTGTGAAGGAGCCCACTCTCAATATCCCATTTCTACAGAGGAGCTTACAGAGGCAGAGAAGTTAAATAACTGTCCCAGGCTATGCAGTGAGGTAGTGGGGAAGTCCGGATTAGAAACCAGGCTTGCTGCCTCATGTACAATCCATCAGACCTCCAAACGCTTTGTTGCTACTGACACAGGATGAGAGAATAGCTATGTTGTCTGGAAAAAAAAATCAAGGCCTTTTGCTTCACTCCCGTAAAGCATGGGAATTGTACTTTGGCGGGAAGCTGCACAGTAATTTAGGTAAAAGACTCAATGATTTTTTTTTCCTGAAAGAGGAAGTTAAAAAGACACTTCCTCTGTAGGAAAGCAACTGGCATTGCCAATGCTCAGGTCACTTTGCAACCAGCAAGATGGTGTCAGGCAGAGAGTAGATCAATATGGAATCACTTAGGTGCACATTTGACTGACAAGCCGCTTTAAGAAGAAAAGTCCTTTTCTCCCCCTCCCACCTCGTAGAGAGCAAGGTAATTGAAAGAAGTAGCTGCACGATCAGATGTTACGCCCTGAGGGGGTGGGGAGTGCATGCTGACCAGGCTTTATTAGACACATCTCAGCCGCTATGCTTTCCCACGTCATTATTATTTTGAAATCCACATTGCCGCACACCGTCTTGTGCAGAAATTAACCATGAGCCAAAAAGAGACTGCATTGTCAATAGTTACCATCCCACACGCCTGCTAGAGAAAGAGATCAAAGGGCTTGTTTGCCATGTGAGCGGTGTCATGAATATTTATAAGCTGGATGGTTAATTGGAGCCCTGTTCCATTCCATTGGCACAGCAATGAATAACCAGGAGTGTGCCCCAGAACTGCTAATCATGTATAGTGACTTCCTAGGCATCAGCACTGCTGTTTGGGGATCAGGAGAGAGAGTCAGCTGAGCGCAAAGGTGAAATGAAGCACTGGATTTATAGGAACTCCACTGTGGGCATCATTGCAAACTAGAGTGGGCAAAGCATTGGTGAAAGCATTGCAGGGTCCAGGCCTGCACTGGCCCCTGAGAAATAGGGCAAAAGATGTCTAATTTCAACAGGCCAAATCCTTCACCGGCCAAAATTCCAGTGACGTCAATAGAGCTACATCTATTTCCAGCAGCAGAGAATCTGGCCCTCGTTGTCTGTGCATCTGGGTTTGGGAAATGGATGTGCAGTTACGGCCTGAAGACAGAAGCCCTCCCTCAGCTGCTCGCGTCTGGAGTAGCATTGTGGGTGGGCTTGAGAAGGAATCCATTTCCTGAGAGGCAAGGTATTATGAATAATGCTGTGCGCTTTGTGCCAGATGGAATCCTGGCACTGTGGAACTGTGTTCTGGTCCCTTGGAGAGCCGCTGCCGAGCAGACTTGTTCGCAGCAAGGCTGAAGTGAAGTGGCCACACATTGAATAAAGCTGCAGCCCCATGTGAAAGTCCTCTTTCTGCTTGTGTTTTACTTGAAACCAAAAGGATGTGAAAATAAAGAGACAGCAGAAAGGTCAGGCCAGGACAGATTGATGGGGATAAAAGGCCTGATCCTGAGTGGTGCTCAGCACTTGCAACTCCCACTGAAAGCAATAGGAGATTAAGGCAATTGGCAGCTGACAGGATCGGGCCCACCCCGTAAATAACTGGCAGAATACAGGGAGAAGACTGAAAACAAGGTATCCAACAGTAACAGCTCTAGTTCATGATCACTCACAGGAATGTTACTTCAATGGCATGGGATAAAATGAGAAACTGCTGTACTTTGAGAACAAGGCAGGAGGCCACTGTGGCCAGTAGAGCTGACCAAAGGACAAGGATTCTGTTTCAGGGCAACTTTTGAACATTTTTTTTTCAATCCACACTGGAACAAAACCAACATCTTTCCAATGTGTTTGCAAAAACAGAACTGTGTCAAAGCTTCCGTTTTCAGAGCTTTTCAATTCAGGTAGTCTGGGATGTAGAAGATCCAGGATCAAGCCCTTACTCCTCTGCCTTATTCAGAACAGAGCTGTTCATCCGAGACCTCTCTCTGAATCAGGCAGACCTGGGATCTCACAGTCCTAGGCTAGTGCACTAATCACCAGAACAGTGTGTCTTTCAGTTGTTATCTGTCTGTACCTTCCCCATAAAAATTTCATCAAAACTGGGATGTCTCCACAAAATCTTTTGATGGCATTAAAATTCTGTTTTTGTCATTTTGTCAATATTCCAACCAGCGCTCGACTAGTTCTAATGTATGTCTGGTGAGATGGAATCAGATCAGATCCAACCGGCAGAATCTGAAGAACACAGGGGTAGGGAGGGAAACAGGCAGCTGGGATTGTCAATGACTTGTCATTCATTCTGTCGGCACAGGTACTGAAGAGAAACTGCTATTAGAGAAGTGCACAGGGATGAGTCACACAAGCCCCAATTATTGCGCTGTTCCAGGATGTTCTTAGAGGCCATAGGAATCTGTGTAATAATGATCTGTCACTCCAATCATTAATTGGTGCCAACCCAACCGCGGTTTATGATGAACACACACTGGTAGCAACAGATAAAGGTATATTCATAGTTATAAGCTTCCCTCTGATTCAATCCCACTGTCCAAATTAACAGGATTTAATTTTTCAGAAATATTTGCTTAAATGACCTATAGAGAGCTTCCCACGACACCACAGAATGGCAAGCTATGGGCCTGATTTTGATTTTCTGCTTTCTACTGGGTTCCAAGCACAAAACAAACAAATTGGATGAAATTGAATCCTCTGGCCTGGGCTGCACATAGCAGTTTTTGGGGGCCTCAGGCAAAATCTGAAACTGAGGACTCCCAGCATTCCAAAAATATTACCACTGAGGAGAGGCCAGTGGTGGAGGGGTGGGGTTGGAAAGCGAGCCCTCACCCTGCAGTGGTGGCCTGTTAAGTGGGCCACCACTGTAGGGCCCGGCTCCCTGGTCCGGGCGTTGTGACCTGATGCATGGTGTCACCGCACGACTCAGTTTGGAGGCCCCTTTTCAATTGGGCAGCTCAGCTGATGGCATTTGGGTCATATAGCAGCCTCTGAATGCCCCCTACTCTCTGCCCCTTCCACGGAAGAAAGTATGGAAAAGGTGGTTTAATGCCACCTTTGTTTTCTCCAATCATTGGGTTTTCATGAAAGGAGAAGGGCTTAGAAGCACATATACCCATCTAGTTTGTACAACTACATGCTTTGCTTCCTTAATGTTTTTGAAAATTTAATCCATGAAGTGTGGTTTAACCCAAAAGACATGACTAGGAATGGGCATTTGCATCCCAGGAACCTCTGCCACAATAATGGCAAGGTAAGATGTTTAATCACACTCCCATTAAAGTTTAAATCATCCTAGAGATAAATGTAAATGTGTGTTCACCTCAAAGACTGTTTAAAATTAGTCTGCTGTACCCTGAAGGAAGATTCAGCATCACATCCTGACTGGGACTCCCACAAACCTGGCTTGCCCCAGGATATGCAGCATCAGCTGGAGACAAAAGCATACACAAGAAATAATCCCAAAGCTGTGGAGCTCCTTCAGAGCAGGGAAATTGGATCAACTAATCCGTACGTAAGTGTGAATGGTGGTTCTCACAAGTATAATCCTGCCACTTGTTTAAGGACCTGATCCAAAGCTCACTGAAGTCACGTAAAAGTCTCCTGCTGATTGGAATGAGATTCTCATGCAGCCCCCGAGAAGTGGAGAGCTGAAGAAACAGCTTGTAATTGAACAGCCCAACTTGTATTCAGCAGGCTCCACAACGATTCAAATAAGCAACATGCAATTCCTATAAGAAAATCTGCCCGCCTCCAGAAGAAAACACCTACACCTGCACTTCCAGCTGCTCTGCCATGACTGACTTTAGCAAATCCTTTTGCAGCAGCCGCTCATGCATTCATGTCCAGTGCTGCCGCTCCAGTGCCAATCTTGGATGAACAACAGCATCTCAAAAAAGATATATTGGAATTGGAAAAGGTACAG
This sequence comes from Malaclemys terrapin pileata, assembly GCF_027887155.1. Lineage (NCBI taxonomy): Eukaryota > Metazoa > Chordata > Testudines > Emydidae > Malaclemys > Malaclemys terrapin. The sequence goes on from NC_071511.1 coordinate 44,810,295, forward strand.
AAAAGGGCAACAAAAATGATTAGGGGTATCCAAGGAGAGATTAATAAAATGGGGACTTTTCAGATAGGAAAAGAGATGACTAAGGGGGGATATGATAGAGATCTATAAAATCATGACTGATGCGAAGAAAGTAAACAAGGGAGAGTTCTTTACTCCTTCTCATAAACACAAGAACTAGGGGTCACCAAATGAAAATAATAAGCAGCAGGTTTAAAACAAAAAAGGAAGTATTTCTTCACACAACGCACAGTCAACCTGTGGAACTCTTTGCAGAGGATGCTGTGAAGGCCAAGACTATAGCAGAGTTCAAAAAGAACTAGATAAATTAATGGAGGATTAGTCCATCAATGGCTATTAGACAGGATGGGCAGGATGGTGTCCCTAGCTTCTGTTTGCCAGAAGCTGTGAATGGGCGACAGGGGATGGATCACTTGATGATTACCTGATCTGTTCATTCCCTCTGAAACACCTGGCATTGGCCACTGTCGGAAGACAGGATACTGGGCTAGATGGATCTTTGGTCTGACCCAGTAAGGCTGTTCTTATATCAGGGCTGACAGTTATGTCCTTGCAGAGTGGCAACAACTCTGGGATAGACACACAGGCATGCTGATGAATCTCAGAAGCCCTAATTTACATTCACCTGGGATGCAGATCCTGGACTAGGCTTAACAGGTTGCTGACTGGAATGGCCAGACTGGAGGCCACCATGAAGTAATTTGGCTTAGACCAATCTCCACACTATGACTATGGGACAGCCATGGAGATGGTAAAACCCGTGGTGAAGGAGTGCACAATCAGATGATTGGAGCATGAATGTTAGACAGCTGAACAATCTCAACATCAACTTGTGATACTTATGAAAGAAGAAAATTGAACAGTCACAGAAAGCCATAGAAATAATAGTCAAAGAACATCCCAGCATTGCACTATGATGCTTGCATTGTGGCACTGCATCACCGCAATTCAACTGCTATGACAACATGACACAAATAATGCAAAATCAGGATATCTCTGCTATACTGTTTAGAGGAAGGAACCTGGTGCCAGTTGACCCATTCCTCAGTTCTGCCTTAATTATTTCTAGCGAGGTGAAAGGAACATGGATGAAACTCATGAACTCATTGAGAACTGTGTATTGTTCTAGAATGACAAGTTGACTGTTACTGGTTTAAATACTGCAGAGTTCAGAAGACACTCACTTATATGTAGCGTATGAAGCTATTATTCAAGAGGTTTGGCAAAGGAACTGTAGTGCTAAGGTGACTAGATGTACCGATTTTATAGGGGCAGTCCCAATATTCAGGGATTTGTCCTCTATAAGCACCCCGTCCTGATTTTTCACACTTGCTATTTGGTCACCCTACCTAGCGCACATGACATGGGATTCTTCCCAAACCCTAGCTTTAGGACAGGAAGTTTTAGACAGAATCATTTAAATGCTCAATTCACAGCATAATGTTGGAACTCACCTATTGGGGAATGCACCACTAGTCATAATGAACAGGTTTAATTCCTTACTGCACCAAAGCAGCCAATTCATTGATCAAAACAAAATGGAAATCACACATCTTCCCTTACACTAAACAATGGGTTAATAATTATCAGACCAGGCAAATTTAGAAGGATTCTCTACAAGATTCTCTTCTGTGTGCTTAAAATGAACTAATTGAGGTTCAACAATCTTAAACAAACTGGACAGCCATCTAAAACCTGACAGAGGCATAATTGGCTCACATACAGAAAGCAGAAGCTTGTAAAGGTGGTGTTGAACTTCAGCTGGAGGGAATGAAAAAGAGGCCAGCATATATTCACAGGGAAAGTTGAGGGCAACATGGCTCCCCCACCCTTTAGAAGACCTTGGAGAAATAAGTTTAGGGTCCACATCTCGCCTTTGGCTAGAAGGACAGGTGCCCCTCAATCCCAATGGTTAGATCGGTCCTGCAAAATGTTTGACCTAGATAAGGTTGCAATTTACTGAAGAGCCTTATGTGTAAAATATATTAATTTGTGCTACTGGAGGGATACTGGAGGATGTCAAGCTTGTGAGGAGAATGATGATAGCCTGGCAATTTAAATTAAGAAACAGAGGGTATGAGGTAGGGGTGTGATTATGAATAGCAGTGTAGCCATGGTAGCACAGGCAGTGACAGTGGAGGCCTGGCTGAGCTGTGCCGAGTATGTACCCACCATTTTCGGATGGAGTTGTACTCAACATGGCTCAGTTGTGCTGCTGCGGCTACACTGCTATTCATACTCGCACTAGCTCTCAGCAAGCACACTCAAGTGTACATGAGGAGGGGAATCACATCCCTAGCTTATCAAGTAGACATCGCTTCAGAAGAAATAGGAGAGAGGATGAATTTGGTGCTTCCTCTAAAGAGGAAGTAGCAGAATTTCTTCAGGAGCAAAAAATAAAATGGAAGCGACAATCCCAGCACCCCAATTCCCCCTATCGGGAAACAAAGGGAGAGAATTCAGAGAAAAAACAAAGCAAATTTCTCCAGTGTAATCCAGAGATGTAGTAAATAGAGAGAACATAGGCCCTGATCCCACAAACACATGCATACCTAACGTCATACATATAAGGAATCCCACAGAACACAACACAGCACTTAAATGACTTTGGTCATCTCACGCTAGACAAGACAAAGTATTGTGGACTACAGGGGACAAGCCTGTTCTAGTTGAGGTAGTGTGGATGTTAAGACCCAAGAGATCCCTTCTATTTCTAACTTTTAATATTTTATGAATTCTAAAACTGCAGTTCAGGCCAAACCTGCCAATGTCACAAGCTTATTACACTTGCCTCGGCTTGTTTTGTTTTTTAAATAACACTATAGTATGATTTTTATTGTAGCTAATGAATCCCAGCCTTCAGCTGTGAAAGATTCCAAACACCCACAAAACAGAGGCAGGGGAAGGAAATGCTGGAATTGTTTGCTGAAATCTGGCATAGACCGGGTTGTGGGGTGTGTGTTTTTTTTTTTTTTGACTGTCCAGAGGAACACAGCGTTCTTCTGAGATCCTGCAAAGGGGCAAGGTCATGGATTTACTCCTGCCATAAGGCCTGGACGTTAGTGTTTGTCTTTGCAGTTACATAATGTCTTTTCCATTCTTTAGTTGGCTGCTTCCAGGTTTTTGTAGAGAGTTCTGAGATGGCAGACTTTACAGCTTTAAAACTCAAAAAACGACAAAGCCCTATTTCCTGCCATGGTCCCATACTCTAGCAGATGGCAGGAGGGGGAAAGGTGTTTTTTCTTCCTCTTTCATTTTTCCATATTACTCTTGGCCTGGCACACTAAGGCTGTTGCGGAATGGTGGAAAGTTCATTTTACGGGAAACCTACTGACTATAGAGCCCCTATAAAAGCTTTTAATACCAGAGCTGGTTAAACAGTAATGACAAAGGACTTAAACGTCTTTTTTTGTTTTGTTCAGCCATGTAATGTGCTATTCACGGCTTAATTCATCTGAATGAAAATATTTAAAGCACAGTTTAATAATTAAAAAGATACCCCACATTCTTCATGTTACAGGCCAGCCCCTCAGCAGGTGTTAAACATAAAGCGGATGAGATGCTGCTCTCAAACTTGAGGAAATGAAAAAGGTCACATTTAAGTATTTGGGCAAACCACAGACTAGGGAGGAAGGAAGATCTTGATGGATAGAGCACATGACTGAGACTCAAGAGCCCTAGGGTCAATTTCCAGCTCTGTCACAGACTTTCTGTGTGAGCCTGCGCAAGTCGCTTAATCTCTCGTGTTCCCCATCAGTAAAACAGAGATAATATGTCCTTCCTTCATATAGTTGAGGACATGTTTATTAGTGACTGTGGGGCGCTCACATACTATGGTGATGAGCCCCTATAAATAGGGGCTGGATAGCCCCTATAAATGGGGGGGGAGGGAGGGATAGCTCAGTGGTTTGAGCATTGGCCTGCTAAACCCAGGGTTGTGAGTTCAGTCCTTGAGGGGGCCAATTAGGGATCTGGGGCAAAATCAGTACTTGGCCCTGCTAGTGAAGGCAGGGGGCTGGACTCAATGACCTTTCAAGGTCCCTTCCAGTTCTAGGAGATAGGATATCTCCATTAATTTATTATTTATTAAATACCTAGATAGATAGGTGCATTTGAGTGTAACTGACAGAGCCCCTGTAACACTATCTCAGACTAGGACCCTGGAACCCCATCACTCACCACTCTTATATCATAATTATATGTTTGTATATAGTATGCCTTGTGAGGTATCATTTTAACAGTCTTGATCTGTTGAACATTAATATCCTGTTGGATTGTATGTGAAGTTATGAAGTTTTGCTATGTGTGTGTTACTGAACTATGTTGTGTGGTTGGAAACACCCACAAGCAGCCTTTCAGGTACAACAATGGAGTAGCCAGACTGCAGTTCATGGCTCATCAACACCCAGCAAGGAAAGAATCCAGGGGAGACTTCTCAGGGAGAAAACAGACAACGGAGACTGCTTGATCAATGGGGGAAGATCCCCACATCACAAGCAAAAATCTTTCCAGCAAACTGGATGAAACTATAAAAGAGGGGATGTGACATCATCATTTGGCCTCTCTCCCCGTCCCCTCCAACTCAATACCTGGAGGAACATTAGGAGGACAGTATCAGAGGGGTAGCCGTGTTAGTCTGAATCTATAAAAAGCAACAGAGGGTCCTGTGGCACCTTTAAGACTAACAGAAGTATTGGGAGCATAAGCTTTCGTGGGTAAGAACCTCACTTCTTCAGATGCAAGTAATGGAAATTTCCAGAGGCAGGTATAAATCAGTATGGAGATGATTTATACCTGCCTCCATACTGATTTATACCTGCCTCTGGAAATTTCCATTACTTGCATCTGAAGAAGTGAGGTTCTTACCCACGAAAGCTTATGCTCCCAATACTTCTGTTAGTCTTAAAGGTGCCACAGGACCCGCTGTTGCTTTTATTAGGAGGACAAAGACTTTGAACTGGGTGAGGGTGGTCCCAGGCCAGAACAGAGTCCCAGCCTGTGTATTGAGAATCTGTGATCTGTTTGTACCATCTGTCAGGGTGAGACACTGCTTGATTCAAATCCTGTTTAATTTGTAGAACTCAAACTGCAAATTTATTTTTGTTTCTTAAGTAACCAACTCTGATTTCCATGCATGCTACTTATTATCACTTACAAATCTCTCTTTCTGTAATTAATAAATCAGTTTTATATTTTACCTAAAACTGTCTATTTTGGTTGAAGTGCTTGGGAAATATCAGTTCAGTTTACAAAGGCTAGTAGTCTTTCCTCTCCACATCAAAGGAGGGGCAGACTGGGTAATGAATTTACTACATTGCTCAGGCTTCTGACCAGTGCAAGATGGTAGAGTTCTGGGGTGCAAGTCTGGGGAGCTGGGGGGAATTGGCAGGAGCCTCTCTGTTGTTGGTTCCTGAGTGGCTGGGAAAGCATTCATGTAACTCAGTTGTGTCCCTGTCTGTGATGGCTGTGTAAGTGCAACACCTGTCAGAGGTTTGTAGCTTGGCAACAGCATCATAGAGTGAGAGGGATACCCCAGGTTGGTGAGACAGAGGACTCAGCGGCCCCACAGTCCAGGTTTCCCCCCCAGATCACAGCCCCATTCTGATCTGTGAATGATCACAGTGTGGTTCAGTGATACAGGGCCAGATGCTTAGCTGCTAAGAATCAGTATGGCTCCACTGACTTCACTTCAATGGAGGTACCATCCATTTACATCAGCTGAGTTTCTATCCCATAGTCTTTTGCCTTCTGGAGCAAACTCCGTGTGATGGAGAAAAGTCAGTCTATACCCTGGAAGGGAGTACAGAGAGAATAGGAAACAATAGCAAGCCATTCACAAACAGCCTATTCTGTCGTCCACTGTTGGGTAACGATGAAGCAGAGGCATTTTCTACATAATTCGCATTGTATGAACAGGAAATCTATGTACTAATGTATTCCCACAGCCGTTCACATGAGGGGACTATGTGCCTCTGGAATGCTTACAATGAATCATTTATTGTCCTTATTCAGTCTTTCCAGTAGGAAGAAGCTACACATTTGACCTTATAAAAGGCAATAATTTTGCTTGGTAAAATGCGGTCAGCAATAGCCCATCCTTTGCCAACTCCCTAAAATACAGGAGGGTAGCAAAGGCTGCTCGTGCTGCTGCCATGTAGTTCAGGGCTCAGTGTTTCCATCTGAAGCTACAAGACAGTCCTTTTAAAAAAAAAAAGTTACTCCAGGCTGGCAGGTCTTGGTCCAAAAGCTATTATTTTTCGAAATCCATGGTAAGAGCAGTCTGTAGGATACTGGATTGGAGCACAATGTAATTTCAGATGCAGTTGGTTAGATAGGAGGTTTTAAAGAATAGGTTGTACAACCACCTATCAGGGATGGCCTAGGTCAGGGGTTCTCAAACTTCATTGCATCGCGACCCTCTTTCAATAATAAAAATTACTACATGACCCCAGGAGGAGGGACTGAAGCCTGAGCCAGCCCGAGCCTCAGGGGCGGGCAAAGCCCAAGGGCTTCAGTCCCAGGCAGGGGCCTATAATCTGAGTCATGACACCCACGGATAAAAGCCCTCGGGCTTCAGCCTCAGGTGGTGGTGCTCGGGCTTCAGCTTCTGCCCCAGGCCCCAGCAAGTCTAAGCCAGCCCTGGCGACCCCTTAACATGGGGTCATGACCCACTTTAGGGTCCCGATCCACAGTTTGAGAACTGCTGACCTAGGCTAATTTGATATGATGTTTGTGTGTGTTTGGAGGCAGGGGACTGGACTAGATGACCTCTTGAGGTCCCTTTCAGCCCAACATTTCTATAGTTCTATTATTCTATGATTTGTAACTTATATTTTAACCCTTGAGGTAGCCTTTTAAAAAGGAAGGAAGAAAAAATCCTGTTGATTTATTGTTAGAAAACTGGCAACAGCACCACAGTCCTGGGCTAATGCACCACTCCAGGTTAATACAGGATCTGATTCAAAAGCCACTGAAGTCAATGGGAGTCTTTCCATTGACTTCACACAGGACTTTGGGCACAATCCAAAGCCCCAAATAAAATCATCATTTTAGGGCTAGCTACTGCCTGACATTTACACTGGAACATGGTGGAGGAGCGGAAGCAAAGTATCTGCAGATATCTCAGGTCTGCTACCTTAGGTCCAGCACCAAATTTGCTTAGGTGCCATCTGCAGCCTTAGGCATCCAGATAGTTTGAAAATCTGACCCTTAGTCTCTCTGGCCCAGATCCTCAATAGTATTTAGATAATCAACTTCCACTGATTGCAGTGGGGCTAGGCACCTAGATATCTTTGGGATCTGGACCTCAGTCCCCCATCTCATCAATAGATGGGATAAAAACACTTCCTGCCTCAAAGAGTGTTGTGAAGAAAAGATACATTATTAAAGGTTGTGGGGTACTTAGACTCTCCAGTGATGGTGCCATAACACAGAGATGCCTGGATGTTGAGAAAGTGCTGAGCACCCATCCACTGAAAATCAGTCCCCTCTATGGTGTCCCAAATTGGGCACCAAAATAATTGAAGTTCCCACAACCACTTTTGAAAATCTTGGTCTGTATTTTTGATACCTGCCAAAATCTAGGACACTGACATGTCATACTTTGAACCTTGGAATCTCAGCTATCTGGCAATGTCCTTTAAACTATTTTGATTTATGATCTCACGTAGCTGTTAACTGTAACCCTGCATCCCAGACATTGTGAAATTTAAGGAATAATGACTATGAAGCTGTGCTGTTAAGGAGCTACAGAGAGCTATTCATATTAAATAAGAGAGTGTAGCGAACGTGAGGGTTTGCTAGATTAAGTAATGCATCACTAAGTGGTAAATACTTTTTAGTGGATGCTTTGGAAACATCATTGCATTGGGTAATTAGTGAAATGAGAGACTTTAATACAATTAAAAAAGAAAAAGAAAAAAAAAACTTGGGGTATGATTGGAGCTTGTGTCTTATCCAAGCCTGGAGGAGAATTTTAAGATTTAATTACAGTTAATGAGAACACATTTCAAAGCTGCAAAGCTCTTTTTGCAATTTAATAATGCATAGAAGGAAATGTGATGCTTCTGTTAAGGTGGTAGCTTTGGGAACATGTTCAAAATGCCAAGGAAAGTAGAGAGTGATCCTGAGGTTAACAGTTAGAGGGGATTCCTACAGCTAGATGGGCATTTCCCACCCCCAGCTTTCTACCCATTAAATTTCCCTCTCCAACTATTCTGAGAGCTATTGCATTAGCCAGTGCTTATGATAAGGAGAGAACCTGAATAATTGTCCTCCAAGGAGCCAACATGGTTTCAAAAATAATCTCTGCCAACTGTTTCCTTAACACTAAACTTTAGTGCAGTGCTGATGAAAGAGGCTGGCTTTGACAGTCCTGAGTCAAGTCCTCCGGGTACTCTCCAAACAGGTACAGCCCAGGTGTACAGTCCTCACAGAGCCCAGCCAATGTGCCTCAACCTTTGATCTGGAACGGCTCTGTTATGTTTGGAAAGGTACCGTGAACTCTCTCCATGATGTTATTCAGTTTCTATAGCTCATTCTGACCTTGTCAAAATTCCCAATCAGAGTATCAATTAGTGCCACTTGGTGCTTGATTGAAGTCAGCAACTCAACTCCCATAGGCCAGATATCACCATGTGATGGCTGCTGACAGTTGCTACCAACCCAGAAAGTACAGGTTTCTGTAACCCATTTCTAGTCCTCTGGTCTATCCAGTTGCATTTACAGATGAGGCAAGCCCGTTTGAATAAAATATGAACTATACTGAGCTTTCTTCCAAATTGAACCAAAGTAAGGCTCAAACATCACCCCCCCACAAAAAAATGTTCCTATTTCTTTTGTGTTTGTAGCTCTTGCAGAGCATTTCCAAACTAGTATGCATCAGGAACACATGAGAGCGCCCAATTTTTGGACCAAAAAAACAATAGATAACCAAACTTTTGCTACCTATCCACTCTGAACCTCATAGGAACTGACACACTGGATCAAATCAGTGGTGCATCTGGTCTTGTTCTGTCTCAGAGTGACCAGTGCCATCTACTTCAGAAGAAGGGACAAGGAACCATCTATTAGGCAGTTTTGGGACACATGCCGACAGGGAAAGCTTCATTCTACCCCATCCACCACATACAGTGAGACGTGACAAGTTAACATCCAAGTTACCTTGCAGTGTATGTGAAGAAGACAGTGTGCTAGATCTAGGAATCAGAGTCGCAGACTTGGAGCCAGGACTCCTGAGTTTTGGCACACACTCACCCTGAGTCAGTGTGTGATCTATACAATGGGAGTAATACTATTTATACCAATCTCACAATTGGAAGGGAGACTAAGTTTGAATCAATATTTGTAAAGTGGCCAGAGATCCCCATAGGAAAGACATAGGGCTTGACTTACACTAAAGCTACTTTACACCACTGTACTTAAGTAAAGGGGCCTTGAAGTTGGTAGTAATATAAAATACTCTCCCCTAAAAATCCTTTTACACTGCCAGAGTGGTATAAAGCTGTCTTGCTGAAAAAGAATCAGGCCCAAAATATAGAGTAAAAGCAATACTTAAGTCTAAGTAGTGTGAATTATTTATGACCTATAGTTTATTGGTTGACTTTTGTCTGTCTTTGGGGAATGTTCACAAACAGCTCACAAAACCCTTGAATCCATTCATTATTTGAAACTTCTTTGTGAAAAATGTCTCTCCCAAAGAAAAGCTTGCAAAGGATTTATTTCAAATATTTCGCAGTCAAAACCTAAACAAGTCATTCTGTGTTGGTTCATTAGGCGAGTCATATAGCATTGTTCTATTCCCTGATTGGATGACTTCACGTAACTATTTGAATTGCAAAGTAGACATTCTGGATGTTGTAGTGAAACATACAAGTTCTCTTTCAGAGACTATTGGAGCAAATATGCTTCACTTTTTTAGGAGTATGCATGTTACAAAATCTTTAACACTGGAATGATCATGGAAAGACAACATGGAAGGGCATGAACAAGGTAAAATCATCAGATTCACTTTCACTTCTCCTCCCATAACACTCAAGGACAATAACTAGAGCCAACAAAGATATAGGAACAGATTCACCAGTGCTAAATTACGCCTCTTGATCAGCTAGGGCCCTTGCATCATAGGTTGGAATTCACCCAGAGGGAGGGCAGGTGGGGTTGCATCTGTTCCTCTGTTGTCCCCCTTCTCCCCCCCGGCTTTCCATTGAGGAAGTGGTGTTTGGAGCAGGTGCTCTCTCTGTTTATATACAAGTTAATAGACTAGGTCTCAGTAGTTGGCAGGCAAGAATATGGAGTAGTGTTTCTGGGTTTTGTAGGACTGGTAGAACTGGTTGCTGTGCACTGCAAATTGCTTCATTTGTGCAGCTCTTTACAAGGGGGACAGCCTAGAAGGATCATCTAAATTAGAACATCCCACATATGCAATAGTCATGCGCCTTTCCAAACAGTGCTGTTGGCTCCCAAAGATGTCTGGGGGACAGGTTGGGGGAAAGGAGGGGTAAATTAAGCTGCTTTCCACCACTGCAGCCTCCACCCTGGTGGGACTTTCTGCTCCTTGAATCCTGGGTCAAGGTTTGCACTAGCTTCTACCCTCTTAAAACCAAGAGGAACCTAGCCTAGCCTAGCCCATGAAAGGATAAAGGTGAACCTGAGCTGCAAAGACCTCAGCTTCTGCATGGTCTAGGGGTGTTCAAATTCCAGGAATAGCAACGCCGGTGTGCCCCAAGCAGGTATAGGCCTGGTGCAGGGTATTGCCCCTGCAGAAACTTTCATAGATTCATAGTTTCTAGGACTGGAAGGGACCTCGAGAGGTCATCGAGTCCAGGCCCCTACCCTCATGGCAGGACCAAATACTGTCTAGACCATCCCTGATAGACATTTATCTAACCTACTCTTAAATATCTCCAGAGATGGAGATTCCACAACCTCCCTAGGCAGTTTATTCCAGTGTTTAACCACCCTGACTTTTTCCTAATGTCCAACCTAAACCTCCCTTGCTGCAGTTTAAACCCATTGCTTCTTGTTCTATCCTTAGAGGCTAAGGTGAACAAGTTTTCTCCCTCCTCCTTATGATACCCTTTTAGATACCCAAAAACTGCTATCATGTCCCCTCTCAGTCTTCTCTTTTCCAAACTAAACAAACCCAATTTTTTCAGCCTTCCTTCATAGGTCATGTTCTCAAGACCTTTAATCATTCTTGTTGCTCTTCTATGGACCCTCTCCAATTTCTCCACATCTTTCTTGAAATGCGGTGCCCAGAACTGGACACAGTACTCCAGTTGAGGTCTAACCAGCGCAGAGTAGAGCGGAAGAATGACTTCTTGTGTCTTGCTCACAACACACCTGTTAATGCATCCCAGAATCACGTTTGCTTTTTTTGCAACAGCATCACACTGACGACTCATATTTAGCTGGTGGTCAACTATAACCCCTTTAGATCCTTTTCTGCCGTACTCCTTCCTAGACAGTCTCTTCCCATTCTATATGCGTGAAACTGATTGTTCCTTCCTAAGTGGAGCACTTTGCATTTGTCTTTGTTAAACTTCATCCTGTTTACCTCAAACCATTTCTCCAATTTGTCCAGATCATTTTGAATTATGACCCTGTCCTCCAAAGCAGTTGCAATCCCTCCCAGTTTGGTATCATCTGCAAACTTAATAAGCGTACTTTCTATGCCAATATCTAAGTCATTGATGAAGATATTGAACAGAGCTGGTCCCAAAACAGACCCCTGTGGAACCCCACTTGCTATGCCTTTCCAGCAGGATTGGGAACTATTAATAACAACTCTGAGTACGGTTATCCAGCCAGTTATGCACCCACCTTATAGTAGCCCCATCTAAATTGTATTTGCCTAGTTTATCGATAAGAATATCATGCGAGACTGTATCAAATGCCTTACTAAAGTCTAGGTATACCACATCCACCACTTCACCCTTATCCACGAGGCACTTTCAGAGTGACAGTCTGCTCCAGGGGCTGTGCAGCAATACACTGCTCCATGCTTAGGATCTAGGCTAGGGCAAGGCTATGAAGGAGCTCTCAGAGAAAAGAAGTATTCTACCCAGGTGCTGGAAATTGGATATTCAATTGAGGGATGGGAGGAGATGGTACCCTTCCCACCCTTCAGCAGCGTTTTGGGAAATCCCAGTTAGATGGAAAGTCTCCAGGTGTTAGCCTTCTGGGTTACTTATGAGCCACATGAGAGTTAGGGAGCAGCAACAATCACTGTACTAAAGTGTATAACATACCCGGGATGCACATGCCCCTCCAGATGTACAACCAGCAGTTTGAAACAACCAGAGAAGAGTCTCTCTCCCAGAGAATCTATCCCATGTTACATACTGAGCTGGGACAGGAATTTGAATGGTGCTCCAGTGAAGAAGATGAGGCTCATGTTACCTCACTACTCAGCCTGCATGATTTAAGAAATTCCCAGAAATTTGGGACACAACAAATAGCACGTGATTGCTCTCTAAAGCTATAAAAGGTGATTTGCTGGTATTTCTAGGACTAACAAATAAAAGTAATATATATATATATATATAACTTGCCATAAAGTTGCTATTACAACCCACAGGTGAAAGCTGTGCAATTTATTGGCAATCTAGTACCACTTGCAGACAGCCAAAATTAGTTATTAAAACCCTCATAATAAATTGCCTCCTCAAAGGCACCCAACCTGTACCGCAGGCAGAATTTGAGAGGCACCAACTAGACATAGTGCTTTTCTCTGTTTGGAGAATTAAACCAATTAAAATACACACAAAGGTTAATTTCCAACAACTGACACTAGCCATGCTTCCAAGCTGAACTTTCTGTCTAATTCTTTCTTACAAGTTGTCAAGGCTGATTCCCCACTCTGGCACTTTGAGTGCAGAAGGTGGGGGCCCACAAGTACTCTAAACATTAATACTTGCCACTCCAGGGTTGTATTAAACTCCCAAGGTTACAGCTTTTCTCTTGGATTGGATTGGTCACATGGGGTGACCAGACATCCCGATAAAATCGGGACCGTCCCGATATTTAGGCATTTGTCCCACGTCCTGACCGATGTTTGGTTGGGACACAATTTGTCCCAATATTTCGTGGCACTCTGCGTTTTTTTATTTTTTTTTGCTCCGCCGGCGACCCCCCGCCCCATGTGTCCCGATGTTTTCTTCCTCTCATCTGTTCACCCTATTGGTAGATGCTGTCACCACCCAAGTGCAGAACCCTTTAAGTGATGGACAGTGTGTTAATTAAATGAGGGGCAAATCCTCCTACATAGGCACATACAGCACTAAATGCAGCGGAAATGGTACGGGAGAGGCAATGTAAGGGACACGTATGAAGCCTGTGCTGGAGAGGGGTATTATACGTGCAAATGGTGTGGAGAGGCTGTGGCCAGTGGAGCCTCAAGGACAAACGCACAGACAGAAGCTGCGAGCTGAGTCCTGTACTAATAGCAATTGCATCCTGCCTGTGTAAGAACCCTGGGGCCTCCATCCCTACAATCATTATGTAGCTTTGACAGGCAAAGTTATTTCACTCTGGGTGGGCTCACAAGACCAAGACTTGGTCTTAACACAGCCACGCAATGGGATCTTTCAATGACCTAAGGGCCGATTCTCCACCCCCTCATCTGGTCTTTTTCTTTTCATCCCTCATCCCCTTCCATGGGTGCTAAACTCTGCTGTCCTGGCTTTGCCCAGGTATAAGTGACTGGACTGATGGGGCAAGGTAGCAAAGAAACAGGCACTTAGCAAGTCACAGGTGGGAGATACCATGCATCAAAAAAATCACACATGGCCACATTTGCTCACCCCAGAAGCCACCCTCCCTGGTTAGCCAGCTGGCAGCCCGTTTTGAAGATATGGCCCCTACGTTTTCTTTATTGCTCAATACAGCAGCTCAAGAAGCTACCAAGAGCAGCATTTAATATTTTCCCTTCATCAGAAAAGAAAAGAACAGACCAAGAATGACAACATGTGTCTGGAGAGGGGGAACAAGCAAAAGTATGCATTTCTGTGCTGGACTCCTCCCCTGGCTGGTGTTTAAGGGCCTGCAGCGCCAGCTCTAGGCACCAGCTAAGGAAGCAGGTGCCTGGGGTGGCACTCGGTCCGTTCTTGGAGCGACACTCCCACTTTATTTTTTCCCCCCCTTCTTCAGCAGCAGCTTTTTCTTTTTTTTCTTGTTTTGCGGCAGTTCAGTGGCAGCTTTTTCATTTCTTCTTCGGCGGCAGCTTGGCGGCAGCTTTTTCATTTTTTCTTCTGCTGCAGTCGCTTTTTTCCCCCCCTTTGCTTCGCTGCTTGGGGTGGCAAAAAAGGTAGAGCCGACCCTGAGGCCCTGATCCTGCTCTCATTGAAATCAATGCTCTCGCTGAGTTAGCAAGATTTGGGCCTTATGACCTAGATTCATAAAACACATAATTTTAAGCTCATCTATAAATCCTATTGACTTAACTTAAGCATATGCTTAAGTGCTTTGATGAACAGGACTGAGCTCAAGCAGGCGATTCAATACTGTACTAAATTGGGACACAGAGGATGATTCAGATTTTAAAAAGGCCACTTTACAGTGCTCTAGCAGTGCACAACATCTTAAAAATCCCATTCTAGGCTCCAGTTACACACACTACCTGAACTATTTAAAGTCACCTGAGTGCAATGAGAATCAGATCTTACGTCTTTAAGCAGAACTTAGCACCGAGTACTGTGGGGTGCACAATAGAAAGTCAGCTCAGACCTTTGGCATGTTCAATAGCCAGTCCAAATACTCTCAGTCCAAGGGGGTTGATGGTAAAAGTATGTTTTTAGTCGAGACCGGACATCTTTCCTCAACCCCTTATATAAATTGTACACACACACACACACACACACACACACACACACACACACACACACACACACACACACACACACACACACACACACACACTTTAAATCTTGCATCAAAGCTACCCCCATTATCTCTCTCTCGATCCCTGGATGTAGATGCTATTGAGAGTAAAGGTGGCATGTTGAAAATTCATCTCGTGTACCTTGGCTTTGCTTTGCTAACACTCTTCTGTTTCCCCATCTTTTTGCACTTTGAGTGTCAGTCACTGGAAAACTCAGAAATACTCTCTCTTACCCTCACAGTAGTGCACTAAAATATCTTCTGCTGCAGGAGTTTATTAGGTTAAGCAGAACTTGTCCTTGTCAGTCTGCTTCTCTAGTGTGAAAATCATTATTCTTTTGGCAATTTATTCAGTTCCATTCTGCTCATTATAATAAGTACTGGAGCTCATTAGCACAAAATATAGTGTTTGAGTATTAACGACACACAGTAAAATATCCACACATAACATGGAGGTAAATAAATACATATGGTTTTGGAATCTATGGGAAAACACCATTTTTGCCAAGTTTCAACTAGAGAAGAGTCCAGATTGGATCATCAGCTCTAATACAGCTCCTTTGGGTCTGGGTCTGCCTGTATCTTTGGTGGCCGAAATGATTCAAACCTGAATGGCCTAAAGTTAGGCTCCTAAATCCATATTTAGGCACCTCAAAAATAGATATGGTTTGTTGGTTGAAGTGCTGAGCACACATGAGTCACTGGATGCTGCAGGTGCTCAGCACTGTTAAAAATCAGACCACTTATATTTAGGCATCTAAATTTGAATTTAGCAGCCAAACATTGGCCACCAGCCATGGGTATTTGGGCCCGTATTTGGAAGGCATCTGTCAGTTTAGTAACAGAGTGCTTTTGCCAACAATATAGCAAGTAACACCCACCCAGCCTCAGGGTCAGTATGTGTCACCTTCTACTCCTGCTGAGATGGAGCTGAAAGACCTGAGGAGAAGTGGAAAAGCAGAGATATCTCCCTTAACACTCACATGCCACACCAGGACCCCAGCCATAGACCGAACTGCTCGAACTTGTATGGGCCTGAAATAGACCCCTGCCAAGGGTAACAGACACTGGAAAAATCCTGCCCTGCCCATTAGGGTGGGGAGGGCTGTAAATCTGCCCTTTGCGCTGTGGAACAGGGACATATCATGAGCTACAATATGGCCCTGTATTTATTAATCAGTTTATTAACCTATTCAACAGCAGGGTGCCTTATGCTTCATCCCAGCAAGAAAAGCACCCGCATTCCGAGAAACAGAGTGTGCTGTACTCCCAAGCATCATGTTTGCCGACCACGTAATCAGGGTAATTCCACAACACAGAAGCACAAACCTCTGATCGATAGATAACAGATCCCCATTCACTTATGGGCTGGCATCCTGATCCTAATCAGTTACCTAGTAAAAGGAAAAAGGAGCCAGTCTACGTGCTCGGAGGCGGGTACACATAGAATTAGCTCCCTGACCTCAGCCGCTGCACATGAAGGTTAAACACTAGAGCGGATATGAACTTTGGACACTCATCAAACATGCACGCACACACGCTTGTTAACACTAGCAATGTTTAGAAAGGAGATAACGTAATTGCAAAAAGGGCCAGCGATGGGGGCTCGTAAAACAACTGCTATCACAGAGCAGCAAGACTGAAGAGGAATTACTCCTTCCAAAGCACTAATCTGCTGAGGATTTCTCTGACTGTTCACTTCTGCTCCCTTCGCTTCTAAAGGAGACATTTCTCACACTGGAGCTGATGTGAGATGATGTTACAGAACAAGACATTTACATGGCCAATGTTTTCCTCATATTCTCTTTACTGTTACCAAAGACGTTTTATATCCTTTTATTATTCTCTTTCTCAGATGAGTTGATTTTTCTACTGGAAAAAGCAGTGAGTTCGGTCTTAATTTTACAAGTGTCAAGTGGCATAGAGATTGTGATGTCAAAAAATTACCATAAATTACAATGCATAATAATGTTCAACATTTGAACAGTGCTGTCCATTTTCAGAGCACTGAACCCACATAGGGCTGGTCTCCCTCCCCCCCATTCTTTCTTTTAGCATTTTGAAACGTTAGCAAAATTCTAAAATCCTAAAAAAAAAGTTTAAAACATTGGGGAAAATATTGACTGAAATTTTGGCAAAAAAAAATCTCCCTGTGTTTTTCAATCGGATATAGGGCTGGACAATATTTCTGTTGAGATTTGATACAATGGGGGAAAGTTATGAAAAATAGTGACTTCCTTTCTTTTTTAAAATCAGCCTTAACAAACAAATATAACACATCTGCAAGGTAGATAAGAACACCTTGGTCTTCATTTTCCAGCTGGAAGAAACGAGATGCAGGGTGTTTAAAATACTTTCCCCAAGATCATACAGCAAGTGAATGACGGAATTAGGAATACAACCTGACACGGTTCCTAACTTCCAGTCTTGGACTCAGTCCTACTAAGCCACACAGCCTCCCATTGGAGCAAACAGGAAGCAAAGATGAGCAGCGAGGGAGTAAACCCTTCTTAAAAATAAAAATAACTTCAATAGTAACCAATAAACAGAACAAGACTATTATGAATGACCATGTGATGGGAGGGTGAACAAATGCGTCAGTCTGATATATGTCAATGACTTTACCAGTATGAAAGTTCTTCTCTGAAGTGGATACTGCCTCTGGCACTACCTAAGCTTTTATCCACACAGAGGAAAGAGCGCCAGGCCCTTGGCTTCCTATGAGTCTGTGTCATTGTTGTTAATACATAACATCCCTGCCTCAGCTTCAAATAAGACTCAGTAGACGTGCTACCTTAGGTGTCTTTTCTTCCGGAGACACCAAATGCCAAGGCTTCCCCTGACAAGAGCCTCAGTTAAAAAAATTCTGCCATCTCAGACACTCCATGAGAAATGTTAATTCTAGTTTGCAGCAACCCATGCTGCTCCCTTCCTTGGTGGTGGCCTGAGAGAGCAAAATAAACAGACAACTGGCAACATCATGAGGTCTTGACTCAGTTCTTATTCAGGGTAAACTCCCATTGAGTCAATGGGAGGGTGCCTTGAGTAAGGACAGCTGAGTAAGAACAGAGTAAGGGCTTTACGATTTGGACCAACAACACTTAGCACTTATTCGTCTTCAGAAGTCTTAGCAAGTGGAAGAATCAGATCCTTTTCTCTTTGCCACAGCTGAGCAGGTCCCTGCCCCATGGAGCAGGGGCAGTTCTGGGGAGCTTGTGATGAGGTCTACAGCTGTGGTGGCTACCACAGAACATACCTGTTACCTTTGAGGATTAGGAGAGGAGAACTCCATCAATTTAACTTATCTCCATGAAACTCTTGGTAGTCCACTTCTGACATCAGAGGAGGATGTGTTGTAGGAGAAACTTAAAGTGAGGGGCTTCTAGGCAGGAAGTTGTTCTTTAGCTCTCGGCTTAAGTACCTGCAGTCTTATCTTTCTGCTCACCCATCAAACTCCAGCCCCATGGAACACAGGGCTACCCAGATTTAGCCCTGTCTGCTAAATTCACAGACATACGGACTCTGCACTGGCTCTGGAGGAGGACAATATGACTTAGTGGTCTCTTTTCATTATATAGCTATCATAGGTTGCTAATATAGTGGTTATCTGTGTAGTATCTAACCTTAGGGTGTTGGAAAGGGAATGTACCTCTGAGACATTAGCTTATAAACTAAGCTGCCTGGCTAGAGAAACAGATTCTGGTTCATGCCGGCTAAGCAAAGAGATCTGAAAGGGGAAATCCTTTCCAGAAGCTCTTTTAGGCCCACATACTTGTACTGAAGATACCTCTGTTTACTTTTGGACATAACATAGAACATAGCTTGGCTCACTTGTAGGCAGCTTGCTGCCAATTTCTCTTACATTTTCTTTTTTAAAAGGGACCAAGGATTGTTAAAACCACCTTTGAGAAAAATCCTGAAAAGCAGGAATAATAGTAGGGGCTGGCAACAAGCTATGGAGCCTTTCAGCTCTAAATCATTGGTGTGAATATAGCTGTGACATTGTCTAATTAAAATATGACCATGCAAGTAATTGTTCCTACAATTGTTATATAATTGCAACAAATCTTATGCAAGATGTGACGCATGGCCGGAAAAGGTTAAGCACCCTGCAGGATAATTGACCCAGAGTCAACCATTAGAGAGATGTTAGAAAGGTATGTAAATGGTAATTAAGGCCATTCCATGGTAGATAGGCTAGAACTTTGAAATGCAAACCTATATTGTTAAAAATTAGAGGTGATACTAATTGTATGTGTGTACTCATATCTTGTTGAATGTTAGACATGTAAACAGACAGTTCCTGTCTGTCACTATAGCTATTGATTCTGAGATCAAAAGTGAATATTAATATTTAGATGAATCCTGGGTGAAATAATGTCATTGCCTATATGTCTCTTAAAAGTTTGCAATAGACTGCCTAATGGAAAAATTGCCTTGTGTTAATTTGGGTAGCTAATTGCCAGTGATGCTTAGGAAATAGGTCTACATCAAAGTATCCGTGATTGCCTATTGTTCGCCTAAGGACTCTGGACTGTATAAAGATGCCTTGGGTCCTGATCCTTTTAATCTCAGATCTCCTTGACGCTTCATGCAGGGAAACCTTAAGCCCAAGACTGAGATCTCCAGTCCTAATCTGAAATCACCCTGAATATGAACATTTGGGCTATAACCTATGGACTATTTCTGAAATAACTCTTTGCAACTACAAAGCTCACCATCTCTACTTTGAATTTGATCTCAAGAATGGTACTCATGTTTGTATGTATACTGATCTTTTAACCAATACTCTCTCTTTTCTTTTTAAATACATTTTAGTTTAGTTAATAAGAATTGGCTGTAAGCATGTATTTGGGTAAGAGCTGAAATATTCATTAACCTAGGAGGTAACGTGTCCGATCCTTTGGGATTAGTAGAACTTTTTCATATGATGAATAAGATTTTCAGTAATCCTCATCATATTTGACTTAGGTGTCTGGGTGGAGGCCTAAGGCTCCATTACTTTAAGGGAACTGTGTTGTTGGCTTTTGGGTAACCAGTGAGGTATTATAGAAGCTGTTTTGTGCTGTCTTGATAAATCTAAGTTTTGGAATATCCACCACCAGCTTTGGGGATTGTCTGCCCTATTCTTTGCAGTTCACCCTAATTGAGTGACCTCACTTGGCTCCCCTGGGACTCCAGTCACAATAGCCCCGTTGGACAGTGATGGGAAGTAATTGTTATCTGATGGCTCTATAGAATCCAATATGGAATGCATTGCAAATATTAATTTCCTTGTGGACATGGACTGATGTTTACATGAAAGTCA
Organism: Malaclemys terrapin pileata; assembly: GCF_027887155.1. NCBI lineage: Eukaryota > Metazoa > Chordata > Testudines > Emydidae > Malaclemys > Malaclemys terrapin. The sequence goes on from NC_071511.1 coordinate 44,830,501, forward strand.
CCATATCTGGCCTCCCCCCACCATGTTGACATTCTTAGCAGAGGAGCCAAAGATTGAAAATTAAAACTTATTGACCCAGTGACATGCCTTCCATCTCACAGCTGAAGCACTTGATGGCACGGTGGTAGTAGGGAAGCTTGCATTGTTATCTGTGTGTACTTGGAAGGACTTCAGACTCCAGGACATTCAGTTTGGCACCCTTCAGCAGCTCTGCAAAACCCACTTTGAAATATTTCAATGGAAAAAAACAAAATAGAGAATTTAAGCCATTCATCCCAGTGAATGGCTCTGTCCCCCAGGAGACTCTTCCTCTATGCCAGTGTTTTTCAGACCATCCCCCAAGGTGCGATACTTTCTTAAAACGAGGATCCTAGCCTGATTGGCTACATGATCAAAGTGATAAAGAGGAGAATAAAACATGCTTTAAACAGTGGATGTGGCTGCTTTGTTATCCATCTTCTACCCCTGCTTTTCAAGTTTGTGAGGCTGGTCCATGGGTTCGGATTTCATGCTCAGAATTTTTAGAAGGATTCAGCTGGGGCCAGATTTTCAGGACAGCTCAGCTCCCATTTGGATTCCTAAATAAATGATCAGATTTTCAAGAGAGCTCAGCATATTGGGTCACCTGAGCTCTGCTAAAAGTCTGGCCATAAGTGTCGCAAAGAGAGCTACTGGATGTGCAGCTGTTAGGCACTCAAGTACCATTTGGGAATCTAGGCCTAATTCCCATTGATTTCTAAATGGGAGCAGAGCCCATTTGAAAATCTGGCCTTCTATGGATTTAGGTTGGAAGGATGGAGTTTTCAAAAATGCCTCCCTAATTTAGGAGCACAAGTCTCATTGGCTTTCAATGGCACCTGTGCTCCTAAGTCACAGACACACTGGAAAATCCAACCTCAAATTGCCTTCTTGCTCCTGCAGGCCCCCCTCCCCTGCTGTATCCTCTCCAACTTGCTTTGCAGTTTGTGTTCTCTCCTTCTGCTTGGTTTCTCCATTTTAACCCCTCAAATTACAGTCTTCTGCTAATTTGATCCCAGCTGTACCAGTGACGAAGGACACAAAGTAGTTGTTCAAGGTTGGGTCCAGTCAGACCCATTGTTCTGTACAGTGCAGCTGTTTCATTGTGCAGAATAAAAGTTTCCATAATAATAAAGTTAAAGAGATTTTTGTTAAATGAGTCACATAGGAGCGCTTCAATCATCTGCCACTAATGGGTCTGACTGCAATAGGTTAATAAAATAACCCTGCTGGATTTAATATTTGGGACTTACTCTGCTTTATGGCTCTTTTATTCCTGTACAATTGGCAGATGACCCAATTATAATTTTCTGTTTTTGATATTTAAAAAAAATAATAAATTCCTAGGTAGTAATAATTAATTCAGTGCAATTCTAAAGCCTGCTGTGTTGGTTTCAAGGCTGTTAAAAATGATCTGAAAATCTCTGCATGACGATAATTTAAATACCAGACCAAAGGGGGAAGGGGAAAAAAAAAATCAAACAAAAGCATTCCACTTGGAAGAGTTAGATGGTGCCTTTAAGATGTACAGTCATCTTCTGGAGGACATTGTGGTTGTAATTGCCAAGAGACAATTGAGAAAGGGGACTTCTCAGATGCATCCATGATTGAGGCACTGGATTAGTGGCAGATTCTGGCTCCCTTAATTAAGTTGATCAGCTAGCTCCACTGAAATAGTAGGACTTGTTACCGAGAAAGGTGCTACTCAATGCAAGTGTGGTGGAACCTGCCCCTAAGGCTACAGTTTGCTCTAATGTACTGGCCTGGAAGTCAGGAGACCTGGGTTCTGTTCTCAGCCTTGCTGCTTAGCTTCTGTATTATCTTGAGCAAATCACCTCCTGTCCCCGTCTTGTCTATTTAGACCATAAGCTTCCTGGGCAAACACATTCTCTCATTCTTGGTATGTACAGCACCCAGCTCACTGGGGATCTGACACTCAGTTGGAATCCCTAGGTGCTATTGTAATACAAATAATAGAATCTGTGCATAGGTCTCCTATATTTGTAACGTGTGTGCGGCTAGGTAGGACACCATGCTTGTCACTGTGCTGCACCTCTGCGTCCCAAAGGACTTCATGGTGGCTGCGGGAATATAACACAGATGCTGCTGTTCCACAAGCCCAGCTCCATGCCACATAGCTGGTAGCAGGATAGGGCTGGGGGCATATAGCTAAGCTATTGTGATTCCAACCAATGGCACTTCTACAAGCCAGCCAGTTCACTACAGTACAATACATTATTAAATCATTACAGTGGTGAGTGCCTACTAGGGTTTGGGGGTCCAATTTTCAAATAGGATGAACATGTTGATATTTTGAGGCTCAAGTCAGCACATTAAACAGGCTCAGACAAAGCCAAATGCAGGGTTTGTGCCCCCTATAAACTAAGCCACATTTTGGAAAGTTGAGCCCACAATCTGTACTCTTGGTTACAGGATATGCGAGAATAAAACTTCCAAGACAATACTAAGAAATGAGAGAAACAAAGAGAGAGAGAGAGAGAGAGAGAGAGAGAGGAAGAAAGGAACATGTTTTATTCTATGGAAGGCTCCAGCACTCTGCAGTGATGGTAGGTGTGACCTCACCCTAGGGATTCATGCTGGAAGAATCACACTGAGTGAGAGGTGGAGATAGTGGGAGAATAAAAGTGGAGGGAAGGGATTATGAGGAGTGCCATTCCCTGTTTTGGGGCAGCATTTAGCCCCTAATTTCCTTGTTGTAACATTATAAGACATCATTTACTGATCAACTTTCATGCTCACTCTGCTTCCTGCACTGAAGCAGGATCCTAAAAAGGTATTTTACAGTGATTTTTTGGGGTGAGGTGGAGGTGCGGGAGGAATATCACAGAATATATACAATTGGATACTAAATTGAGAGCTACCTTCAACACCCCCTCCTCCAACCAGCCATGGATCCCTGAAACAAAAATAACAGGAGTACTTGTGGCACCTTAGAGACTAACAAATTTATTAGAGCATAAGCTTTCGCTCTATGCTTATGCTCTAATAAATTTGTTAGTCTCTAAGGTGCCACAAGTACTCCTGTTCTTTTTGCGGATACAGACTAACACGGCTGCTACTCTGAAACCTGAAGCAAAAATGCAACCTTGTCACATTGGGGATGGACCCCAAACTGGAATCCCAACACCCCCAGAGCTTAAGGAAAGTATAGACCTGGAGGCAAAATTCACAGCTTGGGCCTTCTCTACTTTTGCACAATCCTAACCTCCCCTTCCCCCCTCCTACCACCCATGTTCAGAGCTTGCACGCCTACCAAAGACAGTAACAGCTCCCACAATGGAACAAGGGCCCTGCCACAGAGTCACGGCTCAGCTGAGAGGCTGCTGTCAATCCTGATTCCTCTAGGGCCTCGACTGTGCCACCCTTAGCTACAATGGCCAGTACCTTACTGCACACACAGTCCCATTGATGGCAGTGGGACTACTCATAGAGTAAGGGACTACTCAGTGTGAGAAAGGTTGGCATAACTGATATTAAAGGCTGGCATAACTTGAACTAATATTCTATATATAGAATATACAGAGTACATTTACCCCCAAAGAAGAGACTTAAATTGCCTCATGCAAACTAATGACGAGCATTCAATGCCTGGAGAGCATGTGTGGGGTTGTTTTACTCCCTCCCCCCCAATCTTAACTGTACATTCGCTCTCCAGACAGTTTTCCCGAGTCAGATAAAACCTCCTCTTGTCATAAGTGTGTATTTGTACCTATTTTGGAGCAATCACATGTTGTAGATGGAGATGAGAATCTAAGCGGCTGAGATGCAGCCTTTCCAGTGAACAAAAACAACAACCAACAACAACAAACACTTGTACTCTACCACTAAATCTTTTCTCGCTCTGTTTCTTTCCTTTCTTCTGATGTCCATTTGTGGCGCAATCGCAGAAATAACATGAAGAAATTCTTGGCTTGCTATTTTTGGCATTGCCTCCCACTAAGGAAAGACAGATTACACTATGGGCTATTCAGGCAAATTGGCAAGCAGGCAACAAACAAACTTTCTAGCCCGTATGGTTCTAATGATATATCCTGGCCAAGTCGAGCAGACAGCCTCAGCCGCAGCAGAAGTTTGGAGCTGCCGGCGCTGAGCAAGACAACTGGCCTATGCATTCAGAAGGTGATATTTACTTACTAAGCACATTTAACAAGTAGAAGTAGAGCGGTATAACGGCTGTGGGTACTACCGCTAGTGATGAAGTCAGGCTGGTGTGAAGAGTGTGTTGCTTCTAGGCCTACCGGTGCATTAAGTATACATTGGCTGGTGCTGCTGTTTGGAGTCCAAAGATAAGTAGCTGGATGATCACCTTTTAATCTGTGTGTAATTAGCAAGGGACAGATGGCAGGCCACAGAGAAGCCAAATCAAATAAGGCAGTTTACTAACAGTATGCCACAAAGAGACCTCCTGTATCTAAACTGCAGCTTGCTTTCAAAAACAACCTTAGAAACAACAACAACTAGTAACATTTAACCAGCCTCTCTTAGAAGCAGAATACCCTGTGTACTACACCAGTGGTTCTCAACCAGGGGTATGTGTACCCCTGGGGGTACACAGAGGTCTTCCGGGGGTACAATAAGTCATCTAGATATTTGCCTAGTTTTACAACAGGCTACATAAAAAGCACTAGAAAAAGAGTCAGTACAAACAAAAAATGTCATACAATTACTTGTTTATACTGCTCTATATAGACTGTACACTGAAATGTAAGTATAATATTTCTATTCCAATTGATTTATTTTATAATTATATGGTAAAAATGAGAAAGTAAACAATTTGTCAGTACTACTGTGCTGTGACACTTTTGTATTTTTATATCTGATTTTGTAAGCAAGTAGTTTAAATGAGATGTAACGTGGGGGTACACGAAACAAATCAGACTCCTGAAAGGGAGTACAGTAGTCTGGAAACGTTGAGAGCTACTGCACTACACTATTCTATTTATGCCTTAAAATAGATTTTATATCACTGTGAGTTGATATATCATCATCTTACTATGTGTTTATACCGTGCCTACTATAATGTGGTAGCACCCAAAAGACCCCATCAAGATCAAGGCCACAATACCAATAAATAATGATAATTTAAGCAGAAGTTTCTTAAATAGTTCATGTTTGTTTGGACTGTAAGACACCCAAAAATCTACCAAACAGGCCTAGTTTGAGGAGAATAAGTTTAGTATTTAAGTCATGAATATTTAAAAGTTAAAGGGCCAAGGATTTGCATCTGTCAAGTTTGAGCTGATCCCTGCTTTGACACTGATCTCAGTTTTAGACTTCCCAGGATTTGAACCAGTTACCCGTTTGAGACAATCTCTGATATAAAGACAATACCAATTCTGAGACAGCCCCTAGTTAGAAACGACTCAATATTCCAAACTATTTGTGCTCGGAATCTGTCTTTAAAACCACACACACACAAATTTCAACTTGTTGACATTACATTTTTGAGCCCCCTTAGCAAAACAGTGGATAGGATGGAGAACTTTGGCGAAGCTCTCCTTTTATGGAGCTCTCTCTTTAATGTTCATACATAATAGATGGGATACAACCAAAAGAACCCCATCGGTTGGAAGGATGAAGGTCTGAGTCATCTCTTCCAGGACTTCAATCTACGATATGGTGCCAGGAAGTATAGCTCTTTCAAACATGAGCTAGAAGCGCCTCAGCTGTAACAGTTCAGATCCAAACCTAAGTCCAAACTTTTCCAAAGCCTGAGGTTGTTCCAACCCAGGATCTGGATTTAGATCATTATGAAATTAAAGACCTGAAAGAAAGTTGGTAAGAACAGCTCCAGAGTTAGGGGCTGTTCAGGCCTGTAGCTTTTATTCAGATCCAAATCTAATTGTAGCAAGCCTAATGGCCAAGATTAGCTATATAACTGCTCAAAATCCTTCTCCATGCCAAATAAATAACTGGTGAATTCCAACACCGCAGTTTCACAAGTCCTAGTCACACTACAATACCAGCAGAGAGCAAATTAGTGGCAAAGACAGAAGTAGCTTTGGGATCTCCCAAGCCAATGTTATATAGGAAACTGCAGAAGCAATATCTCTGAACTTATACTACATCATGAACACTATCAGAGGGGTAGCCGTGTTAGTCTGAATCTGTAAAAAGCAGCAGAGGGTCCTGTGGCACCTTTGAGACTAACAGAAGTATTGGGAGCCACCATGCAAGGCACTGCATTTAGCCGTATGGAATGGAAATCTATCCTCTGGAGATTTCCATTACTTGCATCTGAAGAAGTGAGGTTCTTACCCACGAAAGCTTATGCTCCCAATACTTCTGTTAGTCTCAAAGGTGCCACAGGACCCTCTGTTGCTTATCATGAACACTGAGTATCTTTCGCAGACTTGAAGATATCTGTGTAGCTTGAAAGATTGTCTCTTTCACTAGCAGAAGTTGGTCCAATAAGAGGTATTACCTCACCCACTTTGTCTCTCTTGTATCATGCAGTCAAGCCATCAGTCTATTCTCAGTGGTGTAGAGTATGGCAGAAGAATTCTTTTCGCCATGTAAACAAAAAGCAGAAGCAGCAAGTCCTATTTCAACGGCCTAATTGCAGTTCACTTCTGGCTTCAAAATTGAGTGTACCATGGATGAAGTAGCCACTCCTTGGTACAGTCATCAAAAGCCAAAGAGGAAAGTTATGTTCATTTTAAAACCAGAGCTAGAGAGACTGCACTTTAATATCAATGTATAGGCAGGGAATGGAGTCAAAGGGAGTTAGGCACCAAACTCATTGAAAGTCAGGGGAAATTGGGCACCTAACTACCTTGTCTCCTTTGAAAATCCCCAGACATATTTAAAGCCTTATTGTTGATCATGATGCAGTGCTCTAGTTCACAGTTAGGTGGAACGGTCAAGGCCCACTGCAGGATATAGAATTCATAGATTCTATGAATCTATGAAACATTAAGTATATGTGTCAGCACCTTCCATACCTCAATGAAATGGGCTTCAGCATCCAAGGCTGGGCTCTTGGTTATATAATGAGCATGTGGGGCCAAGTTATTAAGAGTTCAGCTACCATCTGGACACCTAAATAAGGGAGATGTTCCACAGTGCCCAGCACCCAGCAACTCCCGTTATGACAGTTATGGCCAGGGTTTTAGAAGAGATCAGCAGCACCCACTGGGCTGAGCTCTTTTGAAAATCTGGATCAAAGGCCCAGCCCCTCAAAAGGTATTTAGGCACCTAACTCCTATTGATTGCACTGGAAAGTAGGAGCCTAAATACTTAGAGCAGTGGTGAGTAACCTGCGGCCCATCAGGGTAATCTGATTGCAGGCCGTGAGACATTTAGCTGACATTAACCGTCCGCAGGCATGGCCCCCGCAGCTCCCAGTTGCTGCGGTTCACCATTCCCAGCTAATGGAAGCTACAGGAAGTAGTGGGCCACAGGGCCGTTCTGGCTGCTGCGGCTTCCTGCAGAATCTTGTGCTGAAACATTCACTTTTTCAGCTTAAAATTTTCACACTTTAAAAAAAAAAATCCAATATGGCTGAAACTATCAAGTTGCAGCAAAACCACCGCTGACATTTTAGAATGTGTGGAAAAAAAATACAAATTTTCCTTGTGTAAAAAAGTTCTTTTCGTGTGTGTGGGGGGGGGGGGGGGGAGGGTAGGGGAGGAGAGGGAATAGCTCAAAACTGGCAGAACTTAGAAACCTGAAACTTGGCATATGAATAGTTCCCAAGGAAGAGTATATGCTTTGCTAAGTTTAGAAAAACTGTGGTTGTAACAAAGCTGCAAACACTTGAAAATGTGCTATGGTGCATACACAGTAGAAAATTCTGTTAAGGTTTAAACTGCGGTATTAACCCTGATGTGCTGTGTATGCATGTGCGATGACCATCATTCTGGTTGTGACTAAAAATTGAACAAGGCTCCTCTAGTACTAAAATCATGCTTTCCTACAGCTTGAGCTAAAAAACCGAGTAAAGTGGATTGGAGCAATAAATACACATTCAGAAGCTTGGGCAAGTACGGAAGACTTGGGAGTGGGCATGAGCAAGTACATAAAACACTCTGATCAGTGGGTTGCATGTGTGTACCTAGGAAAGGTTTCCTCCTAACTCTCAATAGCCAGAAGTTGGTAAAAACCCTCATGCTTGATGGCATTAGTCCCTATGCCCTTCTTTAGCTTTTAATATTTACTGTTACAACTCCTAATCATCTCATTATCTATATTGTGACATTCTGTACCTCCAGGGAACACCCAGCACCCCCATGTTCATCCTTATAATATGATTGTGTGGTATCTAATGCAAAGTTTGTCATGTCGGGTGTCTTCGGAAGGCTCATGATGCACTGAGCATTGTTATAGGAATGTTATAGGTTGTAATTTCATGTATATAGTTATGAGGTTGAGGATGTGTCCTCATGGCTCAAAGCAAGCCCAGGCAAAAACTCTCCAAGAGCAGAGGGACAGTTCACATCTCATGAGGCTATGGATGGGACAAACCCAGCCTCACAGGAATAAAAGACACTGGCCTAGGCAACAACAAAGGATCTGTTGGACTCTTGAGTGAGTCACCCCCCTTCCTTTGGTCAGTTTGGGACTGCAATAAGGTAATGCTCACCTGACTCTGAAGGTTGGGGGAGCAAAGCCAAGAGGGAAGAAAGGACATGATAAAAGGGAGAGACTTTTGCCATGCTCTTCTTCTCTCTTCCACCTACATCTACAGACACCACCGCCACCAAGCGACTGAAGCACTGATCAAAGGGGAGAGCCTGGCTGAAGGGCAACCAGCCAATCGGTGGTGAAAAGCATCTAAGTCTGTAAGGGCACTGAAAGTGTTAAGAGCAGCTTAGAATGCGTTTTGCTTTTATTTCATTTGACCAAATCTGACTTGTTGTGCTTTGACTTATAATTACTTAAAATCTATCTTTATAGTTAATAAATCTTTTTGTTTATTCTACCTAAAGCAGTGTGTTTGGTTTGAAGTGTGACAAATGCCCTTTGGGATAATAAGCCTGGTACATATCAATTTCATTGTTAAATTGAAAAAAACTCATAAGCTTGCAGTGTCCAGTGGGCATAACTGGACATTGCAAGACGGAGGTTCCTAGGGTTGTGCCTGGGACTGGAGATATTGGCTAGTTTCATTTGGTTGCACAATCCAAGGAGCAGCTTACATGCCAGAGGCTGTGCATGAACAGCCCAAGGGCGCGGGTTCTCACAGCGGAGCAGGGTAAGGCTGGGTCCCAGAGTCAAGGATTGGAGTGACCTAACAGATCACTGGTCTGGATAACACCAGGGGAACGTCACACATATCTACAGCCGATGCCTTTTTGAATCATGTTAAACTCTTGGCTGAAATGATATCTTGTGGCAATGAATTCTGCAAGCTCATTGTGTGCAAAAGGATTTCCTTTGATCGTGTTGCATTTTCCACCTTTCAGTTTCAGCAACTGTCCCCGTGTATAACGAGTGTCAGAGTAGGAATACTTCATCTGCCTCTCTTTAACATTCATTTAGTAGAGGTATGTAAGGAGAAGGCAAACCACACAAAAAACAAGCATTGGAGCTACTGCCCGAGGAATGAGAAAAAATTACTGACTGTGCTGGTGATCACGGTATGCAAAACAAAATGTCATTCATGTATGAAGTGTTAAGTAATTAATTCCGCCCTAAGAGATCCACATGCTTCTCTGCCTTTTAGCTTGATTTCTTAAAACTCAAATCCTTATTGCTGATTTAACAGCAACCTGCCCTTGTACAACCATATCCAGTCTCCATTTAATCCTCTCTAATTCATTTAATGCCCAGGGGATGCAAGGAGAGAAGTGGCAGCAATAAAGCACACAGTGCACAGACGGTCACCTGGTGACTTCCTCCCACAGAAGAGATAAAGTCCCCGGGATTAGGACATTGATGAAGATAACCAGATGTGACTGGCAGCAAACCAAGGCCAGGTAACCTCTGCAGCAGAAAGCAAGGATGTAGCAGCAATCAGATTAGCCATCTTCCTCAGTACCAGGCCACCACTGCAGTTGTTACTGCAGCTCCCTAGCTGTCAGCTGGAAACAGGTACAGCATGTGCTGGTTAACACAGAATAATTTTCACATTCACACTAGGAAATGCAGCCAGAATTCACTGCTGTACAGCCAGTCTCTACCCCCTCCTCCTCATTCCCCAGTTGAGGAACCGAGTGAGAAAGAGTCAGCATTGTTAGCATTATTCAAGCAACCAACAGCCAGCTAAATCAAAGCCTGGTTAAACCCAGGATCATATCTTTGGGGATGGAGGATAATGAAGTGTACAAACACCAGCTCCAACGATCATAGCATGGCACAGACAGTCTCTTTATACATGCATTGGGCCCAGATGACATACTATATCTAAGAGCACTAATTAGAATGGCTGGTTTTGTGATTAAGGCACTAGATTAGGATGCAGGAGACCTGGCCTCAGACCTGGATCTAGGGTTGCCAATTTTGGTTGGTCATATTCCTGGAGGTTTCGTTATATGACATTAATCTTTAATTAAAGATTAATCTTTGTCCTGGAGTCTCCAGGAATTAATCCTGGAGGGTTGGCAACTCTACCTAGATCCTCAGGAGTTTAGTCCCCAATTCCCATTGATTTCAGTGGGAGTTAGGCACCTAAATACCTTTGAGGATCTGGGCCTCAGTGCCTAACTCTGCCATGGATATTCCTTTGTGACCTTGAACAAGACACATTCTATCTGTGCGTCAGGGGCCTATTTGCAAATTGGGGATGTTCCTTCCTTTCACCCACCCTTTGTCTCTGAGAAGAACATGCTTGTAAGCTCCTGGACGGTCTCTCCCTGTGTGCACTGTGCGTAGCATATTAGGGCTCTGATCTCATTTGGGGACATTAGATGCCAATGTAATACGAGTAGAAGCTTGTTGTCTCTTCTATTGCTCATACTAAATATTTCCCATAAAATACAGGAAGAGGTCAAAAAGCTGTTTTAAGTTTTAAAGCTTTAGAGAGAAAGAGGGTCAAATCCCTTCTTAAGTAACCAACACAAAGGAGCTAATGAGCCTCAGTACAGTGGTTAAAACAGTTAATTAGGAGTCAAGGAAGTCTATGTCCTGTTCCCAGCCCTGCCACTCATTCACTGTGTCATCTTGGGTAGTAGTTTATTTTCCTCATCTGTAGAAAGGATAAAATAACACACGAGCATACGCAGGGAGTGAAGCTGTGAGGACGCTCTTTGTGGAACCAGCAGAAGAGAAAAGGAGAAGATATAAATTTGGTCTGCCTGCCCACTCAGGAATACTTTTCCCTTAGGAGTCAGCTTCTGCAGTAGTATCCAAAGGAATCTATTTATAGAGATGCTTAGATAGTCCCCATCACCATAGTATCTGCATGATCCATGGGAACTACCACCTGCAGACCAGCTCAACTGAGCCCTTCACTTACCAGGGTCATAGGAATACCAGACCCTTGAGCCCATTCTACAGAGACCAGCCCATCAAGCAAACATCCTTGGCCTCAAGGGTGGGGTTTCTGGGATTCTGAGGCACTTGAGTCGAAATCAGATAAGATGAGCTCTTGATGACTTTACTGGAAATATCGAAGTTCAAAGGTGGGATTTTTCCCCATGTTCAGCAGCTCAATAAATAAATGCGTCAGATTCTGAGATTTTCAGTGAATGGTAACATGCAAATTTAGAGTGTCAGTCGCCATACAATTATATATTACATTAGTCTCCCCTTTGGGGGTGGGGAGGGGCAATTCTGAATATTAAGGGGAAAATTGTACAGCACTTATTCTCCTGGGTCTGTGGACAGCAAGGGGCAATTTTTTACTGAGTGGTTCCATGAACTGCACTCTACTAGTGGATTCCCTTTGGCGGTGTCCCAATAAGGATCCTATGTCCTGTACAAAAATACATTATACTCACTCCTAAAACATCTACTACACTGTGGCCTGCATCCCTGGTGTGCATTCAGACTTTTGAATTCCACCATCTGAGGAGTGAATTAATTCAGAATAAATGCATTTAAGAACATAAGAACGGCTATACTGGGTCAGACCAAAGGTCCATCTAGCCCAGTATCCGGTCTTCTGACAGTGGTCAATGCCAGGTGATTCAAAGGGAATGAACAGAACAGGTAATCATCAAGTGATCCATCCCCTGTTGCCTGTTCCCAGCTTCTGGCAAACAGAGGCTAGAGACACCCTCTGTGCTCATCCTGGCTAATAGCCATTGATGGACCTATCCTCCATGAATTTATCTAGTTCTTTTTTGAACCCTGTTATAGTCTTGGCCTTCACAACATCCTCTGGCAAGGAGTTCCACAGGTTGGAACTTTTTATATAATTATTACCAGTTATATAAACATTTTAGGCAACACTGAACTAATTATTCCTGTTAAGTACAGTTATAGTCCATGCCCACACAATATATGCCTCTCTTGAATAGTGTTTTTTTCATCCATGCATCTCAAAGCACTTCAGAGACAGGCAGGTATCCTCACCCCAAATTTACAAAAAGAAAATGGAACAGAGAAAGGTGAAGTGAAATGATTTGATGAAGGTCATACAAACAGGAGAGTGGTAAAAGCAGGAACAGAACCCTAATCTCCTGACTCATGGGCCAGGGGGGCTATTCACTGACCCACACTACCTCACCTAATTAGAGCCCTCCTTTCATAATGCTCACACAACTACCATGGTATTAATACTGCACTACCCTAAGCTGTGGTTTAGCATTAGCAATTATGTAAACAAACATCTCATTTATACAGTGCAAGCTCAACAGGTCATTAATATTCACACAGCCTTTAGAGAACAAAGACCTGCACCTGGGGCTTGTGTTCCCCAAGGAGCACTGTGGTACTCTGGAGAACAACACTGGAAACAAATTACACATGAAGGGTAGCAAAATAAGGGAGGGAGGAATACGCTGGCCTAACTCCCAAACCAGAAATACAGGGCCTAATCCAGAGCTCATTGGTGTAAATGGGAATCTTTGCATTGAGTTCAGTGGGCTTCGGTTCAGGGATTTAGGGAATGAAACCAAAGAAACAAGCAGGTATAAATTAGCAGCCAAAGAAACCAGAACAATTTGGAAAACAAGTGCTTAGAACTAGAACTGAGTTCTTTCTTTGTTGGCAAATCTCATGGTAATAAAGGTCCTAACCTTGCACACTGCTGAGCACCCATGATCTTCAGTGGATGTTCAGGGTGCTCACTATTATACAGGGTCAGGCCCTATGTCAGAGATCGCACCATAAAGGCAGAGCCAGGAAGGATCTTCACATCCACAGTCACATGAGGCCTAGGACCTAGTGAAAGGAGGGGAAGTCTTGTTCAGATGCAAAGCTTAGAAAAATCACTAGCTTCTGTTATCTGAAAGACAGGGGCAAAATAAGGGCAAAGCAAACCTGAAATCCTACAGGAAAAGCTGATGTTTAACTTACAATTTTTTACCTCAAACTAGAGCCTCCATCTGGCTCATCAGTCCCATACTGCAAAGGGTTCCAGACAGGGCCGGCTCCAGGCACCAGGCACCCAAGCACATGCTTGGGGCGGCACCTGGTAAGGGGCGGCAGGGGGAGCGCGGCCTGGCATTCTGCGTGGGGGGGGCGCTCTGACGGCGTGGTGCTCGGTGGGGGGGGCGGCGCTCTGGGGGGGGTTCCGGCGGCGCGGCACTCAGCGGGGGGGGGGCAGCGCGGGGCTCGGCGCTCGGGGGGGGGTCCGGAGGAGCTAGGCACGGGGGGGTGGGCTCCAGCGCTCGGCGGGGGGGGGGGCGGGCGCGGCGCTGGAGGGGGGTTCCGGTGGTGCTCGGCAATGGGCGGGGGTGGGCTCTGGCGGTGCGGCGCTTGGCTAGGGGGGGCGGGGTATTCCGGCAACGCTCGGCACAGGGGGAGGCGGGCTCCGGCGCTCGGCAGCGCTCTGGGGGGAGGTTCCGGCGGCACTCGGCGGGGGGGGCGGCACGGTGCTCGGCGGGGGGGGGGGGGGCAGTGCTTTTTTTGCTGCTTGGGGCAGCAAAAAAGCTAGAGCCGGCCCTGATTCCAGATATCTTCCTGAGAAGAGCATGGGCATAAGTTGCTATTGAAGAGCTGCGAAGAACCATTCTATAAATTATATGAACTTAATTGGTTACATTTTGGGTTGACAGCCTTTGAGTCTGAACCCTTTTCCCCACAGAACAAAGATAACAGCAGTTCAAGCTTCCCACACTGCCCTGACAATGTACTTCAAACCTTTGTGGCTCAAACAGTCTTGATGAGTCTTCCAGGTCTTTTCAAGCCTTGGCCTTCTTGCTGAAACTTCCAGCAGGGGTGCCAATTAGTGGCATGTGTGGTGAGGTGGCTACCTGTCCACTAGGTACTTTGGTTGTTCCAGTACAGTAATGTCATGTGGGCAATTGAAATTATAAATATTTAAAAATACCTTCTAGTTTCACTATCCAAATTAAACTCTATATTTCCTTTTTCAAACAAACAAAAATATCTAAAAACCGGGAGAGTTCTGAACACATTGTATTCAGAGACACCTTTCATGGGTTATCCTTGGTCAGACAGAGACTGCATGTTCTAAATGGGATCTTTGGCCCTTCTTTATGTTTAAATAATGTAAAAAGCTTATTTTAACATTTTCTGAGGTTCCACTTTTAGCTGCAGCATCAAGTAATGCCAAAATGGACACCAACATCAATCTGGATTAGTTCTATAATACTTTATCTTGAAAGCATGAACAAAGTAAGCCAAGTCAATACTGGGAAGTGACCTGAGCATTCATCCAAACTGCTCTGAGGTTTGTGGGGGGGGAAAAAAAATCAAGTAAATCATGTTTGCATTTGTCATTTTCCAGCTTCTTTCTCTTTTCTGGTTCTAGTGAGGGCCAGGAGCAGAAAGACCAACATCCCAAGATAGTGTGCTGTAAATATTTTCAGGATAGCCCAGCTGAAGCAGGAAGTCTAGGAAATAGCATTAGCCTCCCACCCCCACCCTAATGTGATTTGCAGCCCAATTTTGCAGACTTTGGGACTTCAGAGAAACACCCAAACTGGAGCTACCTGGATTCAAAACTTCTGTAATGAAATCTGAAACAGAGCTGAACATGTCGATATTTTACAACCTTTGAGTAGATCGTACAAACACTAGCATAGGAGGGGCTTGACAAAAGTTTGGCATAGTTCTATGGAACACTTGGTGAAATCCTTCACCACGTACTTATCTTGTGGCAATGAATTCCACAGTGTATCACTGAGGCCAAGAGCTTATCGGGATTCAGAAGGGGATTAGACGTTTGTAGGGGTAACAAAAGTGAGTGTTTTAGGAGAAGGATGAAAAATGATTTAGGAAAACTCATGTTTCAGGGCCAGTGTCTAATTTGATCAGGAAAAAAACAAGACAACTTTCCCTGTGAACAGGTTATTGAATAACTGCCTTGCAGCTTCCTCTGAAGCAGTTGGCCACTGCTGGAGACAGAATATTGATGTTGATGGTCCCGGTAATTCTAAGTGAAAGTGGGGATTGATTGTATGACATATACCCCTTTTCCACTGCTAATATTTAGGATCCCACATTTCCCATCTTCTGAACCTGGTTCAAGTATCTTTAAATTGTGAGTCCCTCAGGTCAGGATCTGTGGTTCTCTCTGTGTTTGAACAGTGGCTAGCACACTGTCTGCTACCAGAAAT